>NC_133330.1:4779930-5117424 GCF_042186555.1 Aquarana catesbeiana | reverse complement strand
AGGAATTTGTGGAGGTGAAACACCCTCAGTATTATGCTAAGCATGTGAGGAAGTCAACGCTGGAGAGACTTCTGGCCTTTGTCCAGGCGACCATCCCGGAAGCAACAATGGAGACATTGCTCAAGAAAATTGGGGGCTTGAGGAACATGTATAAGAGGGAGCATAAGAAGATCCAGGAATCAAGGAGATCAGGAGCATCAGCAGATGATGTTTATGTACCCAGGCTGTGGTACTACAATCAACTCCGTTTTCTGGATGACCAGAATGAAGCCAGGCCATCACTTTCAACCCTTCCCTCCACCCTTCCCTCCACCCTTCCCTCCACCCCAGCAGAGGCTGATGAGGAGCAAGCTGGGTCTTCCATCCTGGATGAACCAGATATGACCATCTGGAGTCAGGTAAATTATTTTAACAAATATTTACTGTACTAATATTAATGATGTTAACTGGATGTTATAATTGTCTAAAATAATTTGGCACTCAAAATTGTGTATACATATCAATTGACAGTAGTGGCTAAATATGTTTGGCACCTGCTTGAAATAATTATGGTGTCTGATTAGACTCTTTTATTAAAGAGAAGTATTCACATTGAATTTGCTATTCATGAGAAGCAAACTGTGTGTCATTGATGAACCAAAAAAATATACTCAAACTATTGTCCTTTTTTTATACACAGGATGAGTCCATCCAGGAGGAATGTGGGGAAAGTGGCAGGCAGGAGGAGACCAGGCCCATGGACAGCCTGGAGGAGGCCGGATTCACCATCATCCTGGAGGAGGCTGGGCCCAGTGTCAGGCAGGAGGTGGCTGCTCCCAGTGAGGTGGCTGCTCCCAGTGAGGTGGCTGGGCCAAGTGAGGTGGCTGGGCCAAGTGAGGTGGCTGGGCCCAGTAGGAGCCTGACCGAATCCCAAGTGCCTCCCCTCCACCTTCCCAAAAAAAGGGCCAGGAAGGGGATGGTCACACAGGACGCATCCCTGCGCCTCATGCAAGAGGCCACCCGTTTTTTAAGGAGCCCCCCTGAAGCGGAAGAATCCTATGGCTGCTACTTAGCCAGCAGGCTTCTTCAGATGAATAGGGAGCAGCGCCTCATTTGTGAGCGCCTATTTGGGGAAACAATCCATAAGGGGCTGCAGGGCACGCTAACACAAAACACCCAACTACATGAGGCAGCCCCCCCCTCCTCCTCCTCCTCCTCCTCCTCCTCCTCCTGCCACAACTGAAACACCAGAGCCACAGCCTCAAAAGAAGGCTACAGGGAAGGCTGCAGGGCAGCGTGGAGGAAAGGCTGCAGGGAAGAGAAGAAAATGATGACCTGGGTTCAGTCTGGTCTGACAGAAGACGCAGGCTGTTGTAGGACCACAGTCTGGGGACATCTAGATCATCTGCTGGTGCTGTTGATCTCTGGGATTCTTGGACCAGATTGTGCTCCCTCTTATATGGACTCCTCAAGATCCCAATTTTCTGGTACACCGACTTTTTCCAGCGTTGACTTCCTCTTTATTTTATTTTGACCATGAATAAATGGATATTTTTTGAGTTTAGCAAAAGACTTTATGTGTTTTCTTTGAAATCATTGATTTTACACACAATGTTAAATTAACAAGGGACAACAATCTCATTGAGTTTGAAAAAAAACACACCAAAAATACATTACTAATGTTAATAATGTTCAAGTGGTAAGTCTTGAAAATCCAAAAAATTACGTAACCAAAAACGGTGCTTTGGGTTAACTTTATCTAAAAACTAAAAAATAAACACTATAAAAAAAAAATAAAAAAATAATGGGTTCTTTGTGTTAACTTTACAAACCTAAAAAAAATAAAAAAAAAAAAAAAAAAAAAAATAAAAAGGGGAAAAAGTATTATTAGTATGGAAACATTGTTTTAAAAAGGCATACTATATCATTCATGAGATCAAAGAGAAAAAGAATCCAGAAATCAGTTTGGGAGAACTCTGATTATGAACAGCAAAACACCTTCGTTCTTTATAGAGCCTTCGTAAAGAAGAAATAAAATGCGCTGCATTCAACGATCACAGATTTTGCAGCGTGATGAATGTGCTACCTACAATACGAACACTAGTTTTACTAGACCGAGTGCTTCCGTTTAGTTTTTGCTTATGAGCATGCTTCGTTTTTTTGTCCGTCGGACTAGCATACAGACGAGCGGACTTCGGGGTCCGTCGTACTTACGACGTAAAGATTTGAAGCATGCTTCAAATCTAAAGTCCGTCGGATTTGAGGCTAAAAAAGTCCGTTGAAAGTCCGGAGAAGCCCACACACGATCGGATTACCAGCCACCTTTAGTCCGTCAGCGTCCGTTGGACTTTTGTAGACGAAAAGTCCGACCGTGTGTACGCGGCATAAGAGATGTAACCATTGTAAGATTCCTCATTTATTTTTATTCTCTTTGTTTAAACTTATCACTATAACACAGAATTTTAACTATGGATCTAAGAATTTAATAACTGGAAAACACGCACAGTGTGACTACACTTCATGCTCAGATTTATATCTGTACATTTGTACCAGCGAATGATTTATTCTTATATAAAATGTTGGCAGCCCCGTAGGACAGTCGGCTGTGTTGTAAGAACACAAAGCTGAAAGTCTCATTAATGATCTCTAAAGATGTAATTTATAACCCCTTGAGAGCCCCTTTTTTCTATAACTGAGTACAGACTTTAAAATTTGAAATTTAAAATCCACAGAAAGTGTTTTTATCATTTTGTCACCTATTTTACTTATTGGTTTGTGGGAAGAGTGACCTAAAACTCTATTTAAGGAACTTATAGTTCAAACTTCCATACATTAAGACTAGTGCCTCATGCAATCTTAATGGACATCTAGGGTTCTGGCTCAAAAAGCCCTTCTCTGCTTACTGTTGGAACATATAGATGGGTAGGAGCCAAATACCAACGATCTCTTCCTTCTAAGTGTTCTTTATTGAACCATCCATAATATATATCCTTTCATGATGTCCCTGCCCAAGGGATCACCTCGCCTTAATGCATTTAACTGAAATGGCTTGATGAAACGCGTTACATCATGGTGATCCTCGGGCAGGAAAACCATGGAAGCAGCTTTATTATGGGTGGTTCAATAAAGAACACTTAGGAGGAAGAGATCTTTGGTGTGCGGTTTCTATTCATCTATATATTATTATAAAGGAAGACTGCTTTCTTTTTAGCTTCTGTAATTTTGTAGTTACATTTTATGAAGGATGCCAATAAACAACTTCATTGGATTGCACAGTTGATAGTCAGTAAGGAAAGCTACAGCCCTTAGGCTTGAGTGTATAAAAATTGTAGAGGGTCACCGCAGGCTGAAAAGAAAAGGCACAGGACACAGGTAGCGGTCTTCCTTAAAAAAAAACAGAGCTTCAATCCTTAGATTCGGGTGGCCAGTGGCAATATAAATTGCCAACAAGCCTAAAATTGGAGACACAAGTCACAGGGAGGTGACCAGAATGTTATGAATTTTATAAGAGATGTTTGTTGGATCTGGGTCTTTTATGACCCCAAATAAGTTTATTAATATTGATCTATATCGAATTTAGGAAAACACAAAGGTAGGGCATGCAGAGAAAAATATTTTGGAAGGATAGACTTCTTAACAGCTGTCAATATACGCAAGAAGGATATAAGACGTGGTTCACCTTGACCTGAATTTTTTTACTATTAATAGATCTGAAGATTTTTGGGGCTTTGTCCTACCCTACTTTTGCAACTTGTCTTTAATTTTGAATTTTTTACATATTCTGTTTTATTCTTCGTAATTTTCACATGATGATAGTGTTCGTTAATTAAAGTCGTTCTAAAGCAGGGGTCTCAAACTGGTGGCCCTCCAGCTGTTGCAGAACTACAAATCCCATGAGGCATTGCAAGGCTGACAGTTACAAGCATGACTCTGACAGGCAGAGGCATGATGGAACTTGTATTTCCACAACAGCTGGAGGGCCGCCAGTTTGAGACCCCTGTTCTAAAGGCTGCAGGTTTTTTATCTTCATGCATTCTATGCATGAAGATAAAAAGCCTTCTGTGTGTAGAAGCCCCCCCAGCCCCCCTAATACTTACAAGAGCCCCATCCAGCCATGTTGCACAAGAGTCTCGGCTGTCCCGAACTCTCCCTCCCCATTGGCTGAGACAGCAGTGGGCGCCATTTGCTCCCGCTGTTGTCAATCAAAGTCACTGAGCCAATGAGTAGATGGAGGGGGCTGCTCCGTGTCTGAATGGACCCACAGAGCAGCAGCTTAGCTCAGGTCCAGGAACGCCGGCCCGAGAGCCCATGTTGATTGGCCACAGGGGGAGCCAATCAGGTCAAGTGGACGCGATGTCCGTCGGGACCCGCCGATCGTTCCCCAAAGAGGCAGAGTGGCCATCTACTTATGTAAACAAGGCAGATCGCCGTTCTGACAAAGGAGAACACAGTGATCTTGTGTCCCTGCTAGGCACGGATCTCTGTGTTCCCCCAGTCAGTTCATCCCCCACACAGTTAGAAAGCATCCCCTAGGGACACATTTAATCCGTTGATTGCCCCTGATGTTAACCCCTTCCCTGCCAGTGTCATTAGTACAGTGACAGTGCAGATTTTTAGCACTGATCACTGTAATAGCGTCACTGGTTCCCAAAAAAGCGTCAAAAGTGTCAATTAGGTGTCCGATCTGTCCGCCGCAATGTCACAGTCCCACTAAAAAAAAAAGAAATAAAAACGGCATATAAATATCCCAAAGTTTGTAGACGCGATAACTTTTGCGCAAACAAATCAATATACGCTTATAGGGATTTTGTTTTACCAAAAATATGTAGCAGAATACATATTGGCCTAAATTGATGAAGAAATTCTATTTTTTACATTTTTTTATTGGATGTGTTTTATGTGTCCGCCGTCCATCCCGCATTCATTCCCCAGAGAGGCAGATTGGTGATCTACATAGGCGATCTGTCTTTGTAAACAAGGCAGATCGCCTTTCTGATAGGGGAGAATATAGAGATTTTGTGTTCCTGCTAAGTAAGGACACGGATCTCTGTGTTCCCCCCAGTCAGAGCAACCCCCACACAGGTAGCAAGCACCCCCTAGGAACACAGTTAACCCTTTGATCACCCCTGGTGTTAACCCCTTCCTTGCCAGTGTTATTAGTACTGTGTCAGTGCATATTTTTAGCACTGATCACTTATTAGCGTCACTGGTTCCCAAAAAAAGTGTCAAAAGTGTCAATTAGGTGTCTGATTTGTCCGCCGCGATGTCACAGTCTCACTTGAAATTGCTGATCACCGGCATTACTAGTAAAAAAAATAAAATTAAAATTCCATAAAAATATCCTATTGTTTGTAGACGCTATAACTTGTGCAAACCAATCAATATACACTTATTGGGATTTTTTTTACCAAAAATATGTAGCAGTATATATATTGACCTAAATTGATGAAGAAATTCGATTTTTTTCTACTTTTTTATTGGACATATATTATAGCAGAAAGTAAGAAAAATAGATATTTTTTTTCAAAATTGTCTGTGTTATTTTGTATATAACGCAAAAAACAAAAAAACGCAGAGATGATCAAGTACCACCAAACGAAAGCTCTATTTATGGGAAAAAAAGAACATCAATTTTATTTGGGTACAGCATCGCATGACCGCAAAATTGTCAGTTAAAGTAACGCAGTTCCATATCGCAAAAATAGCCTGGTCATGAAGGGGGTAAAACCTTCCAGGGATGAATTGGTAAATATCACTTTAACCACTTCAGCCCCGGACCATTTGGCTGGCCAAAGACCAGAGCACTTTTTGAGATTCGGCACTGTGTCGATTTAACTGACAATTGCGCGGTCATGCGACATGGCTCCCAAACAAAATTGACGTCCTTTTTTTCCCCAGAAATAGAGCTTTCTTTTGGTGGTATTTGATCACCTCTGCGGCTTTTATTTTTTGCGCTATAAACAAAAAAATAGCGTGAATTTTGAAAAAAAAAACATTATTTTGTACTTTTTGCTATAATAAATATCCCCAAAAAATATATAACAAATGTTTTTTTTCTCAGTTTAGGCCGCTACGTATTCTTCTACATATTTTTGATAAAAAAAAAAAAAATCGCAATAAGTGTTTATTGATTGGTTAGAGCAAAAGTTACAGCGTCTACAAAATAGGGGATAGTTTTATGGCGTTTTTAACAATTTTTTTTTTTGACTAGTAATGGCGGCGATCAGTGATTTTTATCGTGACTGCGACATTATGGTAGACACATCGGACACTTTTGGCTCGATTTTGGGACCATTCACATTTATACAGCAATCAGTGCGATTAAAAATGCATTAAATGGGACTGGGAGTGAAGAGGTTAACCACTAGATGGCACTATAGGGGTTAAGTGTGTTCTAGGGAGTGATTCTAACTGTAGGGGGAGGGGCTTTGTGTGACATGACACTGATCACCGCTCCCAATTACAGGGAGCGGTGATCAGTGTCCTGTCACTAGGCAGAACGGGGAAATGCTTGTTTACATCAGCATTTCTCTGTTCTTCCTCTCCGTGAGACGATCGCGGGTATCCCCACAGACAAGTCCACGGGACCCGCGATCACACTCACAGAGGTCGCAGCTGGCAAAGGGCAACGTACGGGTATGTCAATCTGCCTGTACATGCCCTTCTGCTGACGTATATCTGCGTGAGCCAGTCGGCAAGCGGTTAAGGACCGAGCCTTTTCTGATACTTTTTGTTTACAAGTGATAATCAATATTTTTTTGATAGAAAATTACTTGGGACCCCAACAGTTATATATATCTTCTTAGCAGAGACCCCAGAGAATAAAATGGGAAAAAAAATACACTTTCACGAATTTTGATGCAACAAAACACAATATATAACCCAACGTTTCGGTAAGATATAAAAGATGATGTTACGTCGAGTAAATAAATACCGAACATGTCATGCTTTAAAATTGCGCATGCTCGTGGAATGGTGACTAAGGCTCGATTCACACCTATGCATGTTGCTTTTGAGCGTTTTTGGAGGTTTTTTTTTCATGCTTGCCGCGTTTTTGAGCCGCGTTTTTGCCGCGTTTTAGCTGCGTTTTTGCCGCGTTTTTGCCGCGATTTGCGTTTTGCGTTTTTTTTTTTTTTTTTTTTTTTTTTTTCATTTTTTTTTACAGTCTTACAAAAAAATTACAAAAAAAAAAAAAAATAAAAAAAAAAAAAAAAAAAACGGCAAAAACGCACCAAAAACGCACCAAAAACGCTGCAAAAAAGGTGCACTTGCGTTTTTGATGCTTGTCCATTGAAAACCATTACATGCAAAACGCTGCATTTTGCATGAGAAAAAGTCCCCGACCCTTTCCAAAAACGCGGAGATACAAAAAAGCATTGATGTGAACATGTTCCATAGGAACCCATGTTAAAAAATTCCCGTGCATTTCTGCAAAATGCAAAATGCATCAAAAAACGCGCTAGTGTGAATGGGGCCTAACTACGGTACTTAAAATCTCCATAGGCGACGCTTTATAAAATTATTTACAGGTTGCCAGTCTAGAGTTACAGAGGAGGTCTAGAATTATTGCTCTTGGTACAATGTTCGCGGTTGATAGCTCACATGTGTGGTTCGAACACCGTTTAAATATAAGTGCGCAACTTACATATGCATTCACTTCTGTGAGGGATGGGGACACTTTACATTTTTATTTATTAACTTATTTTTTACACTGTCCCTTTAATTTATTTTTATCACTTTTATTACTATTACAAGGAATATATACACCCCTTGTAATAGAAATAAGGGATGACAGGTTCTCTTTCTTGAGGAATCTGGGGTCTTATAGAGCCCTAATCTCTCCTGTACCTTTAAAAGCAAAAGATAAAAAAAAAAAATTGATCTTGTGCTTTAAAAAAAAATCTTTACTTCCATCCTAGTCCGGACGTGACGTCATGGCGTTTCTCCGATCCTCCAAGATCATAGTGGTGGGGAGAGATGATCTGGTCTCTCCTCACCTCTGTGACCAGCCGAGCGAATCCTCGGATTGTTTTCTGGGCTCCCTGGTAGCAGCGGAAAACACCAGTGAGCGGCGGTGGTGGGGTATGGGTGACTCGACCCCTCCCGCTGCTTCTAGCCGAGAAAGAGAATCGCCGGCTGAAAAATAATGTCCCCGGTAAACCACTTTGAAGCCGCAATGTGTATATACGTATTGCAGACCTTGAGTGGTTATTAACCCTTTTCTTTTTATGTATAGCATCTCTAACTTTGGATGTGAGTCATATTAGTTTTATCTTAAGCCTTTTAACCACTTATGTTGTTTTATGTTGCTACTTTTAAGAGGAATATCGTTGTTATGGCAGCAGCTAGCTGCTATAACCACAGAATCTTCTTCTTCAGCCGGCGGTCCGCTTTCAGATAAAAGTGGTCTCTGTGGTGGATTCGCCACGAGATCACTCTTATGGATGGCAGGAGAAGCCCCCCTCCCACCACTTACCGGAGCCATCGGTAGTGGTAGAGGAGATCCTGTGTCCTGTTAGGCATGGAGACAAGTGAGGGGAAGATGGCCCCCACCTGTCTCCATACCACTGCAGTGCGGAAGTGACATCAAAACGTCACTTCCGCCCATAGCTCTTAAAGGGACATTTTTATTTTTTATTTTTTTCAAATAACATTTAATTTATTTGATTTTTTATTGCATTTTAGTGTAAATATGAGATGTTTTTGACCCCAGAGCTCCTTTTATGCCCTTTTCGGCAACAAAGGTCCGACAGTCTTTCCGACGGACTTTCGACGGACTTCGGACGGACTTCGGATGGACTTTTGAGCGAACTGACTTGCCTACACACGATCAAACCAAAGTCCGACGGATTCGTATGTGATGACGTCTTGACTAAAATAAGGAAGTTGATAGCCAGTAGCCAATAGCTGCCCTAGCGTTGTTTTTCGTCCGTCGGACTAGCATACAGACAAACGGATTTCTCGATAGGAACTGGGACCAGCGGAGTTCCGACGTAAAGATTTGAAACATGTTCCGAATCTAAAGTCTGTCAGATTTTTGATAGAAACAGTCCGCTGAAGGTCCGATGAAGCCCACACACGGTCGGATTGTCCGCCGGATTCGGTCCATCTGACCAGTCCAGTCAAAAAGTCTGCTCGTGTGTACAGGGCATAAGAGGTCCTGTCATGCTTTTTTTCTATCACAAGGGATGTTTACATTCCTTGTAATAGGAATAAAAGTGACACCATTTTTTTAAACCCAGTCATGCAGAGCTCGCGCGCAGAAGCGAACGCATATGTGAGTAGCACCCGTATATGAGAACAGTGTTCAAACCACACATGTGAGGTATCGCCGTGATCGGTAGAGCAATAATTCTAGACCTAGACCTCCTCTGTAACGCAAAACATGCAACCTGTAGAATTTTTTAAACATCGCCTATGGAGATTTTTAAGGGTAAATGTTTGTCGCCATTCCACGAGCGGGCGCAAATTTGAAGCGCGACATGTTGGGTATCAATTTACTTGGCGTAACATTATCTTTCACAATATAAAAAAATTGGGCTATCTTTACTGTTGTCTTATTTTTTAATTCAAAAAAGTGTATTTTTTCCAAAAAATGTGCGCTTGTAAGACCTCTGCGCAAATACGGTGTGACATAAAGTATTGCAATGACCGCCATTTTATTCTCTAGGGTGTTGGAAAAAAAAATATAATGTTTGTGGGTTCTAAGTAATTTTCTAGCGAAAAAAACCTGTTTTTAACTTGTAAACACCAAATCTCAGAAAGAGGCTCAGTCCTTAAGTGGTTAAACTTATAGCTTGAGGAAATAAATGTAGCAGTGAGTTTTCATACAGTCAATTTGAAACATTCCAATTTCTGTTTTGTGTTTTCAACAAAATTTCTTCCCAGCCTAAGTCTTGGAAAGCAGCACTCAGTCTTGGGAATTTTGATCCCTAAAAATTAAGTGTTTTTTTTAAATCTTATCTAGGATAGTTTATTGATGGATTGCTTAACTAAAATCATGTTATGGTCACTGCCACCCAGCTATTCCTTCATTTGAACATAAGTAATAATCTCCATATTGTTTGAGATTAATGGGTCCAGCAGAGCATCATTTCTTGGGGCTTCTGTAAACTCTACCATAAAATTGTCTTGCTAATAATTTTTTTTTTTTTTAATAAATCAATGGCACTTTTTAGGTGCTAAGACTATCAGAAAATCTTATATACTGTACACAAAAATCTTTTTTTTTTTATATTTTATATATATATATATATATATATATATATATATATATATATATATATATATATACATACATACATATATATATATATATATATATATATATATATATATATATATATATATATATATATATATATATATATACATACATATATATATATATATATATATATATATATATATATATATATATATATATATATATATATATATATATATATATAAATCACCACATAGTTTGTGGCATAATCAATACAATCAAGAAAATATAATGATAAATATACAGTATATACCTTCAAATCCTAAGTTCAAAATTAGGAATGAATTAGGATTATCAATCCAGACTGGACTGTAAGGTAGACCTCTCCTCTCTGATTTGGACTGTCCTGGAACCTGCCGCCTTGCATGGTACCCATCCAGGACCCAACCTTGGTGTCCTGTACACAATTTTCCTGCCCCAATGTGGAGGTATTGGAGGCAACATTCAACACCATACAATGTACCCGAGAGAGGGCATCGGTATTTTGATGTTGTCCCCCTGGTCTGTGCTCTATCACAAAATGTAATTCTTGGAGTAATAGGAATCACCAAGTCACCCTGGCATTGGTCTGCTTGTTTTGTCTCATCCAGGTCAATGGGGCATGGACTGACCCCAGGCGGAATCTCCTGCCTAGCAGAAAGTACTGCAGAGAGTCCAAAGCCCATTTTATGGTAAGACACTTTTTTCACCTGAGCAAACATTTTATCAACCGCCGTCAGTTTCCTACTGAGAAAAAACACAAGTGCTTTCCCCATTGAGACAGGATCTCTCCTGAGCCCTCACTCAAGGCATCTGTCTGCACCACAAATTAGAAAAGTAAAGAGCTGTTAGCACTGGATTAAAGTCAAATGAGCGGTGATTGGCGCTGTTCCACTGAAGGTGTCTCAAGTGTAAAAAATATGTGTATCAAATAGAACAATAAACAAAACTAAACAATATATAAAATTGAGAAACAATGTGCAGAAACTCATGAAATATATGTGACACCTACATCCATACAAAGTGCAATGTGTGTTAAGGAATAAAGTGAAATCCAAAAAATATATCCGAAAAGGCTTGAAAAAACAAAAAATACTGGACATAAAAAACACCAATGTTGCATGAATAAAATACTCATAAATTAAATGCACATAAAAAATTAAAAATCATGAAGTCTACAGTCCACAAAAAGTCCCAAAACCAAATGGATAATAAAAAGTTGTATTAAATATATTAAATATATTAGTGAAAAAGTTCCTCATAAAGTGCAGATAGTGAGTCTCTTCAAATCTTCTAGCAGTGCTCTTAGTGACATGAAATCTTCCAATCTTCTAAAAAGCCCCCCAATGTGCCCTCACTCACCAAAGGAAAACACCCCTGCAGGGGTATCAAGCCTGTCAGCTGTATCCTGCAGCAACGTTCCTCAGTGAAGGCTCCTGATCGAATCTCCGTTCACGATGTCCGGGCTGTCTCCAGTTACTCCCCGCAGGCACATCCATATGAAATAAAAATGATCCCCATCGCGTGAATCCGTAAAAATATTGTATACTTTATTAAAAGTTGTGATTAAAAAAGACAAAACAATGTCCCGCTGCCTAGTGGGCAGTCTAACTGAATGGGAAAAAACAATAACAGCAGTGCGGTGCGGCGTGCGTTCCACCGCTCGCTCCAAACCCGGAAGTAAAGCAGAGAAGCAGGACGTATGCGTATCGTGTGGCCACGCCTTACGCGTTTCGTCATCCAGACGTCATCTGAGGCGCGGCCATCTTGGTACTCCATACGTCTTATATACACGATGGAGGCGCCCGGAGGCCAATCATGGTGGAAGAACCCGCCCCTCAACCATGGTGAAATATATCCAAAGTGCCATCTAGTGGACAAAAGGATTACAACCCATTGTATTCGTTTGTGTACGGCGCCTCCATCATAAAAAAAGAGTAAACGGTTACAATTCTATCATAAAAACGAAGTGTACGATTACAACTCATTGTATTTCACTCGCTAGCGGCACTTGCATCATAGAAACAGATTGAAGGGGAAGAAGGGAAGGTTAAAAACGTATAGGCACCCCTAGAGCTCTGATACATTGGTAACCTACGAAGCCCTAACAAAAACAGGGGTAATCTATAAAAATAGATGATGAAAAAAATCATAAAGTTGCAGAATATAAAAAATAATAAAATATGAAGTGTAAGTGAATACTTCAAAATAAATCCGTGAAGTCACAAAGCAAATATGCATATTAAAGGGATAAAGGTCTATATCTCAAAAATTGAGATTCCAATCTCCATACAAGTCAGTGCATCCACTGACTTTTAGTATAGAAAAAAAGGTACTGGTGCAAACCTCTTGTACAAGCTCAGTCGATTATCCAATATATTCCCATAATTATTGCAAGTGATGTGCACTATAGCATTAAAACATTAAAAGAGGACTTGCAATGTGAAAAAAGTTTGTAATTAAATTAATAAGTAATGCAAAATATAAAAATAAAATATTAAATTGTGAAACTTGTGTGTTAAATCCAGAAAGATGCGGGGGCTGGAAGGTAATGACCATCATACTGTTACCTACAATTATGAGCCTCCAACATCCTCGGGGAAGCATCCAGTAAAATTAATTATTAAAATTAAAAATTAAAAATCAATAATTAAAAATTGGACAGGAAACAGTTAAGATCTATTTCTACATTAAGTCCCCTAGGGACCAAACTGTCAAGGCGATGTATCCATCTGGTTTCATTTTGGGAGATTAATATTTTCTTATTGCCCCCCCTCCATTGTTCCTTGATTGTGTCGATGCCATAAAATATCAAACCAGATGGATCCCTACGGTGATATTCATTGAAGTGTCTGGAAAGATTATGTTTAGGGAACCCCTTTTTAATATTGTTAATATGTTCCCTAATACGTACACGTAGGGGTCTTGTGGTCCTGCCCACATATTGCAGTCGGCACGGGCACTCGATGACATATGTCACATGGGTAGTATCACAGGTGACGAGCTCTCTGATCTCAAATTCTTTACCACTTCTAGATTTAAAAGAGGTCTTCTTCTTAGGTTGCCTCTTACTGACCCTGCAGCCCAGGCACTTCTGGCACCTATAAAAGCCTTTCATATCGGCAAACAATTTCACACTCCTAGGAGGATCAATAACATTATGAACCAGATGGTTTCTAAGGGTTGGTGCTTTCCTATAAATAAACCGAGGTTTCTTTGTGAGAATTTTCCCTAAGGTCCTATCTGATCTTAGAATTGGCCAGTACTTCCTTACTATAAATTCAATGGACCTATATTGGTTGTTGAAACCTGTTACAAAAGCTATGTCATCTGGAGAGTTTTTTCTGTTACGCTGTTCCTTTCCCAACAGGGAGTCCCGATCAAGTCTTTGTATCTCTTCCTTCAATTTGACTAAAGGGTCAATCTTATACCCTTTGTCTACAAATTTCTTAATCAAGGCATCAGCTTGATCTCTAAAGTCCTCAATATTACGGCAATTCCTCCTTATTCTTAAAAGTTGCCCCTTGGGTATGTTCTCTTTCCATTTCGGATGGTGGCAACTGGAGGTGGGTATGTACCCGTTGCGATCCGTTACCTTAAAGAATGTTTTTGTAAACAATTCACCACCCTGTTTAAAAATCTGTAAATCCAAATAATCTATCACATCAGGATTGGATTTTCCGGTAAAAGAGATGCCGTAATCATTCTGGTTGAGTTCGTCAAGGAAATCCAGAAACGACTCGGAACTTCCCTCCCATACAATAATTATATCGTCTATGTACCGACGATAAAATTTAATTTCAGGCCTACTTATACCATAAATGTAGCGTTCCTCCAACATGTCCATGAATAAATTTGCCACGCTCGGTGCATACTTAGCACCCATGGCTACACCTTTTTTCTGAACGTAAAAATCTTTCTGATACCAGAAGTAATTACTCTCCATTGCCAGCTGGAGTCCCTCCAATATAAACTGAGTCTGTTGTAGTCTGAGACCTGATCTCTCATGCAAAGCCTTCTCAACCCCTTTTAATCCATCCTTCTGCGAGATACTGGTGTAAAGGGAATTGACGTCTATTGTTGCTAATAGACAATGCTCAATCCCAGTAATCCCCTTCATTTCATTAATAAGCTGAGTACTGTCCCTCAGATAGGATTTACCCTTCACTACTAGTGGTTTTAAAAACTGGTCTATATATTCCCCTAGTCTCGAAAATAAGGAATCCACCCCACTAACGATTGGTCTACCCGGTGGTTTATTCAACCTCTTGTGTATTTTGGGCAAGTAATATATAACAGGAGTTTTTGTGGATTCCGGAACTAGGTACTTCGTTTCTTTCTTATTCAAAATACCAGTTTCTCTCCCTTTTTTCACTAATCTTCTCAAACTTTTAGTAAATTGTGGTTTGGGGTTGTTTTTCAACTTTTTATAGGTATTCTCAACCCTCAGTAAGTTGTTCATCTCTTCCTCGTAATCCACCTTTTTCAATATTACTAGCCCACCCCCCTTGTCAGCGGGTCGTATCACTACTTCCTTTCTTTTACCGAGTGCTTGAATGGTATTCCATATGTGTTTACTCTTCGTCTTTTTCTTTTCCATTTTCGCCAAATCGTTTTCCACCATCCGTCTAAAGGCGCCGATGCACTGCTCCCCTGGCACCTTGGGATTAAAGATGGAGTTGTTCCTAAGTTTCGTATGGACAAAACCATCAGCTTCCGTCATGGGGATGGCCTCATGGTTCAGGGCATAATGTTTCTTGATCTTCAGTTTCCTGATAAATTTTTGTAAGTCGATATACACTTCAAATTTGTCAATACCCTTCTCTGGTGCGTATTTCAGTCCTAAGTCTAAAATCTTTAATTCGTCTTCTGTAAAAACTGCATCACTTAGATTAAAAATCCCTTGGCCTAGTACTCCCTTCTTCTTTTTCTGCTTCCCTCCTCGTTTTCCTCTAGTCTGCTTCTTTCGTTGCTTCTGAGGGAATAATCCGGTTCTCTCTCTGCAATCCTGTTCCTCCCATTCATGGGGTTCATACGTGGATGTTGTGGGGACTGGTATCCTGGATATCCATTCGCCCTCTGTGTTCTGTTCATACCCATTGGTGGGCCCCTTCTTGGTGAATGGTAAAAATCTCTCTGTGTTCCTCTCCAACCTGGTGGATGATATTGCACTCTGGCATTCCATCTCCCAGGGGGTCTGTCTCGGGGTCTTCCCTGCTGAAAATCCCTTTCTTCTGGATAGTTCCTCCTGTTTCTGGACCCCCATTGAGCTATGTGTTGTCTTCCTTCCCTCAAAGGGGAAAATCTATTATGTGTGGGTACATTGTACCTAGGAGTCCTTGGGGATCTACCAGGATTTTGTACTTGGTACAAATCCCTCCTACTATCCGCATATCTCTGAAAATGGTTCGGTGTTCTAGGACTTTCTTCTCTTCTCTCTGAGGTCCCCTGTTCAAATCTGGTTTGTCGCATCGTAATGGGATCTGGGATATCCCTTCCACTCAATTCATCATGGGAATCCTCATCCACGGAGATTTCACCCGGGTCTTCGTTCATTTCTCCAAGGTCTAACTGCCATTTATAGACCTTTTTATTGGTGTAGTCCAGAACATCCCTTTTGAACTTAGACATAGTAACATAGACCTGACTGGAATTTTTAGTCAACAACAGGTTAACAACACACAAGATATGAATGGCCTGTTTAAACAGCTTAGACACTCTCTTGAAAAGCAACTCAGGGTTTGGTGGGATATTGCTACCCTTGAGACATACATTGGGGAGAATATGACACCTAGAAGGTTGAGGTGGGATTTGAACCCCAATGATAACTTGAATGATGTCACCCTAATGGAGGAATGGTATTCCTTCTTCTCCAAGTGTGAGAAAGAGCTTTTGGGGAAGATTGTCAGAAGGAGACAATTTAAACTAAGGGGGATAGAGGATACCATTAATGAGATAAAATCATTACTATTACCATATAGTAACCAAAATGAATATAAGACTAAAGAGAGGGAATTGCAAGACATAATTAAAAAATACGATGCAGAAATACAGGCCAAAAAACAAAAAAAGTTCAAAAGGGATGTTCTGGACTACACCAATAAAAAGGTCTATAAATGGCAGTTAGACCTTGGAGAAATGAACGAAGACCCGGGTGAAATCTCCGTGGATGAGGATTCCCATGATGAATTGAGTGGAAGGGATATCCCAGATCCCATTACGATGCGACAAACCAGATTTGAACAGGGGACCTCAGAGAGAAGAGAAGAAAGTCCTAGAACACCGAACCATTTTCAGAGATATGCGGATAGTAGGAGGGATTTGTACCAAGTACAAAATCCTGGTAGATCCCCAAGGACTCCTAGGTACAATGTACCCACACATAATAGATTTTCCCCTTTGAGGGAAGGAAGACAACACATAGCTCAATGGGGGTCCAGAAACAGGAGGAACTATCCAGAAGAAAGGGATTTTCAGCAGGGAAGACCCCGAGACAGACCCCCTGGGAGATGGAATGCCAGAGTGCAATATCATCCACCAGGTTGGAGAGGAACACAGAGAGATTTTTACCATTCACCAAGAAGGGGCCCACCAATGGGTATGAACAGAACACAGAGGGCGAATGGATATCCAGGATACCAGTCCCCACAACATCCACGTATGAACCCCATGAATGGGAGGAACAGGATTGCAGAGAGAGAACCGGATTATTCCCTCAGAAGCAACGAAAGAAGCAGACTAGAGGAAAACGAGGAGGGAAGCAGAAAAAGAAGAAGGGAGTACTAGGCCAAGGGATTTTTAATCTAAGTGATGCAGTTTTTACAGAAGACGAATTAAAGATTTTAGACTTAGGACTGAAATACGCACCAGAGAAGGGTATTGACAAATTTGAAGTGTATATCGACTTACAAAAATTTATCAGGAAACTGAAGATCAAGAAACATTATGCCCTGAACCATGAGGCCATCCCCATGACGGAAGCTGATGGTTTTGTCCATACGAAACTTAGGAACAACTCCATCTTTAATCCCAAGGTGCCAGGGGAGCAGTGCATCGGCGCCTTTAGACGGATGGTGGAAAACGATTTGGCGAAAATGGAAAAGAAAAAGACGAAGAGTAAACACATATGGAATACCATTCAAGCACTCGGTAAAAGAAAGGAAGTAGTGATACGACCCGCTGACAAGGGGGGTGGGCTAGTAATATTGAAAAAGGTGGATTACGAGGAAGAGATGAACAACTTACTGAGGGTTGAGAATACCTATAAAAAGTTGAAAAACAACCCCAAACCACAATTTACTAAAAGTTTGAGAAGATTAGTGAAAAAAGGGAGAGAAACTGGTATTTTGAATAAGAAAGAAACGAAGTACCTAGTTCCGGAATCCACAAAAACTCCTGTTATATATTACTTGCCCAAAATACACAAGAGGTTGAATAAACCACCGGGTAGACCAATCGTTAGTGGGGTGGATTCCTTATTTTCGAGACTAGGGGAATATATAGACCAGTTTTTAAAACCACTAGTAGTGAAGGGTAAATCCTATCTGAGGGACAGTACTCAGCTTATTAATGAAATGAAGGGGATTACTGGGATTGAGCATTGTCTATTAGCAACAATAGACGTCAATTCCCTTTACACCAGTATCTCGCAGAAGGATGGATTAAAAGGGGTTGAGAAGGCTTTGCATGAGAGATCAGGTCTCAGACTACAACAGACTCAGTTTATATTGGAGGGACTCCAGCTGGCAATGGAGAGTAATTACTTCTGGTATCAGAAAGATTTTTACGTTCAGAAAAAAGGTGTAGCCATGGGTGCTAAGTATGCACCGAGCGTGGCAAATTTATTCATGGACATGTTGGAGGAACGCTACATTTATGGTATAAGTAGGCCTGAAATTAAATTTTATCGTCGGTACATAGACGATATAATTATTGTATGGGAGGGAAGTTCCGAGTCGTTTCTGGATTTCCTTGACGAACTCAACCAGAATGATTACGGCATCTCTTTTACCGGAAAATCCAATCCTGATGTGATAGATTATTTGGATTTACAGATTTTTAAACAGGGTGGTGAATTGTTTACAAAAACATTCTTTAAGGTAACGGATCGCAACGGGTACATACCCACCTCCAGTTGCCACCATCCGAAATGGAAAGAGAACATACCCAAGGGGCAACTTTTAAGAATAAGGAGGAATTGCCGTAATATTGAGGACTTTAGAGATCAAGCTGATGCCTTGATTAAGAAATTTGTAGACAAAGGGTATAAGATTGACCCTTTAGTCAAATTGAAGGAAGAGATACAAAGACTTGATCGGGACTCCCTGTTGGGAAAGGAACAGCGTAACAGAAAAAACTCTCCAGATGACATAGCTTTTGTAACAGGTTTCAACAACCAATATAGGTCCATTGAATTTATAGTAAGGAAGTACTGGCCAATTCTAAGATCAGATAGGACCTTAGGGAAAATTCTCACAAAGAAACCTCGGTTTATTTATAGGAAAGCACCAACCCTTAGAAACCATCTGGTTCATAATGTTATTGATCCTCCTAGGAGTGTGAAATTGTTTGCCGATATGAAAGGCTTTTATAGGTGCCAGAAGTGCCTGGGCTGCAGGGTCAGTAAGAGGCAACCTAAGAAGAAGACCTCTTTTAAATCTAGAAGTGGTAAAGAATTTGAGATCAGAGAGCTCGTCACCTGTGATACTACCCATGTGACATATGTCATCGAGTGCCCGTGCCGACTGCAATATGTGGGCAGGACCACAAGACCCCTACGTGTACGTATTAGGGAACATATTAACAATATTAAAAAGGGGTTCCCTAAACATAATCTTTCCAGACACTTCAATGAATATCACCGTAGGGATCCATCTGGTTTGATATTTTATGGCATCGACACAATCAAGGAACAATGGAGGGGGGGCAATAAGAAAATATTAATCTCCCAAAATGAAACCAGATGGATACATCGCCTTGACAGTTTGGTCCCTAGGGGACTTAATGTAGAAATAGATCTTAACTGTTTCCTGTCCAATTTTTAATTATTGATTTTTAATTTTTAATTTTAATAATTAATTTTACTGGATGCTTCCCCGAGGATGTTGGAGGCTCATAATTGTAGGTAACAGTATGATGGTCATTACCTTCCAGCCCCCGCATCTTTCTGGATTTAACACACAAGTTTCACAATTTAATATTTTATTTTTATATTTTGCATTACTTATTAATTTAATTACAAACTTTTTTCACATTGCAAGTCCTCTTTTAATGTTTTAATGCTATAGTGCACATCACTTGCAATAATTATGGGAATATATTGGATAATCGACTGAGCTTGTACAAGAGGTTTGCACCAGTACCTTTTTTTCTATACTAAAAGTCAGTGGATGCACTGACTTGTATGGAGATTGGAATCTCAATTTTTGAGATATAGACCTTTATCCCTTTAATATGCATATTTGCTTTGTGACTTCACGGATTTATTTTGAAGTATTCACTTACACTTCATATTTTATTATTTTTTATATTCTGCAACTTTATGATTTTTTTCATCATCTATTTTTATAGATTACCCCTGTTTTTGTTAGGGCTTCGTAGGTTACCAATGTATCAGAGCTCTAGGGGTGCCTATACGTTTTTAACCTTCCCTTCTTCCCCTTCAATCTGTTTCTATGATGCAAGTGCCGCTAGCGAGTGAAATACAATGAGTTGTAATCGTACACTTCGTTTTTATGATAGAATTGTAACCGTTTACTCTTTTTTTATGATGGAGGCGCCGTACACAAACGAATACAATGGGTTGTAATCCTTTTGTCCACTAGATGGCACTTTGGATATATTTCACCATGGTTGAGGGGCGGGTTCTTCCACCATGATTGGCCTCCGGGCGCCTCCATCGTGTATATAAGACGTATGGAGTACCAAGATGGCCGCGCCTCAGATGACGTCTGGATGACGAAACGCGTAAGGCGTGGCCACACGATACGCATACGTCCTGCTTCTCTGCTTTACTTCCGGGTTTGGAGCGAGCGGTGGAACGCACGCCGCACCGCACTGCTGTTATTGTTTTTTCCCATTCAGTTAGACTGCCCACTAGGCAGCGGGACATTGTTTTGTCTTTTTTAATCACAACTTTTAATAAAGTATACAATATTTTTACGGATTCACGCGATGGGGATCATTTTTATTTCATATGGATGTGCCTGCGGGGAGTAACTGGAGACAGCCCGGACATCGTGAACGGAGATTCGATCAGGAGCCTTCACTGAGGAACGTTGCTGCAGGATACAGCTGACAGGCTTGATACCCCTGCAGGGGTGTTTTCCTTTGGTGAGTGAGGGCACATTGGGGGGCTTTTTAGAAGATTGGAAGATTTCATGTCACTAAGAGCACTGCTAGAAGATTTGAAGAGACTCACTATCTGCACTTTATGAGGAACTTTTTCACTAATATATTTAATATATTTAATACAACTTTTTATTATCCATTTGGTTTTGGGACTTTTTGTGGACTGTAGACTTCATGATTTTTAATTTTTTATGTGCATTTAATTTATGAGTATTTTATTCATGCAACATTGGTGTTTTTTATGTCCAGTATTTTTTGTTTTTTCAAGCCTTTTCGGATATATTTTTTGGATTTCACTTTATTCCTTAACACACATTGCACTTTGTATGGATGTAGGTGTCACATATATTTCATGAGTTTCTGCACATTGTTTCTCAATTTTATATATTGTTTAGTTTTGTTTATTGTTCTATTTGATACACATATTTTTTACACTTGAGACACCTTCAGTGGAACAGCGCCAATCACCGCTCATTTGACTTTAATTTTCTAGAATTCCACATTGGTGTGATTCTGTGTTGGGGGGGCTGCAGTTCCTTTACTACCTAAGCGCGGAGCTATTAGTTTCCTATATCCTTTGGTCACCTTATAGGTGTACACGCAAGTTCTGCTGCTATGGATATATTTGGTTATATGTCTAACCGTAACATAGACCTGACTGGAATTTTTAGTCAACAACAGGTTAACAACACACAAGATATGAATGGCCTGTTTAAACAGCTTAGACACTCTCTTGAAAAGCAACTCAGGGTTTGGTGGGATATTGCTACCCTTGAGACATACATTGGGGAGAATATGACACCTAGAAGGTTGAGGTGGGATTTGAACCCCAATGATAACTTGAATGATGTCACCCTAATGGAGGAATGGTATTCCTTCTTCTCCAAGTGTGAGAAAGAGCTTTTGGGGAAGATTGTCAGAAGGAGACAATTTAAACTAAGGGGGATAGAGGATACCATTAATGAGATAAAATCATTACTATTACCATATAGTAACCAAAATGAATATAAGACTAAAGAGAGGGAATTGCAAGACATAATTAAAAAATACGATGCAGAAATACAGGCCAAAAAACAAAAAAAGTTCAAAAGGGATGTTCTGGACTACACCAATAAAAAGGTCTATAAATGGCAGTTAGACCTTGGAGAAATGAACGAAGACCCGGGTGAAATCTCCGTGGATGAGGATTCCCATGATGAATTGAGTGGAAGGGATATCCCAGATCCCATTACGATGCGACAAACCAGATTTGAACAGGGGACCTCAGAGAGAAGAGAAGAAAGTCCTAGAACACTGAACCATTTTCAGAGATATGCGGATAGTAGGAGGGATTTGTACCAAGTACAAAATCCTGGTAGATCCCCAAGGACTCCTAGGTACAATGTACCCACACATAATAGATTTTCCCCTTTGAGGGAAGGAAGACAACACATAGCTCAATGGGGGTCCAGAAACAGGAGGAACTATCCAGAAGAAAGGGATTTTCAGCAGGGAAGACCCCGAGACAGACCCCCTGGGAGATGGAATGCCAGAGTGCAATATCATCCACCAGGTTGGAGAGGAACACAGAGAGATTTTTACCATTCACCAAGAAGGGGCCCACCAATGGGTATGAACAGAACACAGAGGGCGAATGGATATCCAGGATACCAGTCCCCACAACATCCACGTATGAACCCCATGAATGGGAGGAACAGGATTGCAGAGAGAGAACCGGATTATTCCCTCAGAAGCAACGAAAGAAGCAGACTAGAGGAAAACGAGGAGGGAAGCAGAAAAAGAAGAAGGGAGTACTAGGCCAAGGGATTTTTAATCTAAGTGATGCAGTTTTTACAGAAGACGAATTAAAGATTTTAGACTTAGGACTGAAATACGCACCAGAGAAGGGTATTGACAAATTTGAAGTGTATATCGACTTACAAAAATTTATCAGGAAACTGAAGATCAAGAAACATTATGCCCTGAACCATGAGGCCATCCCCATGACGGAAGCTGATGGTTTTGTCCATACGAAACTTAGGAACAACTCCATCTTTAATCCCAAGGTGCCAGGGGAGCAGTGCATCGGCGCCTTTAGACGGATGGTGGAAAACGATTTGGCGAAAATGGAAAAGAAAAAGACGAAGAGTAAACACATATGGAATACCATTCAAGCACTCGGTAAAAGAAAGGAAGTAGTGATACGACCCGCTGACAAGGGGGGTGGGCTAGTAATATTGAAAAAGGTGGATTACGAGGAAGAGATGAACAACTTACTGAGGGTTGAGAATACCTATAAAAAGTTGAAAAACAACCCCAAACCACAATTTACTAAAAGTTTGAGAAGATTAGTGAAAAAAGGGAGAGAAACTGGTATTTTGAATAAGAAAGAAACGAAGTACCTAGTTCCGGAATCCACAAAAACTCCTGTTATATATTACTTGCCCAAAATACACAAGAGGTTGAATAAACCACCGGGTAGACCAATCGTTAGTGGGGTGGATTCCTTATTTTCGAGACTAGGGGAATATATAGACCAGTTTTTAAAACCACTAGTAGTGAAGGGTAAATCCTATCTGAGGGACAGTACTCAGCTTATTAATGAAATGAAGGGGATTACTGGGATTGAGCATTGTCTATTAGCAACAATAGACGTCAATTCCCTTTACACCAGTATCTCGCAGAAGGATGGATTAAAAGGGGTTGAGAAGGCTTTGCATGAGAGATCAGGTCTCAGACTACAACAGACTCAGTTTATATTGGAGGGACTCCAGCTGGCAATGGAGAGTAATTACTTCTGGTATCAGAAAGATTTTTACGTTCAGAAAAAAGGTGTAGCCATGGGTGCTAAGTATGCACCGAGCGTGGCAAATTTATTCATGGACATGTTGGAGGAACGCTACATTTATGGTATAAGTAGGCCTGAAATTAAATTTTATCGTCGGTACATAGACGATATAATTATTGTATGGGAGGGAAGTTCCGAGTCGTTTCTGGATTTCCTTGACGAACTCAACCAGAATGATTACGGCATCTCTTTTACCGGAAAATCCAATCCTGATGTGATAGATTATTTGGATTTACAGATTTTTAAACAGGGTGGTGAATTGTTTACAAAAACATTCTTTAAGGTAACGGATCGCAACGGGTACATACCCACCTCCAGTTGCCACCATCCGAAATGGAAAGAGAACATACCCAAGGGGCAACTTTTAAGAATAAGGAGGAATTGCCGTAATATTGAGGACTTTAGAGATCAAGCTGATGCCTTGATTAAGAAATTTGTAGACAAAGGGTATAAGATTGACCCTTTAGTCAAATTGAAGGAAGAGATACAAAGACTTGATCGGGACTCCCTGTTGGGAAAGGAACAGCGTAACAGAAAAAACTCTCCAGATGACATAGCTTTTGTAACAGGTTTCAACAACCAATATAGGTCCATTGAATTTATAGTAAGGAAGTACTGGCCAATTCTAAGATCAGATAGGACCTTAGGGAAAATTCTCACAAAGAAACCTCGGTTTATTTATAGGAAAGCACCAACCCTTAGAAACCATCTGGTTCATAATGTTATTGATCCTCCTAGGAGTGTGAAATTGTTTGCCGATATGAAAGGCTTTTATAGGTGCCAGAAGTGCCTGGGCTGCAGGGTCAGTAAGAGGCAACCTAAGAAGAAGACCTCTTTTAAATCTAGAAGTGGTAAAGAATTTGAGATCAGAGAGCTCGTCACCTGTGATACTACCCATGTGACATATGTCATCGAGTGCCCGTGCCGACTGCAATATGTGGGCAGGACCACAAGACCCCTACGTGTACGTATTAGGGAACATATTAACAATATTAAAAAGGGGTTCCCTAAACATAATCTTTCCAGACACTTCAATGAATATCACCGTAGGGATCCATCTGGTTTGATATTTTATGGCATCGACACAATCAAGGAACAATGGAGGGGGGGCAATAAGAAAATATTAATCTCCCAAAATGAAACCAGATGGATACATCGCCTTGACAGTTTGGTCCCTAGGGGACTTAATGTAGAAATAGATCTTAACTGTTTCCTGTCCAATTTTTAATTATTGATTTTTAATTTTTAATTTTAATAATTAATTTTACTGGATGCTTCCCCGAGGATGTTGGAGGCTCATAATTGTAGGTAACAGTATGATGGTCATTACCTTCCAGCCCCCGCATCTTTCTGGATTTAACACACAAGTTTCACAATTTAATATTTTATTTTTATATTTTGCATTACTTATTAATTTAATTACAAACTTTTTTCACATTGCAAGTCCTCTTTTAATGTTTTAATGCTATAGTGCACATCACTTGCAATAATTATGGGAATATATTGGATAATCGACTGAGCTTGTACAAGAGGTTTGCACCAGTACCTTTTTTTCTATACTAAAAGTCAGTGGATGCACTGACTTGTATGGAGATTGGAATCTCAATTTTTGAGATATAGACCTTTATCCCTTTAATATGCATATTTGCTTTGTGACTTCACGGATTTATTTTGAAGTATTCACTTACACTTCATATTTTATTATTTTTTATATTCTGCAACTTTATGATTTTTTTCATCATCTATTTTTATAGATTACCCCTGTTTTTGTTAGGGCTTCGTAGGTTACCAATGTATCAGAGCTCTAGGGGTGCCTATACGTTTTTAACCTTCCCTTCTTCCCCTTCAATCTGTTTCTATGATGCAAGTGCCGCTAGCGAGTGAAATACAATGAGTTGTAATCGTACACTTCGTTTTTATGATAGAATTGTAACCGTTTACTCTTTTTTTATGATGGAGGCGCCGTACACAAACGAATACAATGGGTTGTAATCCTTTTGTCCACTAGATGGCACTTTGGATATATTTCACCATGGTTGAGGGGCGGGTTCTTCCACCATGATTGGCCTCCGGGCGCCTCCATCGTGTATATAAGACGTATGGAGTACCAAGATGGCCGCGCCTCAGATGACGTCTGGATGACGAAACGCGTAAGGCGTGGCCACACGATACGCATACGTCCTGCTTCTCTGCTTTACTTCCGGGTTTGGAGCGAGCGGTGGAACGCACGCCGCACCGCACTGCTGTTATTGTTTTTTCCCATTCAGTTAGACTGCCCACTAGGCAGCGGGACATTGTTTTGTCTTTTTTAATCACAACTTTTAATAAAGTATACAATATTTTTACGGATTCACGCGATGGGGATCATTTTTATTTCATATGGATGTGCCTGCGGGGAGTAACTGGAGACAGCCCGGACATCGTGAACGGAGATTCGATCAGGAGCCTTCACTGAGGAACGTTGCTGCAGGATACAGCTGACAGGCTTGATACCCCTGCAGGGGTGTTTTCCTTTGGTGAGTGAGGGCACATTGGGGGGCTTTTTAGAAGATTGGAAGATTTCATGTCACTAAGAGCACTGCTAGAAGATTTGAAGAGACTCACTATCTGCACTTTATGAGGAACTTTTTCACTAATATATTTAATATATTTAATACAACTTTTTATTATCCATTTGGTTTTGGGACTTTTTGTGGACTGTAGACTTCATGATTTTTAATTTTTTATGTGCATTTAATTTATGAGTATTTTATTCATGCAACATTGGTGTTTTTTATGTCCAGTATTTTTTGTTTTTTCAAGCCTTTTCGGATATATTTTTTGGATTTCACTTTATTCCTTAACACACATTGCACTTTGTATGGATGTAGGTGTCACATATATTTCATGAGTTTCTGCACATTGTTTCTCAATTTTATATATTGTTTAGTTTTGTTTATTGTTCTATTTGATACACATATTTTTTACACTTGAGACACCTTCAGTGGAACAGCGCCAATCACCGCTCATTTGACTTTAATTTTCTAGAATTCCACATTGGTGTGATTCTGTGTTGGGGGGGCTGCAGTTCCTTTACTACCTAAGCGCGGAGCTATTAGTTTCCTATATCCTGTTAGCACTGGATGCTAGCACAATGCAGCCTTAAGCTTCTGAAAAGCTTCCTCAGCATCCACATTCCACTGTTTCCTACTGAGAAAAACCACAAAGTGCTCTTCCCCATTGACCACTTGAGACAGGATCTCTCCTAAGCTCTCACTCAAGTCATCTGTCTGCACCACACCTTCTTTTGAAAAATCAGGAGCCAATAGCACTGGATGCTAGCATAATGCAGCTTTAGGCATCCGTATTCCGTCAAGTCAGTCGATGGTTCAGCAATGGTGGCAAAGTCGGGGACAAACCACCACTAGGAGCCAACTATGTCCAGAAATGCCCTTGCTCACTCAAGGCATCTGACCAGAGCACCTTCTTCCACATGTTTGCTGTGTCCTGCACATGGCTTCTCACAAATTGCAAATGGGACTTCTTATGACTTTCTTTCACCAATGTCTTTCTACTTGTCACTCTTCCATAAAGGGCAGATTTGTGGAGAACACGACTAATAGTTGTCCTGTGGACAGATTCTCCCACCTGAGCTGTGGATCTCTGCAGCTCCTCCAGAGTTACCATGGACCTCTTGGCTCTTCTCTGATGAATGCTCTCCTTGCCCGGCCTGTCAGTTTAGGTGGACGGCCATGTCTTGGTAGGTTTGCAGTTGTGCCATACTCTTTCCATTTTCCGATGATGGATTGAACAGAGCTCCGTGAGATGTTCAAAGCTTGGGAGATTTTTTTATAACCTAACCCTGCTTTATACTTCTCCACAACTTTATCCCTGACCTGTCTGGTGTGTTCCGTGGCCTTCATGATGCTGTTTGTTCACTAAGGTTCTCTAACAAATCTCTGAGGACTTCACAGAACAGCTGTATTTATACTGAGATTCAATTACATGCAGGTGGACTCTATTTACTAATTAGGTGACTTCTGAAGGCAATTGGTTCCACTAGATTTTAGTTAGGGGTATCAAAGTAAAGGGGGCTGAACACAAATGCCCCCCCCCACACTTTTCACATATTTATTTGTATCAATTATTATTTTCCTTCCACCTCACAATTATGAGCCACTTTATGTTGGTCTATCACATAAAATCCCAAATAAATACATTTACGTTTTTGGTTGTAACATGACAAAATGTGGAAAATTTCAAGGGGTATGAATACTTTTTCAAGGCACTGTATGTCAGTGTTGTATGGTTGATAAGCAAGTGTTCAATGCAGTGGCGGACCATCCATGTGGGGTGCAGGGGTGCCGCCCCCCTAATCCATGCACCCGGCCCCTAATCTACATTCCGGGGCGCTCAATGCATGTTTTTTTTTTTTCTTTAAGCACATGATTAGAGCACTGTGCCCTGAGGCCACCCAGTTTTGTGAGAATAGTGAATTAATATTCGCTATTGTTTTCTTGATTCTCCTCCCGGCCAATCAGGAAGTGGGCCCTGAGACCCGATTGGCCGAGAAGAGAAGCGATCGTATTGGATCAATAAACCGAGGAGGAGACACAAGGGGAAGCCTACAGGGCAATCTTAGAAGAAAACCTGTTAGAGTCTACAAAAGACTTGAGACTGGGGCGGAGGTTCACCTTCCAGCAGGACAATGACCCGAAACATCCAGCCAGAGCTACAATGGAATGGTTTAGATCAAAGCATATGCCCCCCACGCTTTTCACATGATTATTTGTATCATTTACAATTTTTCTTCCACTGCACAATTATGTGCCACTTTGTGTTGGTCTATCACATAAAATCCCAATAAAATACATTTACGCTTTCGATGGTAACTTGACAAAATGTGTACAATTTCAAGGGGTATGAATACTTTTTCAAAGCACTGCATATATCAACAATTACACATGTTTGAGGAGAAAATAATTTAGTTAAAATATAGGGATTAGCATTATTTTATGCTAAATATATTGTTCAAAATTCAAATTAAATCATTTTTTTCACATTTTTTTAATTTGTCAGCTTTGTGCTAGCTAAAGACCTTATAGATGTATTAAAATATTTGTAAAAAAATATGTCATTTTGAGGTTAATCAAAGCATACTGAAACTGCTACATTTGGTCTGTGGGGTTACAATGACTCCCGGTCATGCAAGGGTAAGTACAACTAAGAGCTCCTGACATGTTTACATTTTATAAAAGACAATAATGAACTTTTTAGTCAACTGAAAATGGCCCAGAAATACGAAAAGTGTCAATGTTCACAAAGATATTTTCAGAATGCTGCCTGGATTAACCTTAAGTGATAATAAGACTTCATAAGTGCCTCCGTAAGGTCCTTGTTCCTCAGGCTGTAGATCAGAGGATTCAGCAATGGGTTAATGAGGGCAGATATGACTGTAAACAGTTTGTTTAAACTGATCATATTGCTGGAGGAGGGAACAAAGTAAATAAAAATTATGGAGCCATAAAAGACGGAGACCACGGTGAGGTGTGATGTGCAGGTGGAGAATGCTTTCCTCTTTCCAGTCTTGCTACGGATTCTGAGGATGGTACTGAAAATATAGACATAGGGAAGAAAGGTCAAAAGAAAGACTCCTAATGCAACACCAATACCTGCTATGAATATGACCACCATGTTTATGAAGGGGTCAGTACATGTAATTTGAATCAAATGTGGAAGGTCACAAAAGAAGTTGAGGATGGAAGATGTTCTGCAGAAGGACAACCTGAGCAAAAGTAAAGTATGAACCAAAGAGACAGAACATCCTCCAACCCAGACCAGAGAGGCCATCCAAAGAACAGACCCTCCAAGACATCATTAGTTTGTAATGTAGAGGGTGACAGATGGCAATGTAGCGGTCGTAGGACATAGCCGAGAGCAATAAAGTTTCTGAGATAGCAAAGGAGACATAGAAAAAGACTTGGGCTATACAGGCAGGAATGGATATTGATCGGCTTTTTGTGAGCAAATCGAAGAGCATCCTTGGTGCCGTCACTGATGAATCGCACACGTCCAGGAATGCCAAGTTGGCAAGAAAAAAATACATTGGGTTGTGCAGATTGTAGTCAGTGAGGACCAAGAAAAATATAAGAAGGTTTGTGAAAACAGTGATCAGATATATCGGAAGGAAGAGCACAAAAAGTCCATTCATGGTCAGTGGATGGTCTGATAGACCCACAAGAGTAAGAGAGGAAATCTTTGTCAGATTCTTCATTTACTTTTTTTCTGGTTAAATTTATTGCTATAACACAGAAATAAAATGATGGCTCTGAGGATTTAATAATCGGAAAGCATGTACGGTGTGCCTACATATTATGCTCAGATTTACATCTGTACGTTTGTACCAGCGAATGATTTATTCTTATATAAAATGTTGGCATTCCCTAATGACAGTTTGTTGTAAGAACACAAAGCTGAAAGTCTCATTAATGATCTCTAAAGATTTAATTTATAACCCCTTGAGAGGTCCCTTTTTTCTATAATTGACAACAGTCTTTAAAATTTGAATTTAAAATCCACAGAAAGCATTTTTATCATTTTGTCACCTATTTTTCTTATTGGTTTATGGACAGAGTGACCTAAAACTCTATTTAAGGAACTTATAGTTCAAATTTCCATACACACAGACTAGTGCCTCTTGCAATCTTTGCGGGCATCTAGGGTTCTGGCTCAAAAAGCCCTTCTCCGCTTACTTTTGGAACATATAGATGAATAGGAGCCACATACCAAAGATCTCTTTCTTCTATCTGTTCTTTATTGAACCATCCATAATATATCTACTTCCATGATGTCCTTGCCCAAAGGATCACCTTGCCTTAATGCATGTAACTGAAATGGCTTGATGAAACGCGTTACATCATGGTGATCCTCGGGCAGGGACTTCAGGGAAGCAGCTATATTATGGATGGTTCAATAAAGAACACTTTGAAGGACGAGATCTTTGGTGTGCGGTTCCTATTCATCTACAGTGCTGTGAAAAAGTATTTGCCCCCTTCCTGATTTTTATTTTTTTTTTGCATATTTCTCATGCTTAAATGATTCAGATCATCAAACAAATTTTAATATTACACAAAGATAACCTGAGTAAATCCATGATGCAGTTTTTAAATTGTTATTTCATTTATTAAGGGAAAAAAGTCTGTTCAAACCTGCCTGGCCCTATGTGAAAAAGTAATTGCTCCCTCCAATGCTGAATCATGAATGAACTGTGATTAACCACAATTTTCTTGAAAAGTTGAGTTAAATTTCACTTGCCATACCCGGGCCAGATTACTGCCAGACCTGTTGAATCAATAAATCACATAAATAGAAGCTGTCTGATAAAGTGAAGCACGCTAACAGATCACAAAAAGCCACACATCATGCCATAATCCAAAAGAAAATAATGAACAGATTTAAAAAAAAACATGTATCGGTCTAGGAAGGGTTTCAAAGCCATTTCTAAGGCTTTGGAGCTCCAGTGAACCACAGGGAGAGCCATTATCCACAAATGGAGATAACTTGGAACAGTGGAGAACCTTCTCAGGAGTGGCCAGCCTTCAAAATTTACCCTAAGAGCATGACAAAGGCTCATCCAGGAGGTCATACAAGAACCCAGAACAACATCTAAAGAACTACAGGCCTCACTTGCCTCAGGTAAGATCAGTGTTTATGATTCAACATTAAGAAAGACACTGGGAAAAAATGGCATCCATGGGAGAGTTCCAAGGCCAAAGCCACTGCTGACCAAAAGGAACACAAAGGCTCATCTCACATTTACCAAAAAAAATCTTGATTATCCCCAAGACTTTTAGGCAAATATTCTGTGGACTGAAGAGACAAAAATGTAGCTTGTTGGAAGGTGTCTGTCCCGTTACATCTGGCATAAAACGAATACAGCATTTCATAACAAGAACATCATACCAACAGTCAGACATGGTGGTGGTAGCGAGTTGGTCTGGGGCAGCTTTGCAGCTTCAGGACCTGGACAACTTACCATAATTGATGGAACCATGAATTCTGAGCTCTACCAGAAAATCCTAAAGGAGAATGTCCGGCTATCAGCTTGTGACCTCAAGCTCAAGTGCACTTGGGTTATGCAGCAGGACAATGATCTGAAACACAACAGCAAGTCCACCTCCAAATGGTTCAAACAAAGCAAAATTTAGGTTTTGGAGTGGCCTAGTCAAAGCCAGGACTTAAATCCAATTGCGATGCTGTATCATGACCTTACACAGGCCGTTCATGCTGGAAAACCCTACAATGTAGCTGAATTAAAATAGTTCTGCAAAGAAGAGTGGACCAAAATTGCTCCACAGCAAAATGAAAGACTCATTGCCAGTTATCGCAAACACTTGATTGAAGTTGTTGCCGCCAAGGTTGGTACAACCAGTTATTAGGTTTAGGGGACAATTACTTTTTCAAATAAAGCCAGACAGGTTTGGACAGATTTTTTGCCTTAATAAATGAAACCATCAATTAAAAACTGCATTTTGTATTTACTCGGGTTATTTTTGTGTAAAAATAAAAATTGTTTGATGATTTGAGTCATTTAAGTGTGACAAATATGCAAAACAATAAATAAATCAGAAAGGGGGAAAATACTTTTTCACAACATTGTATATATTACTATAAAAGGAACACTGCTTTCCTTTTAGCTTCCATAATTTTGTAATTACATTTTACAAAGGCTGCCAATTAACAACGCCATTTGATCACAGTTGATATTCAGTAAGGAAAGCTATAACCCTTAGGTGTGAATCGGTAAAAATTGTCCAGGGTCAACACAGTCTGAAATAAAAGACACAAAACACTAGAGCTTCAATCCCTAAGCCGCGTACAGTACACACGAGCGGAATGTCTGGCAGAAAAAGTCAGTTGGAAGCTTTTCATCGTATATTCCCATCGTGTGTATGCCTCGTTGGACTTTTCTTTTTGAAAATTCTGACGGACCTAGAAATAGATCTAAATATTTCCGATGGAACCAATTCCTATTGGAAAAAACGCTCGTCTGTATGCTGTTCCGACGCACCAAAAACCATGCATGCTCTGAAGCAAGTACGAGATGGAAGCTATTGGCTACTGGCTATTGAACTTCCTTTTTCTAGTCCTGTCGTACGTGCTGTACGTTACCGCGTTCTTGACGATCGGACTTTGGTGTGATCTTGTGTACACAAGACAGTTTCAGCGGAATTCCGTCAGAACTCAGTCGAAAAAACCTTCAGAGTTTATTCCGACAGGAAAACCAGTCGTGTGTACGCTGCATAAGATTTGAGTGGCTTAAAGTTAGCCAGTGGCAATCTAAAATTACGAGAGCACCAACAAGCCTAAAATTGTAGACACAAGTCACATGGAGGTGACCATAATGTTAAGAATTTTATAAGAGGTGTTTGTTGAGTATGAGTCTTTTATGAAGACAGAGTTTATTAATGTACGATTGGATATGATCTATAGTGAATTTAGGAACACACAAAGGTAGGGCATGCAAAAACACATATTTTGGAAGGATAGACATCTTAACAGCTGTCATTCTACCCAAGAAAGATATAAGACAAGGGTTCCCCAGGACAAAAACTTTTTACTATTTTGCAATGCGTGGTTCATTTTGAATTTTGTTTACATATTCTGCTATATTCTTTGTAATTTTCAAATGATACTTGATAAATGATAAATGAAACGATACTTAAAAATCTCCATAGGTGGCGCTTTAAAATTTGTACAGGTTACCTGTTTAGAGTTATAGAGGAGGTCTAACGCTAGAATTATTGCTCTCACCATAACATTTGCGGTGATACCTCACATGTGTGATGTGAAAATGTTTACATATACGTGTGCAACTTATTTATCGGGCTCGCTTCTGCGCACAAGCACGGAGGGATGGGGGCACCTTAAATTTTTTTTTTCTTATTTATTTAGTTATTTATTTATTTTACACTCTCCCTTTATTTTATTTTTTTAATCACTTTTATTCCTATTACAAGGAATGTATACACATCTTGAAATAGAAATGAGGTATGACAGGTCCTCTTTATGGAGAGATCCGAGGTCTATAGGACCCCAAATCTCTCCTCTACCTTTGAAAGCAAAAGAACATTGATTATGTGTTAAAAAAAAATTGTCTACTTCTGTCCTAGACCAGAAGTGATATCATGACATTGCTCCGGTCCTCCTAGATCATAGAGGTGGGAAGAGATGTTCTGGTCTCTCCTCCAGCATGTTTTGGTTGCTAGGGTGAGCTGCGCACACGCTCCCTTTGCTGGAAACTCCACTGCGCTTGCGCGGAATTCAATCTGCCTCCTTTGAGTCCTGCTGCAGAGAAGACTGGCGGATCTGGAGGTTTTTCCCTTTCTACATGGTTCCTTTCGGTGGAAGAACACCATTGAAGCTGGTCCAGTTCAAAGGAGAGGTCCTTTGAGATCTGGGACTTCCATCTCCCTCCAGGACAACCATCTATCTGGATCTCTATGCCTGTTTGATTCAATGTCGCTGACATTTGAATCCACCTGTTCTGATAAGAGTATTCCATCTATTTCCACCTCAAGATTTCCATACTGATGAACCACACACTAGAAGATTCTCCACTCACACTGGATTGTCTACCTATTGTATTGTGGGACTTCATCACTTACGTTGCTCATACTTATATCACAATGGATAATATTCATGAGTTATTGAACTTTATTTGTATACATTTTACCTTTTTTTTGTTACAGTGGATAACATCCACTGATCACTGAATCTTATTCATACACACATATTTTTGTTCTTGCTTAGTTTTTAGTGCTACATTCTCACATCAGTCTATTTTGAATATTTGTCACATTCATGTGTAGCTGCTTTATGTTTTTCACATTTGGTTAGCGCTGTGTTACCACTGTTTATATTTGACATAAGAAACTGCATAGGGGTGGCACAGAGGACACCACAATGGGGGAGAGGTGTGTGTGGGGGACAGGGGACATTATATGGGAGGGCAGATGACATGGACACTACAGTGGGGGGTAAAGGGGACAAAGGACACTACATTGTGGAGTGAAGGGGACAGCGGACACTGCATGGGGGGGCACAGAGGACACTGCAGTTAGGGGGTGAAGGGAACGGAGGACATTGCTTTGGGGGGGCAGAGGACACTACAGTGGGGGGGACAGAGGACATCGCATGGGGGGGCAGAAGACACTACAGTGGTGGGGACAGAGGACATTGCATGGGGGCAGGGGACACTACAGTGGTGGGGACAAAGGACATTGCATGGGGCAGGGGACACTACAGTGGGAAGAGGGTGGAGGGGACAGAGGACATTGCATTTGGGGGGGTATAGGATACTACAGTGAAGGAGGGTGTGAAGGGGACAGAGGATATTGCTTTGGGGGGCAGAGGACACAAATGTGTGGGGGTGTGAAGGGGACAGAGGAAACTGCATTGGTGGGGAATCAGAGGATACTACAGTATGGGGAGAGTGGGAAGGGGACAAAGGACAGTGCTTTGGGGGGCAGAAGACACTACAGTGGGGGTGCGTGAAGGAGAACGAGGACACTGCTTTGGGTGGGGGGCACAGGACACTGCAATGGTAGGAGGGGCAGAGGAACCTACTGTAGGGTGGAGGGGGGCAGAGACACTATAGTGGGGGGTGTAATGTGAAGGGGGCAGGACACAGCTATGGGGGCAGAGGACACTATTATGAGGGGAATGATGTAAAGGGAAGTGGATGACACTAGAGGGAGTGGCGGGGGGGCACAGGACACTATGCTGTGTTTTTATTGGGCACTTGATAGTTATTTTTTTAAAGAACGCCCCCCCCTTCCCCCGGGGATCTTTGATTTCCTCCATGTTGTCCAGGTAGATCTCAACCTCTGAAAGGTTTTACACTATAAATTAGACCTGGTTTTACACTATAAATTAGCAATCATATATTTTTTTACAGAAACTGTTGGGTTTCAAAGGCTGCTTCAGAGGTTGCTCCCAACCAGGGTCCTCTTACCCATATTTGATGGCACTTACCTAAATTATCTAAATTTTGGGTTAACATATACAACCTCATTAGCCCTTTTCTCTATATAAACATTCACAGAGATCCCTTTGAGACTTTATATGGCCCTCTTCTATATTGAACTTCTAGAATCTATTCATAGCCACTAAGTTCACGATAGTCAGAGGCTGAGCCATAAAATTCCAGTTTTTATATTTTTAAAACATTAAAAACATATTTAAATAAATGATGTCTAATGAAAAGCAGAAAATTAGACAAAAAATTCCAATAACAGTTTTTTCAATAGGGCAACTATGAATACATTATTCACAACCAACCATCAAGATCACACATCGTTTCGACTCTACTAAGTATTCTATCCATGACCGGGTCCAATAATAAGCTCACCTAGAAGACTATACAAAACTTGTCTCCTATCCCCTCTATTAGACATGTTCAATTCATTTTGCTACGAATCTAAATGTGGACAAAATTTCCATTATTCAGAGATTCATTTGTATGCGAATAACGAATTTAAACGAATCCGAATTTAATTATAATTAAATTAATTAATCAAATTTCGAATTTGAAATGGAAACAAATGGCAATAAACACAGTAAGGTATAAAAGTGAAATAAGATGATTCCTACTTAGGCTGCTTTATATAATAGAATAATAAAAAAGAAAAGAATACAATACAATACAATAGAAAACAATAAAAAAAAAAAAAAATAGAAAGTGAAAAAAATTTATAGAGAAGAAAACAATAGAATTTAATAAAAGAGAACAGAATGGAATAAAATAGAAAAGAAAAGAACAGAAAAAATAGAAAATAATGGAACAGAAAATAACAAAATAGAAAAGAATAGAATAGAAAAAAGTAAAAAAGAATAGAAAATATAGGAGGAGAATAGAACAGAATAAAATCTAAAATAAAAGAATACAGCACAATACAATTGAATAAACTAGAATAGATTAGAATAAATATAATAAAAAAGATTAGAATAGAATGAAATAGAAAGAATATAGCCATCTTCTGAAATTCTAATTTAGAATAAATTAGAATTTTCAAATCGATTAAAAAATAACGAATATACCAACTGAATCCGAATATATGAAACAAAATTATGAAAACGAATCATCCTAAGGTAATGAATGTGATTAAACCAAATGATTAACTTATGAGTGCATCCAAAAAGTAAAAAAAAGTTCTGTTGTGCACATCTATCCTTTTGTATGATTATTTGATTGGATATTTTGTGGATTATTGATCCAGAGAATATCCAATTGCCTCCAGGGGGATCAGGAAGGAATCCCCCCCCCGCTGTAGTAAAGTGGACCGTGCTTCATGGGAGTTTTTTTTTGCCTTCCTCTGGAACAACTGTGGGTATAGGATTGTGTATATGGAGGTTTTCTATTTATTTATAGTTTTCAATTGGTTGAAATGGATGGGTACAAAGAAAGGGAGGGATACTTTAGACAGTAAACCTAGGTCAGACTTTAAAGGCATAGGGAACAACAACGAAATATAGAAAAATAACCATGTTTATTGAAAAATACATAACATGAATAGAGCATTCAAAAAATTAAAAATCATGTATAATGATGCACAACATATACAGTGAGCCCTTGTGCATCGACGTGTTTCACCGTTAGGCTTCTTCAGGACACATTCGAGGTTTTGCAGATAGTAGTAGAGAGAACGAATCTCACTGTCTTGCAGGGAAAAAACTCTCAGATATAGATATCCAAATGAAGATCTTCAAAAGTACTGTCCCCACAGGGACTGGTTCACCGTAGTCTGCGCATGAGTAGGTAGAACCAGCCAGATCTGCTAGCAAAATGGATCAGAATGAATAGCCAAGTAATTCCAAAGGCAGGGGCATGATGATACCTTAGGTGGTGACCCAGTACCAAAGACCAATGATAGAGGGAGTTAAGGCATTAAAGTCCACCTACCATTATAGTAATTGGACAAAGACTCATGTACCTAGACAGAGTACTGTGAAGTTGTCCAGAATATATAACAACATTTCCAAAAAGGAAAAATGACGAGTGGCCCCTGGGAGACAGCCTTCCGCTAGTCACTTTGTTGTGTCATTGTTGTTCCCTATGCCTTTAAAGTCCGATCTAGGTTTACTGTCTAAAGTATCCCTCCCTTTCTTTGTACCCCTCTAAATTACTGATGTGGCGATGTGAGTGCTTTCTCCTTTTTTCATGGTTGAAATAGATGTACTTTGTGTCTTTTTTCAGCTTGACTAACAATGTAACTCTATTTCTCTAATATGACTCTTACTGTACCTTGCCTGCTGGTCATCTATGTCAATGACATCATAAATATAATATCATTTATTGTAATATTTTACCTGTCCAGCATTCAATACGCCTTTTGTTTGGCATGTGTAATTCGTTTCATTCCAAATTTGTTTTTTAACACATTTTTCCACATATTCATAAATTTGAATATTCAAAAATTCGTAAATTCGAAACTTTCAAAAATCTGAAAACCACGAAAATAATAAATAACTAATAATAGCTTAACTATTATTAACTATTAAATTATAGGTATTGGAACTTCCTTTCAAATTTAGCTGTTAGTGAACGTAACAAATACGAATGTATCCGAAGTTACGAATTACCTGAAATAACGAATGCCGTATCTAAACGAGTGGAACGTAACAAATTAATAATAATAAATAACAATAATAATTATAAAAATATTTTACTATTAATATTATTATTCATTATTAATTTGTTCCGTTCCATTTGTTTAGATGCGGGATTCGTTATTTCAAATAATTTGTTACTTCAGATAAATTCGTATTCGTTACCTTTACTAACAGCTAAATTTGAAAGGAAATTCCAATACCTATAATTTAATAGTTAGTTATAATTAGTTAGTTATTCTTTAGAATTTTTGGACTTTCTTTCTTATTTACGAATCTTTGAATTGACGAATTTACGAATTGCGATCATAACGAACGACCCCCAAAAAAAAGAAACGAATGAAAACGAAAACGAATGAATTTTTCAGCAGTGCACATGTCTATTATTACTGTACCTTGCCTGCTGGTCATCTATGTCAATGACACCATAAATATAATGTCATTTATTGTAATAGTTTACCTGTTCAGCATTCAATACACCTTTTGTTAAAAGAAATAAGTAAAAGGATACAAAAAGAGTAAAATATATTAAATTAATTAAAAACTAAAAGGATGCCTTCCCAACTTATACAGACATACAGTACATATACATGCTGCACATACATACACATACTAAGTCAGGACACATGTATGTACATATACCCCAGGTACACATCCTGCACACACCAGAAATAGAAAAATAAATGTATTTATTATAATAATTTTGGAGATAATATTTTCATTTAACTCTGACATGATAGGCTGTAACTGTTTTTAATTATTCACCATTTAGCAATTTTGAGTATCTTAATTTTTCACTGGCTTGAAAGAACCCAACATTTTTAGTCTAGAAATATTTGATAATTATTAATCAAACATAGCCTCATATATTTTTTTATACATCATCTTTGTGGATTACTTGAGTCTGAAAATACAACTAAGGGCAAAACTTTTTTTTTCCGTTTTGGACGGAGTGGAGAGGGATTAGATGCCCTGTCAGGTTTTTATTGCTGTCTTTGCCACCTCCATTAGGGGGATTCCCCCTCTCCCCTTCCCCCTCTGTGTCCTGTTTACCATTATCATCAAAAGTGAAAGTAAAAGGGAATCCCAAATTTTGTGTTGTTGCCAGAGCAGTAATAAAGGGGAAATCTTCCAATGGGGACACTAGTTCTGGTGACTTAGGGGCCCAAATTGATTATATTGATTTTCAGGGATTTCCTCTCACTTCCTGTTTTGACTCCGGGACAGGAAGTGAAGGTAAATCTCCCCAATGGGACACAGATAGCAAAAAAAAAACTGACATGGGTTATAACCCTCCCGTACTCTATCCAAAATGAAAAAAGTTTTGCCTATAGTTCTATTTGAATGGATACAGGTAGACATGTGCACTGCGAAAAATTTGTTAGTTTCGTCTTTTTTTTCCCTTTTTCGGGTCATTCGTTATGAACGCAGTTCATAAATTTGAAAATTCATAATTACATAAATTAGAAAATTTGTAATTTAATAATAAATGAATAATAAATAATAATAACAAAAAAGTTTTTATTATTATTATTATTGTTATTTATTATTATTAATGCTTTACATTCCATTAGTTTAGCTATGACATTCGTTGTTTTGGATAATTCAGAACTTCGGAAATTTGAAAGGAAATTCCAAAAGCTATTATCTATTAGTTAGTTATTGTTTCAGCTTTATGAATTTTTGAATTTACGAATTTTCAAATACTTTAGAATTTACGAATATTCGGAAAAATTTGCTAAATGGGTCTTCGTTAATTTGAATGTTTCCAAGTTAATTTGCCGAAATGCGTTAAAAAACTAATTGGAAACAAAACGAATTGCACATGTCTAGATACAGGTCCGCTTGTGCAACAGGTAAAGAGGCAGCTAAATGGTGACGTGTTTCACTAGTAGCTTCCTCAGAAACTAAAAAAAAAAATGAAATAATTTACATACAGTTTTTCTGCAAGCCTTGCTTGACACCTAAAATGTCCAAATGATTTACTAAAAATATGTGTTTAATATTGTAAGTATTCTGAGTTGACAATCTTCATCCATCAATCCAATGAAAACAATATATTGGACACTTGCTTACCAACCATACAGCACTGATATCAACACTTACACATAATTGAGGTCCCTGTACTTGGGATAAAAAGTAGAAAATAATTTAGTAAAAATATTATTATATTATTATTATTATACAGGATTTATATAGTGCCAACAGTTTACTCAGCACTTTACAACATGAGGGCCCTGCTCTGAAGAGCTTACAATCTAACAGGGAGGGAGGGTCAAGGGATACAAAAGGTAATTTTGGGAGCAATATGATTTTATGCAAAAAATGTTGCTCAATATTCAAACCAAAGCTACATTTTTTCCATTTGTCAGCTATGTGCCAGTTAAACACTAGACATGTGCTGTTTGCTTCGTTCTGAATTAATATTTGGACACATTTTTCGTTATTCAGAGATTCGGATATATCCGAATACCCAAATTACAATAAAAACTAATTTTACCGAATGCTCCGCATAACGAAATGAAAATGAAATTTTGGAAATTTGGACTGAAATTGGAATTGAATGTTACATCGAACTCCAGTCGAATTCTAACTGTACACATATTGCTGAAGTAAAAGACAGTGTGTGTGTTCTTACAGTACCATTTCAAAATAATTGCTGTTTTAGTTATGCCAATGGTGATTTAAAGAGTCATTGTAATCTTTTGATAAAAAGATTTTACTTTTGTTTGTTCACTTTGCCACATTGGAATTGTAAAAAAAAATCCAAAGTTTTCAATTCAAATGATTCAAAATGTATTGATTTAGAACATTTCGAAACAAAAAAAATTGGTTAATTTAAAGAAATACAAATTCTGAATACAAATCCCGAATGCGAATTGAACACATCAATAGAATTTAACAAAACTAAATAACTAGATTAACGAATCAAAACTAAATAAAACAAATTTTTTCATCATGCACATGTCTGTTAAACACCTTTAAGAATGCATTAAGATCTTTGTAAAAAGAATGGTGGTAAACAAAATAGTAATTTTGTGGACAAACAAAGGATATTGAAACTGCTACATTCAGTCTGGGGGTTACAACAACTCCTGGTCATGCCAGTGTATGTAAAGCTATGAGCCTCTGACATGTTTACATTTTATAAAGGACATTACTGATATTTTTAGGAAAATAGAAGAGTTGCTGGGTGTCAGAGAGTCAGAGGCACCACATCCCTCAATAAGCAGAACATTGATGAAAGCAGAAAAAAATTGGATTTTAAAGGTGCCAAGCACACACTTGTTTTTATATATATAAAATAACTTGAACATAACTTAAATAACTAAAATATATATAAAATAACTTAATTTATTGTTTCAACATTTTAAAACCAACATTTCACATAAAAAAGCATGATACAGTATCCATACGACAAAGGTACAGGTGCAGTTACTTCGGCTCTACATGTTTCGCCAAGCTATGGCTTCTTCAGGAATTTTTATAAATACTGCATATAGAATCAGTAAGAATTCAAAACAGCACAATAGTCACATATGCCACTGACATTCATCAAAAGTTCATAACACACATATGTATATTAAATAAATCATAACAATAAATACATTTGTTGCTTTTACTGACATTTTTAGTCACAGAAATACAAAAAGTGTCAACACAATGATATTTTCATCATGATGCCAGAATTAACCTTAAGTGATAATAGGACCTCATAAGTGCTTCTATAAGGTCATTGTTCCTCAGGCTGTAGATCAGAGGATTCAGCAATGGGTTAATGAGTGCCGATAGAACTGTAAACAGTTTGTTTAAATTGACCATATGGCTGGAAGCTGGAACCATATAAATAAAAATTAAGGAGCCATAAAATATGGAGACCACCGTAATATGTGATGAGCAGGTGGAGAATGCTTTCATCTTTCCAGTCTTGCTACGGATTCTGAGGATGGTCCTGAAAATAAAGACATAGGGAAGAAAGGTCAAAAGAAAGGCTCCGAATCCAAAACCACCGCCTACTACAAATATGACCACCATGTTTATGAAGGTGTCAGTACATGTAATTTGATATAAGCGTGGAAGGTCACAAAAGAAGTTGTGGATGGAAGCTGTTCTGCAGAAGGACAACCTCAACAAAAATAAAGTATGAACAAAGGAGGCAAAAAATCCTGCAACCCAGACCAGAGAGGCCATACGAGCACAGACCCTCCAAGACATCATTAGTTTGTAATGTAGGGGGTGGCAGATGGCAATGTAGCGGTCGTAGGACATAGCCAGGAGCAAGAACATTTCTGAAGCAGCAAAGGAGAGGTAGAAAAAGACTTGGGCTATGCAGGCAGGAATGGATATTGATCTGCTTTTTGTGACCAAATCAAAGAGCATCCTTGGTGCAGTCACTGATGAATAGGACATGTCCAGAAATGCCAAGTTGGCAAGAAAAAAATACATTGGGTTGTGCAGATGGTAGTCAGTGAGGACCAAGAAAAAAATAAGAAGGTTTGTGATAACAGTCATCAGATAGATCAGAAGGAAGAGAGCAAAAAGTACATTCATGGTCTGTGGATGGTCTGATAGACCCACGAGAGTGAAAGAGGAAATCTCTGTCATATTTCTCATTTTATTTTCCATGTTTAAGTGTATCACTATAATGCAATATTAAAATTATGGATCTGAGGATTTACTAATTGGAAAACATGTACGGTGTGCCTACACATTACACTCAGATTTACATGTAGGCATTTGTACCAGCAAATGATTTATTCTTATATAAAATGTTGACATTCCCTCAGGACAGGCTGCTGTGCTGTAAAGCCACAAAGGTGAACGTCACATAAATGTCTCCTAAGATATAATTTATAACACCTGGGGAGCCCCTTTTCTACAATTGAGAACAGTCTATAAAATTTGAATTTAAAATCCACTGAAAGTGTTTCTATCTTTTTGACACCTATTTTACTTATTGGTTAGTGGACAGAGTGATCTAAAACACTATAAAAGGAACTTATAGTTCAAACTTCTATACATACAGCACCCCTGCAGACTAGCGTCACATGCAATCTCCGTGGGCATCTAGGGTACTCACCTCCATTTACTATTGGAAAATGTAGATCATTAGGAGCCACACGCCAAAGATCTCTTCCATGTAAATGTTCTTTGTTGAACCATCCATAATATATATGCTTCCATGACCTCATTGCTCAAGGATCACCTTGCCTTAACGCATCCAACTGAAATGGCTTGATGAAATGCGTAGGTTATGGTTTTCCTTGGGCATGGACATTATTATTATACAGGATTTATATAGCGCCAACAGTTTGCAGAGCTCTTTACAACATGAGGGCAGACAGTACAGTTAAAATATAGTTTAAAACAAGAGGAATCAGAGGGTCCTGCTCATTAGAGCTTACAATCTAGAAGGGAGGGTCAAGTGATACAAAAGATAATAACTGTGGGGGGGATGAGCCGATGGAGAAAATAAAAATACAGTTTTTAGGTGGGGGCAGAACAGGCTACTCTGAAGAGAAGGGATTTTAGGTATTTTCTAAAAGTGGCCAGAGAAGAAGATAGTCAGATAGATTAGGGTAGGGAATTACATTGGATGGGGGAGGCTCGGAAAAGGTCCTGGAAGTGAGCATGGGAGGAGGTGACAAGGGAGCTAGAGAGTAGGTGTTAGGAGGAATGAAGAGAATGATTAGGTTGGTATTTTGAGACTAGACTAGTGATGTAGCTGAGGACCAAGTTGTGGATGGCTTTCTAAGTTGTTTTTAGTATTTTGAATTTATTTTGTTGGGTGAGCGGAAGCTAATGGAGGGATTGGCAGAGAGGAGTAGCAAACACTGAATGGTTGGTAAGGTGGATGAGCCCGGCAGCAGCATTCATGATGGACTGAAAAGGGATAGCCTATGTAAAGGTAAGCCAGTGAGGAAGAAGTTGCAGTAGTGAGATGAACAGGGAATAACCTAGAAGCTGAGCTTAGTGGTGTCATTGGTTAGGATGAGTTCAGAGTCCAGGAGTACACCTAGAACCTTGGCATACGGGGACGGGTTGATAGTAGGGATGAGCTTTATGTCGCTGTTTTGCCCATTCGTCGAAAAGCCGAACATTATGGGGCATTTGCGCCGAATTCGAGCACCGCATAATGCCCCATAATGCACTGTGGAAGCGCAGTGCATTGCTGTATGATGAATGGCCAAAGCATGCACCATGACCTGCATGCTTTGGCTATCCCAGCGCGCTCTGCTAAGAGAGCCATAATTGACCAAAGGCAGGGTGCCTTTGGCCAATCGTGGCTCAGGGAGACTAAGTCCACGCCCGACACTATATAAGGCTGCCTGCACGTCGGTGTGTACCCCGTGTAGTGTGTTTTTGGCGTGGATGGAGAGAGAGTGTCATTTAGATTGAGCAGGCAGGCAGGCAGGTTATTCAGTTAGCTGCAGTGTATTTAATATATATACACAGACAGTCTATATATATATATATATATATATATATATATATATATATATATATATATATATATATATATATCCACTGCATCCAGTTTAGCTAGATCTGACTGCAGGCCATTCCTGGTGTACTTTTTCTAATATACTTCAGACAGGCAGGTTTTTCAGTTAGCTGCAGTGTATTTAATATCTATTATACAGACAGTCTTGTATATATATCCAATGCATCCAGTTTAGCAATATCTGACTGCAGGCCATTCATGGTGTACTTTTTCTAATATACTTCAGGCGGTATACAAAGTACACAGTACCGTGCACCCATAGTGCAGTTGCTACTACGTTTCTGGTGGTGTACACAGTACACAATACATACAGTGCACCCATAGTTGCTATTACACTTCTGTTGGTGTACACAATACCGTGCACCCCTAGTGCAGTTGCTACTACTTTTCTGGTGGTGTACACAATACATACAGTGCACTCATAGTTGTTATTACACTTGAATGAATGAATGAGTGACTTGTATAGCGCTACCTATGCGAACTGAATTGTCTCAGGGCGCTTTTTGCCACCGGTGACCATCTGCGGTATAGCACAGTCTTTTGCCCCATGGGGTCCTGACACGCTTAAAAACACATACTCATACAACATACACATATACCAGCGAAACTATTGCTGCTAGGTGAAAATGCTAACCACTACACCACTGTGCTGCCCTAACCACTACACCACTGTGTACACCAACACTTCTGTTGGTGTACACAGTACACAATACATACAGTGCGCCCATAGTTGTTATTAGACTTCTGGTGGTGTACACAACACCGTGCAACCCTATTGCAGTTGCTACTACTTTTCTGGTGGTGTATACAGTACACAATACATACTGTGCACCCATAGTTGTTATTAGACTTCTGGTGGTGTACACAAGACCGTTCACCCCTAGTGCAGTTGCTACTACTTTTCTGGTGGTGTACACAATACATACTGTGCACCCATAGTTGTTATTACACTTCTGTTGGTGTACACAGTACACAATACATACAGTGCACCCATAGTTGCTAATAGACTTCTGGTGCTGTACACAATACCGTGCACCCCTATTGCAGTTGCTACTACTTTTCTGGTGGTGTACACAGTACACAATAAATACAGTGCACCCATAGTTGCTATTAGACTTCTGTTGATGTACACAGTACCGCACATCCCTAGTGCAGTTGCTACTTCTTTTCTGGTGGTGTACACAATACATACCATGCACCCATAGATGTTATTACACTTCTGTTGGTGTACACAGTACCGTGAACCCCTAGTGCAGTTGCTACTACTTTTCTGGTGCTGTACACTGTACACAATACATACAGTAAACCTATAGTTGTTATTACACTTCTGTTGGTGTATACAGTACCGTGCACTCCTAGTGTAGTTGCTACTACTTTTCTGGTGGTGTACACAGTACACAATACAGTGTATTGTGGTTTTGCTAAAAAAGAATTTACAGCATGCCTGGAAGGCCACCAAGGAGAGGCAGACACTCACAGGCCACTAAAAGAGGGCAAGCAGGCTCTATGTCTACAGTCAACAGTGCTGGTCGTGGACACGGTGCAACCTCAGCACGTGACCGTGGGGCATGATTGGCCTTATTTTCTGCAGCTGGCTGTGTTATTGAGCCACAACATGCAGAAGAGTTGGTGGAGTGGACAACAAAGCCATCCTCATCCTCCTCATCCTCTGACACCCAGGCTCAGAGTAGTTTGCCTGCCAATGCAGCTGCCAAAGCGGCCTATTCCATCGGCTCCATGTCAACAGTCACTCCTTCCCCAACCCCACCATCATGCATGGAGGAATCCCCCAAACTATTCAAACACAGTGTTGGGTACATGTTGCAGGAGGGTGCACAGCGATTTGAAGGCTCCGATGATGGTACCCAGGTTGAGGAAGGGAGTAACATGAGCCTAGAGAGAGGGGGTGCCCAAGAAGGTCAAGAAACTGGCAGTCATGTTCCCCCAGCTGCAGAATACTGCCAAGTTTGCTCCAGTAACGAGGAGGGAGGGGATGATGAGGTCGCTTACTCTATTGGGTGCCTGATAGAAGAGAGGAGTAGGAGGATGCACATCTCCAACGAGGCAGGATGCCCTCCAGGGGGCAACTTAAGGGCATCCACCCTATTGCATCACACCGCAGAGTTAAGCAGGTGCAGGGCGCTGCTGACTCCCCGCATATTTTGAAAAGTTCTTTGGTGTGGACTTTTTTGACACGTGTGCAGCAGATCGCACCATTGCTGTTTGCAAAATATGTCTGAAGCGTATCAAGCATGGCCAAAACAGCAGCCGCTTGGGCACCACATGCTTGACCAGACATATGACGACCTCCCATGCAGTCAGTTGGCAACAGCACTTAAAAGACTCACACCAAAGAACAAGGTGGACCTCTCCTTGCTCCTCATCAGCTGGGATCTCCAACCCCACTATACCTCCAGTCCTCTCAGAAACCTGCACTGAGAGGAATGAAGGTATAGAAATAGGTGTCCCAAGTACTTGCGGCCAATCTGCTAGCGGTACACCAACATCGGATTTTAGCAGGCAAATTTCCCTACCCCAGTTGCTAAACTGTTGAAAGAAATTTGGTCCCAGCCATCCACATGCTCAGCATCTGAATGCTAGCTTGGCCAAATTGCTAGCACTGCAACTGCTGCCTTTTCAGCTGGTAGACTCTGCCTACTTTTGTCAATTTGTGGAATGTGCAATGGCAGGTTCCCAAATGCCATTTCTTTTCACGGAAGGCCATCCCAGCTCTCTACCATCATGTGGAAGGCAATGTCTTGGCCTCGTTGGACAGGGCGGTCAGCAGTAAGGTGCATATTACCGCTGACTCATGGTCCAGCAGGCATGGACAGGGATGTTTCTTTCATGGCGCACTGGGTAACTCTGCTGGCAGCTGGGAAGGATGCAGAACAGGGTTCAGTATTGTTGGAGCTTGTTCCACTACCACGCCTCCAAAATACTAATAGTGGTGATTCTGTCACAGCTCTCTCCTCCACCCCTCCTCTTCTTCTTCCTCTATGGCCTCTTCCTCTGCAGATTTTTCCTCTGAACCATCGGTGCTTCATAGGCGTTCAAGGGGCTATGCAAACACTCATGTAAAAAGATGCCATGCTGTGCTTGAGTTGGTCTGCTTAGGGGACAGGAGCCACACTGGGGCAGAGAATCTGGCAGCTCTGCAGGGGCAGGGTCAGAGGTGGTTGATGCCATGCCAGCTTCAGCCAGGAATGGTTGTATGTGACAATGGCACCAACCTCCTCTCCGCCCTCCGACAGGGAAACTTGACCCATGTTCCCTGTTTGGCTCACGTCCTGAATTTGGTGGTGCAGTGGTTCTTGAGCAAGTACCCAGGCTTACAAGATCTCCTGAGGCAGGCCAAGAAAGTCTGTGGTAATTTCCGCCAGTCATATAAGGCCAGTGCTTGGCTGGCTGACATTCAAAGGGAATGCAACCTGCCCAAAAACCGCCTCATTTGTGACATGCCCACCAGGTGGAACTCAACTTTGGCAATGCTGCAGCGGCTGCACACACAGCAGAGGGCCATCAATGAGTACCTGTGTGAGTATGGCACCAGGACAGGGTCAGGGGAGCTTGGCTTTTTTTTGCCACGCCAGTGACTACTGATCAAGGATGCATGCACTGTCCTGTCATCATTTGAGGAGGCCACGAGGATGGTGAGCAGTGACAGTGCATGCATCAGTGATACTGTCCCTCTTGTCTTCCTGTTGGAGCACACGCTGCATGAAATAATGGACAGGGCAATTGAGGCAGAACAGCGGGAGGAAGAGGAGGACTTCCTTACCTCTCGAGGCCTCCTTTATCCAGATAGTATTCCTGCGGGCCCGCTGATCACACAGGAAGAAGAAGAGGAGGAGGATTGTGTCATCATGGAGGTGGAGGATAACACTCAGCATCAGCAGTAGTCTTCAAGGGATCATTTTCAGTTCCCAGAAACCCATGGAGTCGTACGTGGCTGGGAGGAGGTGGTTGAGGATCATGTGATCCTTAGTGACCCAGAGGACCCAGGATTGAATGCCTCTGCACACTTACGCTGCATGGCCTCCCTGATCCTGCAAAGCCTGCGAAAGGACCCTAGAATTCGTGGTATCAAGGAGAGGGATCATTACTGACTGGCAACCCTTCTTGATCCACGTTACAAGGGTAAGGTTGCAGAACTTATCCAGCCTTTGCAGAGAGAGCAAAGGATGAAAGATCTTTGGGAGGGCTTACAGAAAAGTTTGTGCAATGCATTTCCAGAGTCTGGGAGGTTACAATTTCCTGGTGCTGGACAACGTGTTGCTGAGGCTTCGTTCAGTCACAGAAAGAACGGTGGAGAAGGTGGCCAGCTGACTGATGCCTTCAGACAATTCTTCAGTCCTCAGCGCCAAGGTCTGATCGGTTCCAGCAACCATCGCCAGTGTCTGAATTACATGGTGCAGAAATATCTAGGGGCAATATCAGACTTGGAGACCTTTCCACCAGAACATCCATGGGTTACTGGGTCTTGAGGAAGGACCACTGGCCAGAGCTAGCTCAATATGCAATTGAGCTACTGGCCTGTCCTGCATCCAGCGTTCTTTCTGAAAGCACATTCAGTGCTGCTGGAGGCTTCGTAACCAATCACAGAGTGCGCCTGTCCACAGACTCTGTTGATCGGTTCACATTCATAAAAATGAATCAGTCTTGGATCACCAGCTACCAAGAACCTGATGCTGCTGTAACCGATTGATTTTTCTATGGATGTGGGATCCCTTGAAGACTACATATCCTATTCCTCCTCAATCTCCATGATGATAGCTTCTAAGAATATTTTTGGTTCATGGCACCCCCACCACTGCCTAAGGCCCAATTTTTATGCCCCTGTTTAACAGGGGTGTGTAATTACAATTTTTGATCAAATATTTAACAGCAGGGCTCGTTCCTGCGCGCAACAAGAGTATAAGTGAAGGGTTGCAGTGTTGTGGCACCACCACCACTGCCTAAGGCCCAATTTTTCTGCCCCTGTTTAACAGGGGAGTGTAATTACAATTTTTGATCAAATATTTAACAGCAGGGCTCGTTCCTGCGCTCAACAAGAGTATCTGTGAGGGGTTGCAGTGTTGTGGCACCACCACCACTGCCTAAGGCCCAATTTTTTTGCCCCTGTTTAACAGGGGCACGTAATTGCAATTTTTATTCAAATATTTAACAGCAGGGCTCGTTCCTGCGCTCAACAAGAGTATCTGTGAGGGGTTGCAGTGTTGTGCCACCCCCACCACCGCCTAAGGCCCAATTTTTTCTGCCCCTGTTTAACAGGGGCATGTAATTACAATTCTTTATATAATATTTCACAGCAGGACCCGTTCCTGCACCTACCAAGAGCAACTGTGAGGGCTTAGAGTGTTCTGGTACCACCAACACCTAAGGCCCTATTTTCTGCAGAGTGTATAGGGCAGGCCATATAGTATATACAGGCGGTCCCCTATTTTCAAACATCTGACTTACAAACGACTCCTACTTACAAACGGAAGGAGACAACAGGAAGTGAGATGAAATCTACCCCTAGGAATGGAAAATTTTCTCCTGTTATGCCCCGTACACACGGTCGGACATGATTGGAAAATCCGACAACAAAATCCATGTTTTTTTTCCGACGGTTGTGGGCTCAAACTTGTTTTGCATACACACAGTCGCACAAAGTTGTCGGAATTTCCGATCGTTCTAAACGCAGTGACGTAAAACACGTATGTCGGGACTATAAATGGGGCAGTAGCCAATAGCTTTCGTCTCTTAATTTATTCTGAGCATGCGTGGCACTTTGTGCGTCGGATTTGTGTACACACGATCGGAATGTCCGACAAATTTTATAGCAAGCTCTCAAACTTTGTGTGTCGGAAATTCCGATGGAAAAAGTCTGATGGAGCCCACACACGGTCGGATTTTCCGACAACACGCTCCGATTGCACATTTTCCGTCGGAAAATCTGACCGTGTGTACGGGGCATAAGAGTTAATATGGGAAAAAGGTGTCTCCACTGATGCTTCCTAGTTTCCCTAATAACCCAAAATTTTCAAAATCCAAATGTCATTGGGACAGAAACTGAGGTGAAATCTTCTGAACAAGGGCACAGACAGCAAAACAAATGTTACAGGGGTGATAACCCTTCCCTATGTTTTCCAAAAAGCTTTAAAATAGATTTTTTGGCTGGAGCTACACTTACAAAATGTACCTGTTCCAAATTACAAACAGATTCAACTTAAGAAGAAACCTATAGTTCCTATCTTGTTTGTAACCTGGGGACTGCCTGTATACTGCTGTTCAGAGTATATAGGGCCTGGGGGCCCCACGCCTTTTTTTTGTAATTTGGGTGCAGGGTTCCCCTTAATATCCATACCAGACCCAAAGGGCCATGCCGTTTTTCTCAATGATTTTCATCTATATTGCCAGGACCCGACATTACATTACAGCCACAAGCAGTTTTGAATGACTTATTCCTTTAGAAATGTCATTTTGTGCAGGGACTGTTCTAAACACTGGAAAAATGCGTCACTTTATAGGCATACTATAGACACTCCCCAGGCAGGATATTTAAAGGAATATTTGACTTTTATTGTTTCACTTTAAGCATTATTAAAATCACTGCTCCCGAAAAAACGGCCATTTTTAAAACTTTTTTTTGCATTGATGCATGTCCTCTGGGGCAGGACCCGGGTCCCCAAAGCCTTTAAAATGAGCACTTTCGATTTTTCACGTTCGAGTCCCATAGACTTTAACAGTGTTCGCACAAATTTTTTGTCTGTTCGCATGTTCTGCCACAAACCGAACCGGGGGTGTTCGGCTCATCCCTAGATGATAGTTGTGCCATCAATCTTGACAGACAAGTCAGGGGAAGATGCACGTGGGGGAGGAAAAATCATGAGCTCAGTTTTGGATAGATCCACCTTATTAAAGGCAGCAGAGATGTTCAGGCGTAGGAGTATAGAATAGTGTCCATTGGATTTAACTGTTAGCAGAATGTTTGTGAGTTATAGGAAACGAGATTCAGTAGAGTGTTGAGGGCAAAATCCATGCTGAAGGGGATCAAGAAGGTTATCCTCATTGAAGTGGTCCATCAGTTGGTCGTAGACCAGACATTCAAGGAGTTTAGATAAAAAGGGGAGCAAGGAGACGGGCATAGGTTGTTAAAATTGGTGGGGTCCAATGAGGGCTTTTTAAGTATAGGGGTGACTAGTGGATGTTTTAGAGATTTGGAGAAGATGCCAGAAGAGAGGGAGAGATTGAAGATGTGAGTTAGAGAGTGGAGAATAAAGCCAGAGGGTGACCGTAGCATTTGCGAGGTAACAGGGTCCGGGGCACAGGTGGTTAGGTGGACGTTGGAAAAAAGTTTAGCATGCTCGTCTATAGTGGCGGGGTTGAATGAGGGAAGTAATGATTGTACCTGTGGACATGGGTGTTAAGTGGGGGAGGTATCTGTACAGCAGAGATCTCCTCATGAATTGAATCAATCAGTGATTGGGCAGTAAGTAAGTAAGTGGGTGGAGGATGAAGTAGAGAGTTGAAGGTAGAGAAGAGTTGATAGGGACGGGATGAAAGGCTGTAAAGGAGAGTGATAAAAAAGGTCTGCTTGGCAGTGAGGAGGCAGCAATTGTATTTTTGGAGGGCAGATTTATATTGGTTGAAATCTTTGTGAGTCTTACGCCACAGAAGCTCAAGAGTCTACTTTTTTTTAGACTTTTGGTGTCATCTTTTTTCCAAGGTTTTAGGGGTCAGGCCTGATTCTGAGCGGAGTGGGTGAGACCAGTGTGTCTAGGGAGGTGTTGTAGACAGAAGTGGCCAGGTTGGGGCAGGACAGGGGTGAGATTTTGTCTTAGAGATGGTCAGTAGCAGAGTAAAGAAGAGAAGGGCTGAGATGGTGAAGGTTTCCACGGGTAATTGTTAGGGGGTTAGAGGGAGAGAGGTGGAAGAGAGGTGGAAGAGAGGGAGAGAGTGAAACTAATAAGGTAGTAATTACCTTATGGAGTGCTTAGGTGGGTGAAAAAAGATCAATGGTTTTGCCGTCAGAGTGAGTAAAAACATCCATCCATTGCTTCAGGTCAAAGGAGGTGGTTAGACTGGGAAGTTTAGAAGTAGCAGGAATATTAATATTACCAGGAATCTTGAAGTCACTGAGAGTGATTTTGGGAATTTCAGCATGGACAGCATGGAATCAACTATCTTATGGATGGCTCAATAAAGAACACTAATGCCGTGTACACATGGTCGGAATTTCTGACAACAAATGTTTGATTTGAGCTTGTGTGCATGCTCCATCGGACATTTTCTGTTGGAATTTCCGACGACAAATGTTTGACAGCTGGCTCTCAAATTCCAAGCGTGTGTACACAATTCCGACGCACAAAATTCCACGCATGCTCGGAATCAAGCAGAAGCGCCGCACTGGCTACTGAACTTCATTTTTCTCGGCTTGTCGTACGTCTTGTACGTCACCGCGTTCTTGACATTCAGAATTTCCGACAACATTTGTGCGACCGTGTGTATGCAAGTTTGAGCCAACATCCGTCGGAAAAAAATCCACGGTTTTGTTGTCGGAATGTGTGATCGTGTGTACGCGGCATTAGAAGGAAGATATCTTTAGTATGCAGCTCCTATTCATCTATTTATTACTATAAAGGAACACTGCTTTCCTTTTAGCTTATATATTCTTGTAGTTACATTTTATAAGGGTTGCATTTTTAAAAACTTCATTAAATCACACAGTTGATAATCAGCACAGAAAGCTTTAACCCTTAGGTTTGAGTTTGTAAAAATTGTCCAAGGTCACCACAGTTTGAAACACAAGGCCAAAATTAAGACAAACAATACACAGGTAGATGTCTTCTTAAAAAAAAAAAAACATTAAAGCTTAACCCCTTAGATTTAGGTGGCAAAAATTGGCCAGTGGAAATATACAGTATCTCACAAAAGTAAGTACACCCCTCACAATCTTTTCTTCTCCCTTTTCATGTGACAACACTGAAGAAATTACACTTTGCTACAATGTAAAGTAGTGAGTGTACAGCTTGTATAACAGTGTAAATTTGCTGTCCCCTCAAAATAACTCAACACACAGCCATTAATGTATAAACCGCTGACAACAAAAGTGAGTACACCCCTAAGTGAAAATCTCCAAATTGGGCCCAAAGTGTCAATATTTTGTATGGCCACCATTATTTTCCCACTGCCTTAACCCTCGTGGTCTCATCAGACCACAGGACATGGTTCCAGTAATCCATGTCCTTAGTCTACTTGTCTTCAGCAAACTGTTTGCAGACTTTCTTGTGCATCATCTTTAGAAGAGGCTTCCTTCTGGGATGACAGCCATGCAGACCAATTTGATGCAGTGTGCGGCGTATGGTCTGAGCACTGATAGGCTGACCCCCCACCCCTTCAACCTCTGCAGCAATGCTGGCAGCACTCATACGTCTATTTCCCAAAGACAACCTCTGGATATGACTCTGAGCACGTGACCTCAACTTCTTTGGTCAACCATGGCGAGGCCTGTTCTGAGTGGAACCTGTCCTGTTATACCTCTGTATGGTCTTGGCCACCGTGCTGCAGCCTAGTTTCATGACCAGGTCCAATAATAGGCACACCTAGAAGTCTATACAAAACTCGGCTCCTATCCCCCTTATACTTTTGTATGATTATTTGATTGGGTGTTTTGTGGATTGTTGATTCAGGGAGGATCCCTGAATTTGTCTACAGGGGGATCAGGGAAGATTTTTTCGTACCATCCTTCATAAGGTTTTTTTTTTTTTGCCTTTCTCTGGATCAACTGTGGGCATAGGATTGTGTTTATGAAAGTTTCCTGTTTATTTTAAATTTTTCTATTGGTTGAACTATATTTTTTTTCACTTTCAATAGATTTTTTATTGAAAAAAATGTAAAGATACAAAACATGGTATATGAGAACTTTGTTTTAAAGTTGACAAGAAGATAGACAGCTAGAACACAGCTGCCGAGAATGTAAAAATATCCAGCAACATATATTGCGTAACCGCTTGACGACCACCCGCCACAGTTTTACTAACAATAATAATAAATAGCAATAATAATAAGAAGAAAGTTTTATTATTAATACTATTATTTATTATTAACTCGTTCCGTTCCATTTGTTTAGATGCGGCATTCGTTATTTCAAATAATTCGTTACTTCAGATAAATTCGTATTCGTTACCTTCACTAACAGCTAAATTTGAAAGGAAATTCCAATACCTATAATTTAATAGTTAGTTATTATTAGTTAGTTAGTTATTCTTTCGAATTTTTGGACTTTCTTTCTTATTTACGAATTTTCAAATTGACGAATTGCGATCATAACGAACGACCCAAGAAAAAAAAGAAGCTTATGAAACGAAAACGAATGAATTTTTCAGCAGTGCACATGTCTATTATTACTGTGCCTTGCCTGTTGGTCATCTATGTCAATGACACCATAAATATAATGTCATTTATTGTAATAGTTTACCTGTTCAGCATTAAATACACCTTTTGTTAAAAGAAGTAAAAAGATACAAAAAAGAGTAAAATATATTAAATTAATTAAAAACTAAAAGGATGCCTTCCCAACTTATACACACATACAGTACATATACATGCTGCACATACATACACATACTAAGTCAGGACACATGTATGTACATATACCCCAGGTACACATCCTGCACACACCAGAAATAGAAAAATAACTTTTCTTTAATTTAATTTTGAAGATAATATTTTAGTTTAAATCTGAAATGATAGGTTGTAACCGTTTTTAATTAATCACCATTTAGCAATTTTGAGTATCTTAATTTTTCACTGGCTTGAAAGAACCCAACATTTTTAGCCTAGAAATATTTGATAATTATTAATCAAACATAGCCTCATATAACTTTTTATACATCATATTTGTGGATTACCATATATACTCGAGTATAGGCTGGGGTAACAAAGCCCCGCCTCCTCCTTATCCATGATAGACACTTTCCCAGCATTGTATCAGTGTTCCGTCTATCACGGACAAGGAGGAGGCGGGGCTTTGATACAATGGATGGCTGCCGAACAGACTGCATGACCCAGCGGGAGACACCCGCTGTTTTAGTTATCAAAGGTACAGCTGCAGATGGACACAATGAGGCTGCACCCTCACTCGAGACCCTCATTCAAGTATAAGCCGAGGTGGGGTTTTTCAGCCTAAAAAACACGCTGAAAAATTTGGCTTATACTCAAGTATATACGGTACTTAAGTCTGAAAATATAACTAAAGGCAAAACTTTTTTTTTTTTCATTTTGGACAATTTGGAGAGGGATTAGATGCCCCGTTTTTATTGCTGTCTTTGCTCCCCATTAGGGGGATTTCCCCTCTCTTTGTTGTGTCCTGTTTACCGTTATCATCAAAAGTGAAAGTAAAAGGGAATCCCAAATTTTGTGTTGTCACCAGAGCAGTAATAAAGGGAAAATCTTCCAATGGGGACACTAGTTCTGGTGACTTAGGGGCATTAATTGATTCCATTCATTTGCAAGGATTTCCTATCACTTCCTGTTTTGACTCTGGGACAGGAAGTGAAGTTAAATCTCCCTAATGGGACACAGCTAGCAAAAAAACTGACAGGGGTTATAACCCTTCCTTAATCTATTCAAAATATAAATAGTTTTGCCTATAGTTCGATTTGAATGGATACAAGTAGACATGTGCACTGCGAAAACATTTTTCGTTTCGTCTTTTTTTTTCCGTTTTTCGGGTCATTTTTCATGATTGCAATTTGTAAATTTGAAAATCCAAAAATAAGATAGAAAATTCGAAAACTTGAAAGGATGAAATCTGAAAATTCAAAATAATAACAAACTAACTAATAATAACTAACTATTAAATTATAGGTATTGGAATGTTCTTTCAAATTTGGCTGTTAGTGAACGTAACAAATACAAATTTATCCGAATTATCCGAAATAACGAATGCTGCATCTAAACAGATGGAACGGAACAAATTAATAATAAATAATAATAAGAAAAAGTTTTTATTATTATTGTTATTTATTATAATTAATGCCTTAATTTCTATTCGTTTAGATGTGGCATTCGTTATTTCAGATAATTCAGAACTTCAGAAAAATTCGTATTCGTTATGTTCACTAACAACCAAATTTGAAAGGAAATTCCAAAAGCTATTATTTATCAGTTAGTTATTATTTCAGATTTACGAATTTACGAATTTTTGAATTTATGAATATTCAAATATTTTCAAATTTACGAATATTTGGAAAAATTTGCTAAATGGGTTTTCGTTCAGATGTTTCCAAATGAACTCATTTGTCGAAATGCGTTAAAAAATGATTTGAAACAAAACTAATTGCACATGTCTAGATACAGGTCCGCTTGTGCATTACGTAAAGAGGCAGCTAAATGATGATGCGTTTCACTAGTAGCTTCCTCAGAAACGAAAAAAAAAATGAAATAATTTACATACAGTTTTTCTGCAAGCCTTGCTTGACACCTAAAATGTCCAAATGATTTACTAAAAATATGTATTTAATATTATAAGTATTCTGAGTTGACAATCTTCATCCATCAATCCAATGAAATGAGTTGGTAGAGTGGATCACAAAGCCGTCCTCATCCTCCTCATCCTCTGTCACCCAGGCTAAGACAAGTTTGGCTGCCAATGCAGCTGCCAAATCGGCCTATTCCATCAGCTCAATGTCATCAGTCACTCCTTCCCTAGCCCCACCATCATGTCCTGAGGAGTCCCTTGAACTGTTCGACCACAGTGTTGGGTACATGCTGCAGGAGGATGCGCAGCGTTTTGAAGGCTCCGATGATGGAACCCAGGTTGAGGATGAAGTCAGTAACATGAGCCCAGAGAGAGGGGGTGCCCAAGAAAGACAAGAAACTGGCAGTCATGTTCCCCCAGCTGCAGCATACTGCCAGGTTTGCTCCAGTGGTGAGGAGGGAGGGGATGATGAGGTCACTGACTATACGTGAGTGCCTGATAGAAGAGAGGAGGAGGAGGCACATCTTCAATGAGGCAGGATGCCCTCCAGGGGCCAGCTTAAGGACAGCCAACCGACTGCATCACACCGAAGAGCTCCACATGTGCAGGGCGCTGCTGACTCCGCATGTTTTTTCAAAAGTTCTTTGGTGTGGGCCTTTTTTGAGACGTGTGCTGCAGATCGCACTGTTGCTGTTTGCAACATACAGTATGTCTGAAGCATATCAAGCGTGGCCAAAACAGCAGCCGCTTTGGCACCACATGCTTTACCAGACATATATCGAGCTCCCATGCAGTCCATTGGCAACAGTACTTAAAAGACTCACACCAAAGAACAAGGTGGACCTCTCCTTTCTCCTCATCAGCTGGGATCTCCAACCCCACTATACCTTCAGTCCTCTCAGAGACCTGCACTGAGAGGAATGAAGGTGTAGAACTAGGTGTCCCAAGCACTTGCGGGCAATCTGCTAGCGGTACACCTAAATCAGATTGTAGCAGGCAAATTTCCCTACCCCCGTTGCTAAACCATCAAAAGAAATTTGGTCCCAGCCATCCACATGCTCAGTGGCTGAATGCTAGTTTGCCTGAATTGCTAGCACTCCAACTGCTGCCTTTTCAGCTGGTAGACTCTGCCCCCTATTGAGAATTTGTGGAATGTGCGGTACCTCAGTGTCAGGTTCCCAAACGCCATTTTTTTTCTCGGAAGACCATTGCAACTCTCTACCGGCATGTGGAAGGCAATGTCTTGGTCTCGTTGGACAGGGCGGTCAGCGGTAAGGTGCATATTACCGCTGACTCAGGCATGGACAGGGATGTTACCTTTCTTTCACGGCGCACTGGGTAACACTGCTGGCAGCTGGGAAGGATGCAGGACAGGGTGCAGTAATGTTGGAGCTTGTTCCACCACCACGCCTCCAAAAAGCTGGTAGTGGTGATTCTGCCACACCTCCCTCCTCTACCCCTCCTCTTCTTCCTCTATGGCCTCTTCCTGTGCAGATTTGTCCTCGGAACCAGCGGTGCTCCGTAGGCATTCTAGGGGCTATGGAAGCAAAAAGATGCCATGCGGTGCTTGAGTTGGTCTGCTTAGGGGACAGGAGCCACACTGGGGCAGAGATCCTGGCAGCTCTGCAGGGGCAGGTTCAGAGGTGGTTGACGCCATGCCAGCTTCAGCCAGGAATGGTGGTTTGCGACAATGGCACCAACCTCCTCTTCACCCTCTGACAGGGACACTTGACCCATGTTCCTTGTTTGGCTCACGTCCTTAATTTGGTGGTGCAGAGGTTCTTGTGCAGGTACTCGGGCTTACAGGATCTCCTGAGGCAGGCCAAGAAAGTCTGTGGGCATTTCTGACGGTCATATAATGCCAGTGCTCGGCTGGCTGACCTTCAAAAGGAATGCAACCTGCCCAAGAACCGCCTCATCTGTGGCATGCCCACCAGGTGGAACTCAATGTTGGCAATGCTGAAGAAGCTGCACATGCAGCAGAGGGCCATCAATGAGTACCTGTGCAGGTACGGCACCAGGACAGGGTCAGGGGAGCTTGGCTTTTTTTGCCACATCAGTGGCTAATGATCAAGGATGCATGCACTGTCCTGTCACCATTTGAGGAGGCCACGAGGATGGTGAGCAGTGACAGTGCATGCATCAGTGATACTGTCCCTCTTGTCTTCCTTTTGGAGCACACGCTGCATGGAATAATGGACAGGACACTTGAGGCAGAACAGAGGGAGGAAGAGGAGGACTTCCTTACCTCTCAAGGCCCAGACAGTATTCCTGCAGGCCCGCCTATCACACAGGAAGAGGAGAAGGAGGAGGATTGTGTCAGCATGGAGGTGATGCCTGGCACTCAGCATAAGCAGCAGTCTTCAAGGGATTGTTTTCAGTCCCCAGAAACCCATGGACTTGTACGTGGCTGGGAGGAGGTGGCTGCGGATCATGTCGTCCTTAGTGACCCAGAGGACTCCGGACCAAATGCCTCAGAAAACCTACGCTGCATGGGCTCCCTGATCCTGCAAAGCCTGTGAAAGGACCCTCGGATTCATGGTATCAAGGAAAGGGATCAGTACTGGCTGGCAACCCTTCTTGATCCATGTTACAAGGGTAAGGTTGCGGAACTTATCCAGCCTTCACAGAGGGAGCAGAGGATGAAACATCTTCAGGAGGCCTTGGAGAAAAGTTTGTGCAATGCGTTTCCAGAGCCTGGGAGGTTCTAATTTCCTGGTCCTCCTGAACAACGTGTTGCTGAGGCTTCGGTCAGTCACAGAAGGAGCGGTGGAGAAGGGGGCCATCTAACCAATGCGTTCAGACAATTTTTTAGTCCACAGCCCCAAGGTCTGATCGGTTCCAGCAACCATCGCCAGCATCTGATTTACATGATGCAGGAATACCATGGGGCAAGATCAGACTTGGAGACCTTTACAACCGAAAAGCAACTGGGTTACTGGGTCTTGAGGATGGATCACTGGCCAGAGCTTGCACAGTATGCAATTGAGCTACTGGCCTGTCCTGCATCCAGCGTTCTATCTGAACGCACATTCAGTGCTGCTGGAGGATTTGTAACCGATCACAGAGTGCACCTGTCCACAGACTCAGTTGATCGGCTCACCTTCATAAAAATGAATCAGTCTTGGATCTCCAGCTACCAAGCACCTGATGCTGATGTAACCGATTAATTTTTTTATGAATGTGAGATCCCTTGAAGACTGCCTATGCTGATGCTAAGTTACTATCCTGTTATGCTGAGTGACTATCCTATTCCTCCTCAATGTTCATGTTGATAGCTTCTAAGAACATTTTTGGTTCTGGGCACCAGCACCAGTGCCTAAAGCCCAATTTTTCTGCTCCTGTTTAACAGGGGCGTGTAATTACAATTCTTGCTGTAATATTTCGCAGCAGGGCCCGTTCCTGCGCTCAACAAGAGTATCTGTGAGGCTTTACAGTGTTGTGGCAACACCAACAAACCACAATCTAAGGCCCAATTTTTCTGACCTTGTTCAACAGGGGCATGTAATTACAATTCTTGATATAATATTTCACAGCAGGGCCCATTCCAGCGCCCACCAAGAGTAACTGTGAGGGCTTACAGTGTTCTGATACCACCAACACCTATGGCCCAAATTTCTGCAGAGTATATAGGGCAGGCCATATAGTATATACAGGCAGTCCCCTACTTTCAAAAATGTGACTTTACAAATGACTCCTACTTACAAACGGAGGGAGACAACAGGAAATGAGAGGAAATCTACCCCTAGGAAGGGAAATTCTCTCCTGTAAGAGTTAATATGGGAAAAAGGTGTCTCCACTGATGCTTTATCACCAATCCTAGCTTCCCTAAAAACCCCAAATTTTCAAAATCCAATTGTCATTGGGACAGAAAATGAGGTGAAATCTTCTGAACAGAGGCACAGACAGCAAAACAAATGTTACAGGGGTGATAACCCTTCCCTATGTTATCCAAAAAGCTAAAATATAGATTTTTTGGCTGGAGCTACACTTAAAAAATGTACCTGTTCCAAATTATAAATTATACTGCTGTTCAGAGTATATAGGGCCTGGGGGTCCCACAGATTTTCTTTTTTTAATTTGGGTGCGGGGTTCCCCTTAATATCCATACAAGACCCAAAGGGCCTGGTAATGGGCTGGGGGATTACCCATGCCATTTTTCTCAATAATTTTCTTCCATATTGCCGGGACCCGGCATTACATTAATGCCCCGTACACACGGTCGGACATTGATCAGACATTCCGACAACAAAATCCATGGATTTTTTCCGACGGATGTTGGCTCAAACTTGTCTTGCATACACAAGGTCACACAAAGTTGTCGGAAAATCCGATTGTTCTAAACGCGGTGACATAAAGCACGTACGTCGGGTCTATAAACGGGGCAGTAGTCAATAGCTTTCATCTCTTAATTTATTCTGAGCATGCGTGCCACTTTGTGCGTCGGATTTGTGTACACACGATTTCCGACAACGGACCCAGGTCCCCAAACACTTTTTAGGACAATAACTTGTAGCCTTTAAAATTCGAACTTTTGATTTCTCACCTTCGAGTCCCATAGACTTGGTGTTCGAATGTTTGCGTAAACTTTCGGTCCGTTCACATGTTCTGGATGCAAACCGAACCCTTACACATAATTAAGGTCCCTGTATGTGGGATAAAAAGGAGAAAATAATTTAGTAAAAATATTATTATATTATTATTATTATACAGGATTTATATATACAATACAATTTAATACAGGAAGAATCAGAGGGCCCTGCTCCGGAGAGCTTACAATCTAACAGGGAGGGAGGGTCAAGAGATACAAAAGGTAATTTTGGGAGCAATATAATTTGTCGCAAAAAATGTTGCTCATTATTCAAACTAAAGCTACATATTTTTCATATTTCTTCCATTTGTCAGCTTTGTGCCAGTTAAACACTAGACATGTGCGGTTCGTTTCGTTCTGAATTAATATTTGGACACATTTTTCATTATTCAGAGATTCGGATATATCTGAATACCCAAATTACAATATAGACAAATTTTACCTGAATGCTCCACATTACGAAATGAAATTCTTCCGAATTTTTGAAATTCCGACTGAAATTCGAATTGAATTAGTTACATCAAAGTTACATCAAATTCCAGTCGAATTCTAACTGTACACCTATTGCTGAAATAAAAGACAGTGTGTGTGTTCTTACAGTACCATTTCAAACTAATGCTGTTTTAGTTAAGCCAATGGTGATTTAAAGAGTCATTGTAATCATTTGATGAAGATTTTGTTAATTTTGCTACATTCTAATCGAAAAATAAATCCAAAGTTTTCAATTCAAATGATTCAAAATGTATTGATTTAGAACGTTTCGAATAAAAAAAAAAAAAAAAAAAAATTGGTTAATTTAAAGAAAACTCAAAAAATTCCGAATAGAAATTCCAAATACAAATCCCGAATGCGAATTGAGCAAATCAACCGAATTTAACAAAGCTAAATAACTAGATTAACAAATCAAAACGAAACACATTTTTTCGTCATGTACATGTCTATTAAACACCTTTAAGATGCATTAGGATCTTTGTAAAAAGAATGATGGTAAACAAAATAGTAATTTTGAGGATAAACAAAGGATATTGTTACTGCTACATTCAGTCTGCAGGTTACAACCACTCCTGGTCATCCATGTATATGTAAAGCTATGAGCCTCTGACATGTTTACATTTTATAAATTACTGATATTTTTTAGGAAAATAGAAGAGTTGCTGGGTGTCAGAGAGTCAGAGGCACCACATCCCTCAATAAGCAGAACATTGATGAAAGAGGAAAAAATGGGATTTTAAAGGTGCCAAGCACACACTTTTCTTAAATATATATAAAATAACTTAATTTATTGTTTCAACATTTTAAAACCAACATTTCCTATAAAAAAGCATGATACAGTATCCATACGACAAAGGTACAGGTGCAGTGACTTCGGCTCTACATGTTTCGCCAAGCTATGGCTTCTTTAGGAGAATTACTGCATATAGAATCAGTAAGAATTGAAAACAGCACAATAGTCACATATGCGACTGACATTCATCAAAAGTTCATAACACACATATGTATATGAAATAAATCATAACAGTAAACAATAAATAAGTTTGTTGCTTTTACTGACATTTTTAGTCAACTGAAAATGTCACAGAGATACACAAAGTAACAACACAATTATATTTTCAGCATGATGCCAGAATTAACCTTAAGTGATAGAAAGACTTCATAAGTGCCTCCATAAGGTCCTTGTTCCTTAGGCTGTAGATCAGAGGATTCAGCAATGGGTTAATGAGGGAAGGTATGACTGCAAACAATTTGTTTAAATTGACCATATTGCTGGAAGCTGGAACCATATAAATAAAAATTAAGGAGCCATAAAAGATGAAGACCACGGTGAGGTGTGATGTGCAGGTGGAGAATGCTTTCATCTTTCCAGTCTTGCTACTGATTCTGAGGACGGTCCTGAAAATAAAGACATAGGAAAGAAAGGTCAAAAGAAAGGCTGCGAATCCAAAAGTAGCACTTGTTATGAATATGACCACCGTGTTTATGAAGGGGTCAGTACATGTAATTTGGATCAAGCGTGGAAGGTCACAAAAGAAGTTGTGGATGGAAGCTGTTCTGCAGAAGGACAACCTGAACAAAAATAAAGTATGAAGAAAGGGGACAAAACATCCTGCAACCCAGACCAGAGAGGCCATACGAGTACAGACCCTCCAAGACATAATTCGTTGGTAATGTAGAGGGTGGCAGATGGCAATGTAGCGGTCGTAGGACATAGCCGAGAGCAAGAAAATTTCTGAAGCAGCAAAGACAAGGTAGAAAAAGACTTGGGCTATACAGGCAGGAATGGATATTGATTGGCTTTCTATGACCAAGTCAAAGAGCATCCTTGGTGCGGTCACTGAAGAATAGGACATGTCCAGAAAAGCCAAGTTTGCAAGAAAAAAATACATTGGGTTGTGTAGATTGTAGTCAGTGAGGACCAAGAAAAAAATAAGAAGGTTTGTGATAAGAGTCATCAGATAAATCAGAAGGAAGAACACAAAAAGTCCATTCATGGTCAGTGGATGGTCTGATAGACCCACAAGAGTGAAAGACGAAATCTCTGTCATATTTCTCATTTTATTTTCCATGTTTAAGTGTATCACTATAATACAATATTAAAATTATGGATCTGAGGATTTAATAATTGCAAAACATGTACGGTGTGCCTACACATTACACTCAGATTTACATGTAGGCATTTGTACCAGGGAATGATTTATTCTTATATAAAATGTTGACATTCCCTCAGGGCAGGCTGCTGTGTTGTAAAGCCACAAAGGTGAACGTCACATAAATGTCTCCTAAGATATAATTTATAACACCTGGGGAGCCCCTTTTCTACAATTGAGAACAGTCTCTAACCACTTACCAACCGGCCCATAGCCGAATGATGGCTGCAGGGCGGTTGGATAACTCTGGGAGGACGTCATATGACGTCCTCCCGGAATTCCCCTCTCGCGCGCCCCCTGAGGCGCGCACCCGAACACATCCGTGACCGCCGGGTCATCACGGATCCCGGTAAATGCCCGCTGATCGCGGCCGTTTACCATGTGATCGCGCCGTCAAATGACGGCGCGATCACATGTAAACAGACCGGCGTCATCTGATGACGCCGGTTCCTCTCCTCCCCTCCTGTGTACCGATCGGTACACAGTGAGCGGGGAGGGGGATGGATGGATGTCTGCAGCGCTGTGGGCTGGATGTGTAGTGCCCATAGCGCTGCACAGAGACATCCAACCATCCATCCATCCATGCTCAGCCATCCCTCACTACTCTGCAATGCTGTGCAATACTCTGCAATACCCCCACAATACTCTGCAATGCTGTGCAATACTCTGCAATACCCCCACAATAGTCTGCAATGCTGTGCAATACTCTGCAATGCCCCCACAATACTCTGCAATGCTGTGCAATACTCTGCAATGCCCCCACAATACTCTGCAATGCTGTGCAATACTCTGCAATGCCCCCACAATACTCTGCAATGCTGTGCAATACTCTGCAATACCCCCACAATACTCTGCAATGCTGTGCAATACTCTGCAATACCCCCACAATACTCTGCAATGCTGTGCAATACTCTGCAATACCCCCACAATACTCTGCAATGCTGTGCAATACTCTGCAATACCCCCACAATACTCTGCAATGCTGTGCAATACTCTGCAATACCCCCACAATACTCTGCAATGCTGTGCAATACTCTGCAATACCCCCACAATACTCTGCAATGCTGTGCAATACTCTGCAATGCTGTGCAATACTCTGCAATACCCCCACAATACTCTCCAATGCTGTGCAATACTCTGCAATGCCCCCACAATACTCTGCAATGCCCCCGCCATACTCTGCCATGCCCCCGCCATACTCTGCCATGCCCCCGCCATACTCTGCCATGCCCCCGCCATACTCCGCAATACCCCGCCATACTCCGCAATACCCCGCCATACTCCGCCATACTCCGCCATACCCCGCCATACTCCGCCATACCCCGCCATACTCCGCCATACCCCGCCATACCCCGCCATACTCCGCCATACCCCACAATACCCCGCCATACTCCGCAATACCCCGCCATACCCTGCCATGCTGAGCCATGCTCAGCTGTACTCGCCCTCTGTATGTGGCCAGGCTGGGGAAGTCTCACACATGTGGTATCGCCGTACTCAGGAGGAGCAGGGGAATCTATTTTGGGGTGTCATTTTTGGTATGTACATGTTATGTGGTAGAAATATTGTATAAATGGACAACTTTGTGTTAAAAAAAAAAAAGCGTTTTAACCACTTCCCGACCGCCGCACGTATATATACGTCCTAAGTTTGAAGGGGTATATCGTTGTTATGGCAGCAGCTAGCTGCCATAACCCCGGTATCCCCGTTTTCGTGCGGCGGCCGGCTTTCAGATAAAAGTGGTCCCTGCAGCGGATTCGCAGCGAGATCACTTTTATCGGTGGCGGGAGAGGGCCCCCCCCTCCCGCCGCGATCCGGTGCCCTCCGCCGCTTACCGGAGCCGTCGGTAGCGGCGGAGGCGATCGCGTCCTTCTGCCTGGTGTGTCAGGAGACAAGTGAGGCCAAGATGGCGCTCACTCGTCTCCAAGATACTGCTGGGCGGAAGCGACGTCAAAACGTCACTTCCGTCCACGCCTCTTAAAGGCATATTTTTTCAAATGTCATTTTTCTAAATGACTTTTTTTTTTTTTTTTTTTTTTTATTGCATTTTAGTGTAAATATGAGATCTGAGGTCTTTTTGACCCCAGATCTCATATTTAAGAGGTCCTGCCATGCTTTTTTCTATTACAAGGGATGTTTACATTCCTTGTAATAGGAATAAAAGTGACACAATTTTTTTTTTTTTTTAACAGTGTAAAAATAAATAAAATATTTTAAAATAAATAATAAAAATAAAAAAAAAAATTTTTAAAACCCCCCTGTCCCGACGAGCTCGCGCGCAGAAGCGAACGCATACGCGAGTAGCGCCCGCATATGAAAACAGTGGTCAAACCACACATGTGAGGTATCGCAGCGACCGGTAGAGCGAGAGCAATAATTCTAGCCCTAGACCTCCTCTGTAGCGCAAAATATGCAACCTGTAGAATTTTTTAAATGTCGCCTATGGAGATTTTTGAGGGTAAAAGTTTGACGCCATTCCACGAGCGGGCGCAATTTTCAAGCATGACATGTTGGGTATCAATTTACTTGGCGTAACATTATATTTCACAATATAAAAAAAAATTGGGATAACTTTACTGTTGTTTTATTTTTTTATTCAAAAAAGTGAATTTTTTCCAAAAAAAGTGCGCTTATAAGACCGCTGCGCAAATACGGTGCAAAAAAAAGTATTGCAATGACCGCCATTGTATTCTCTAGGGTGTTAGAAGAAAAACCATATATAATGTTTGGGGGTTCTAAGTAATTTTCTAGCAGAAAAACCTGTTTTAAACATGTAAACACCTAAAATCCAAAACGAGGCTAGTCCTTAAGTGGTTAACCACTTCCCGCCCGCCGGCCGTCATACAATGTCCTTGACTTTGTGCGGAGATATCTGAATGATGGGTGCAGCTACAGGCATCATTCAGATATCAGCTTTTTCAGCCGGCGATTCCCTACACCATGAGAACGATCATAGCAGCTGTTCCACTGCTTGATCGTTCTTACGGGAGGCGAGCTTCTACCGACTCACCGCTACGATCGAAGCCAGGATCGTTTTTTTTTTTTTTATTTCAGGCTTCCCAGCCTAGAGGTGAGATGTGGGGTCTTTTTGACCCCCCAGATCTCACTGTAAAGAGGACCTGTCATGCCATATTCCTATTACAAGGCTGTTTATATTCCTTGTAATAGGAATAAAAGTGGTCAAAAATTTTTTTTTCTGGAAAAAAGCATCAAACTAAAATAAATAAAGTAAAATGAACAATAAAAAAAAAAAAAAAAAAATTTAAAGCGCCCCTGTCCCTGTGTGCTCGCATGCAGAAGCGAACGCATACGTAAGTCCCGCCCACATATGAAAACGGTGTTCAAACCACACATGTGAGGTATCGCTGCGATCGGTAGAGTGAGAGCAATAATTTTGGCCCTAGACCTCCTCTGTAACTCAAAACATGTAACCAGTAAAAAATTTTAAAGCGTCGCCTATGGGGATTTTTGAGTAGCAAAGTTTGGCGCCATTCCACAAGCGCGTGCAATTTTGAAAGGTGACATGTTGGGTATCTATTTACTCGGCGTAACTTCATCTTTCACATTATGCAAAAACATTAGGCTAACTTTACTGTTTTGGTTTTTGTAAAGCACAAAACAGTTTTTTTTCCAAAAAAAGTGTTTAAAAAATTGCTGCGCAAATACCGTGCGAGATAAAAAGTTGCAACGACCGCCATTGTATTCTCTAGGGTCTTTGCTAAAAAAACATATATAATGTTTTGGGGTTCTATTTAATTTTATAGCTAATAAATGATGATTTTTACATGTAGGAGAGAAATGTCAGAATTGGCCTGGGTGCTCCAGAATGCCTGAAGGTGCTCCCCTGCATGTTGGGCCTCTGTATGTGGCCACGCTATGTAAAAGTCTCACACATGTGGTATCGCCGTACTCGGGAGTAATAGCAGAATGTGTTTTGGGGTGTAATTTGTGCTATGCATATGCGGTGTGTGAGAAATAACCTGCTAATATGACAATTTTGTGGGAAAAAAAAAAAGTAAAAAAAAAACCTTGATTTTGCAAAGAATTGTGGGAAAAAATGACAACTTCAAAAAACTCACCATGCATCTTTCTAAATACCTTGGAATGTCTTCTTTCCAAAAAGGGGTCATTTGGGGGGTATTTGTACTTTTCTGGAATGTTAGGGTCTCAAGAAATTAGATAGGCCGTCAGTACTTCAGGTGTGATCAATTTTCAGATATTCGCACCATAGCTTTTGGACTCTATAACTTTCACAAAGACCAAATAATATCCACCGATTTGGGTTAATTTTACCAAAGATATGTAGCGGTATAAATTTTGGCCAAAATATATGAAGAAAAATTACTAATTTGCAAAATATTATAACAGAAATAAAGAAAAATTTATTTTTTTACAGATTTTTCGGTCTTTTTTCTTTTACGGCGCAAAAAATAAAGAACCCAGCGGTGATTAAATACCACCAAAAGAAAGCTCCATTTGTGTGAAAAAAAGGACAAAAATTTCATATAGATACAGTGTTGCATGACTGAGTAATTGTCATTCAAAATGTGAGAGCACCAAAAGCTGAAAATTGGTCTGGTTAGGAAGGGGGTTTAAGTGCCCAGTGGTCAAGTGGATAAAATTAGAATTTAAAATCCACTGAAAGTGTTTCTATCTTTTTGTCACCTATTTTACTTATTGGTTAGTGGACAGAGTGATCTAAAACACTATAAAAGGAACTTATAATTCAAAATTCCATACATACAGCACCCCTCTAGACTAGCGCCGCATGCAATCTCCGTGGGCATCTGGGGTACTCATCTCCATTTACTATTGGAAAATATAGATGATTAGGAGTCACACACCAAAGATCTTCTCCATGTAAATGTTCTTTGTTGAACCATCTATAATTTATCTGCTTCCATGATCTCATTGCTCAAGGATCATCTTGCCTTAACGCAACTAACTGAAATGGCTTGATGAAATGCGTTAGGTTATGGTTTTCCTTGGGCATGGACATTATTAATATACAGGATTTATATATGATTATTATTATTATTATTATACAGGATTTATATAGTGCCAACAGTTTGTGCAGCGTTTTACAACATGAGGGCAGACAGTACAGTTACAATACAATTTAATACAGGAGGAATCAGAGGGTCCTGCTCCTGAGAGCTTACAATCTAAAGGCCCGTACACACGATCGGACTTTGTGATAACAAACATGCAAATTAGCTGTTTTGGAGCAACATCCGACCGTGTGTACGCTCCATCGGACAAACTTTTTCTGTTTCCATCAGACTTTTGTTGGCTGTGCGAATGGACAAACTTTCCGGGAACAAAAGTCCGATGGAGCAAAGTCCGATCGTGTGTACACAAAAGCATCGGACTTTTGTACAAACTACAGTACGCGGCCGCGAGAATGTTTCAGTTCTTGGTGACAGGGTACTGTACATCTCGCGCTGGCTGCAATAGGAAAAACACATTTTCCTATTGCGGCGAGCACGAGAGGGAATTCCCCTCTGGGAGCATACCAGGCCCTTAGGTCTGGTATGGATTGCAAGGGGAACCCCCTACGCCAAAAAAAATGGCATGGGGGTCTCCCCCAATCTGTACCAGACCCTTATCCGAGCACGCAACCTGGCCGGTCAGGGAAGGGGGTGGGGACGAGCGAGCGCCCGCCTCCTGAGCCGTACCAGGCCGCATGCCCTCAACATGGTGGGTGGGTGCTTTGGGGGAGGGGGCGCCCTGTGGCCCCCCCACGCAAAGCACCTTGTCCCCATGTTGATGAGGACAAGGGCCTCTTCCCAACAACCCTGGCCGTTGGTTGTCAGGGTCTGCGGGCGGAGGGCTTATCGGATTCCGGGAGCCCCCTTTAATAAGGGGGACCCCATATCCCAGCCCCCCACCCTATGTGAATGAATATGGGGTACATCGTACCCCTACCCATTCACCGGGGGAAAAAAGTGTCAATAAAAAAACATACTACACAGGTTTTAAAAGTAATTTATTAGGCAGCTCCGGGGGTCTTCTTCCGACTTCGGTGGTCTCTCAGGCCACTTCTCCCTCTCTCCGGTGTCATCTATGCGTTCTCCGGTTCTTCTCCGGTGCCTTCTTCCTTCTGCCGAGCTCCTCCGCTATCTTTTTCTCTTTTGCCGCTCTTTTGCTAGCGGAGAAGCCCAGTCTGTAGCGACATCTTCTTCCCTGTTCTCTTCCAGAGATGTTGACACAACGCTCTCTCCGGCTGTAATGCTGTCTGGGCACTCTGCTATGACTTATATAGGCGGTGACCCTGCCCTCCCTATGACATCACAGTCCCGGGGCATGCTGGGACTGTGAGGTCATAAGGGGCCTGGTCATAGGATGACATGGCCACGCCCCCTTGTGACCTCACAGAGCAGTGATTTTAATAATGCTTAAAGTGAAACAATAAAAGTGTAATATTCCTTTAAATTTCGTAAATGGGGGGGGGGTGTCTATAGTATGCTTGTAAAAGGGCATATGTTTCCCGTGTTTAGAACAGTCTGACAGCAAAATGACATTTCAAAGGAAAAAAAAGTCATTTAAAACTACTCGCGGCTATATGAATTGTCGGTCCGACAATACACATAAAAGTTCATTGATAAAAACGACATGGGAATTCTTTATTAAGACAGCCAGCTCGGAGTCATCCATGAGAAAAAGAGAGAGAGAGGAGCGCCTCTAGTTAAAACTGCTTTATTCAATGAAATAATAGAAATAGTAGCCACTTACATGTAAGCAAGGAACAATGCTCTCTGTGAGTCAATGACTAAAAACAGGCTGCGGATGGAGCACAAGCTGGGGAGATGCCGGTTTTCCGTGGCTGCGAACGAGGGCAGAGAACCGGGACGGGAACCGCCACTCATGCAGGGAAGGAGAGTACAGCTCGCTGAACCAGCGTGTGACGTCAGCCGGGTGAATAGAAACACAACGCTTTTCAGAGCATGCGCAGCGGCGTGGGGCGCATGCACGCTCCTTTCTCAAGTGTAGTGATAGGGAATAGCCGGGGGAGCTTATATGTTCGTGCGCCGGCTGCAATACAATGCACTGGTGGCTGAAACAAGAGAGCTCTATGTGTGGCATTAAAAAATCAAGGCGTTACAAAATGTGATAATGACAATTATCTACAAAAGGATATAAATGTATGATAGAGATTAAGAATATGGCTGTGACAATAGAAATTAAAATGGAATAACAGTAATAATAAAATTAATAGTAAAAATATAAATAGTAGATGGAAATTCACTGACCTTCCCAAAATAACATAACATTGATGAACATATTGTCAACAATAATATAAAGAAAAATCAAAATCATAATAACAATAGAAAATTGGTCATAATAAGGATAATATGTGAGAATGATAATAAAAGTAAAAATATGAGTGGATAAAAAAAAGTAAATAAGAATTATTAATAATAATAATAAAAATTAATTATTAAAAACGAAAATAACGTAAAGTGGTAGTACAAAATATAATAATTAATGAATAATACAATATATGACGGAGATAACCAATGAGGAAATTTTGGCTAAAAACCAAACCTCCAGCAGGCACATGGGTGCACAACGTGAGTTTATAAGAGGTAATAATCTTAAAATAAATTCAATGTATGTAGGTGTACACATACCCACATTCACTATATCTGAAACAGCAACATATAGAAGGAATATAGTAGGGCAATTAATATATAATGATAAAGAGGGGACTGAAATGGGGGAATTGTCAAGTGTGCTCAGAAGAAAATATGCAACAAGGGATTATAAGATAGTGTTAATCTCAAGTTCCTCGTTTAAACCATTAGAGGCAAGTGTGTCCAAGGTATATATCCAGAACGTTTCATGTTCACACAGTCGCGAGAAAAGTTCTGCTTCGGAGGAGCCCCTGGGTATGGACTCAATGACCCAAACCCGAAGGCCCACCGTAGACCGGGCACGGTGTTCCAGAAAAGGACGTGGTACGCTATGTTTGTCACTGCCCAATTCGACAAGGCGGTGGTGCCTCCCAAACCGTCGCCTTAACGGAAGAATTGTGCGACCGACATATAACATCTGGCAGGGGCATATGAGGCATAGACCACATAATCACTAGAGCAGTTATGAAAGTTATCGAACATAAAAACCCTACCCTTATGGGTAAAGCTCTTTTGTCCATGACAAAATTACAGGTCTTGCAACTGGGTTTGTTGCACCTATACATTCCTTTAAGTGGAATGAGGCAAAGGGGATGATCTTTCTTTATAGGTCTTAGCTTGCTGGGAGCTATTTTATTTTTGAGGGTGGGGGCCCTCTTATAGGTGACCTTAGGTTTGTGGGGTAAAGTGTCACTCAAATGAGGGTCCTGCTTCAGGATGTTCCAGTGTTTACTGAGAATGCGTTCCATTTTTTTGTATTGATCATGGAACCCTGCCATCCTAGATGATCACAATGTCATCGATATAACGGCCAAAAAATATAATATGTTGGGCAAAGGGGTTGTTGTTCCAAATGTACTGGTTCTCCCACAGACCCATGGTCCGATTCGCATAGGAGGGAGCAAAATTGGCTCCCATAGCTGTGACATGGGTCTGCAGGTAGAATTGTCCTTCAAAAAGAAAATAATTATGGGTTAAACAAAATGTAGTGGCATCCAGAATAAAGGAGGCCTGTCTGTTATTAAGCATGGGATCAAGTAGCAGGAAATGTTGTACTGCCAATAGCCCTATATCATGTGGGAGAGACGTGTATAAGGAATTCATGTCTAGAGATAGCCAAGAATACCCTTCGGTCCAAACATAGGGAGACAATAGTTCCATGAGGTGTGTGGAGTCACGTATATAAGACTAAAGGCCTTGGGCCTGGGGTTGCAAAAAAGAGTCAATATATAGTGAAAAGCCACTGGTGACACTATTCATAGATGCCACAATCGGCCTGCCAGGCGGATGTAGTGCATCTTTGTGCATTTTTGGTGAGTGATAGAAATAAGGAGTACTGTAAAGCTCCTTACGCAAAAAAGCTGCCTCTTTCTTGTCAATGACAAGATCGATGACAGCATTATCAATGAGGGTATCAGCTTCTCTGTGAAAAGAGGGCAAGGGATCACTGGGTAATTTTTTATAAGTTTTGGTGTCAGAAAGTAATCGCATTGCCTCAGTGACGTAAGAGGTTCTGTCCTGAATGACAATCCCACCCCCTTTGTCAGCTTGCCTGATGACAAGATCAGGATTGTCCAAAAAAAGTTTTGGTGAAATTTTTTCTCCAGGGGTGAGGTTATGATGGTTATACTTTTTGTTATTAATAGGAGGCTGGCATAGTTTTTGAAAGTCTGCGAATTCCATTCTATAGTAGGATTCCAAATACGGTCCCTTTGATTTCGTGGGATAAAAAGATGATCTGGGATGTAATTGGGTATGAGCAACTGGGGGGGAAGTTTGGAAATGTTGAGTGAATAGTTCATAATTGAAATCCATAGTGGCAGGATCTTCCACACTCGTATCAGACTCATGGATGCTGATATCAATGGATTTTTCAAGATCAGCGTCCATTGGGGTCGGACTGGGTGGACTAGAGGAAACTGACGAAACTGTTTGATCTTTTTGAGATTGTATGTGAAAAAATCTTTTAAGTGTGAGGTTTCTTATAAATCTGTTGAGATCTTTGAACAACTGGAAGGAATTGGGTTGTGTGGTGGGAGAAAAAGTAAGACCTCTACTTAACAGGGAGATGTCATCATCTGTTAATGTATGAGAAGATAAATTAAACAGTTTTATAGTTTCTGTAGTTTGGCGCTGGTGTTGTTGTCTATGTTTTTGTTTTCTGCGTCCTCCTCTGCATCCTCGTCTATGTATTTTCTTTTTTGTCGACGTTTGAGATGAGGGCCCCTGTCTAAAAAAGGAGAAAAAGATAGGGAAGCAGATTGCGCAAGTATTTCACCATTTTGAAAGTCTCCCATTAAGAGATCAAAAGGAGAAAGGAGTTATTTGTCCCATTGTTGCATCCAATAGGTGGTGCAGTATCTGTAGTGTTGGGTAAAAGAGTGATAGGGCAAATCGGGGGTGGGATAATGGGTAAAGCAACATTAGAACAAGTGGAAGCAGAATGGGGGGATATGTGAGTAGTGGAACATTTTAAAGATGTGGAGGAAAGTGACAGATATGACCAGATATGACATCCTTCACTAAACGCAAGGTATCTCCTCCACTTACTACATCTAACACTGGTTCGCGCGCTTCCTCTCGAAAGTCTACCACAGACAATAACCCACAGAGTGTTAACCCCCTACCTCAGAGAGCTTCATCCACAAATGGACCTAAGACCCGACGTAGATCCCTAGGTCCCCCTATAAAACGTTTATCTCATAACAATTTAGCTAAGACATCTGCTGAGCCTAACAACAGTTTTCCCTCAGTTAGTGAACAGGCCAATACACCTTCCTCCACATCTCTAAAATGTTCCACTACTCACATATCCCCCCATTCTGCTTCCACTTGTTCTAATGTTGCTTTACCCATTATCCCACCCCCGATTTGCCCTATCACTCTTTTACCCAACACTACAGATACTGCACCACCTATTGGATGCAACAATGGGACAAATAACTCCTTTACCCTTTCTCCTTTTGATCTCCTAATGGGAGACTTTCAAAATGGTGAAATACCTGTGCAATCTGCTTCCCTATCTTTTTCTCCTTTTTTAGACAGGGGCCCTCATCTCAAACGTTGACAAAAAAGAAAATACATAGACGAGGATGCAGAGGAGGACGCAGAAAACAAAAACATAGACAACAACACCAGCGCTAAACTACAGAAACTATAAAACTGTATAATTTATCTTCTCATACATTAACAGATGATGACATCTCCCTGTTAAGTAGAGGTCTTACTTTTTTCCCACCACACAACCCAATTCCTTCCAGTTGTTCAAAGATCTCAACAGATTTATAAGAAACCTCACACTTAAAAGATTTTTTCACATACAATCTCAAAAAGATCAAATAGTTTCGGCAGTTTCCTCTAGTCCACCCAGTCCGGCCCCAATGGAGGCTGATCTTGAAAAATCCATTGATATCAGCATCCATGAGTCTGATACGAGTGTGGAAGATCCTGCCACTATGGATTTCAATTATGAACTATTCACTCAACATTTCCAAACTTCCCCCCCAGTTGCTCATACTCAATTACATCCCAGATCATCTTTTTATCCCACGAAATCAAAGGGACCGTATTTGGAATCCTACTATAGAATGGTATTCGCCGACTTTCAAAAACTATGCAAGCCTCCTATTAATAACAAAAAGTATAACCATCATAACCTCACCCCTGGAGAAAAAACTTCACCAAAACTTTTTTGGACAATCCTGATCTTGTCATCAGGCAAGCTGACAAAGGGGGCGGGATTGTCATTCAGGACAGAACCTCTTACGTCACTGAGGCAATGCGATTACTTTCTGACACCAAAACTTACAAAAAATTACCCAGTGATCCCTTGCCCTCTTTTCGCAGAGAAGCTGATACCCTAGTTGATAATGCTGTCATCGATCTTGTCATTGACAAGAAAGAGACAGCTTTTTTGCGTATGGAGTTTTACAGTACTCCTTATTTATATCACTCACCAAAAATGCACAAAGATGCACTACATAAGCCTGGCAGGCCGATTGTGGCATCTATGAATAGTGTCACCAGTGGCTTTTCACTATATATTGACTCTTTTTTGCAACCCCTGGCCCAAGGTCTTCAGTCTTATATACGTGACTCCACACACCTCATGGAACTATTGTCTCCCTATGTTTGGACCGAAGGGTATTCTTGGCTATCTCTTGACGTGAATTCATTATACATGTCTATCCCACATGATATAGGGCTATTGGCAGTACAACATTTCCTGCTACTTGATCCCATGCTTAATACCAGACAGGCCTCCTTTATTCTGGATGCCACTACATTTTGTTTAACCCATAATTATTTTCTTTTTGAAGGACAATTCTACCTGCAGACCCATGTCACAGCTATTGGAGCCAATTTTGCTTCCTCCTATGCAAATTGGACCATGAGTCTGTGGGAGAACCAGTACATTTGGAACAACAACCCCTTTGCCCAACATATTATATTTTTTGGCCATTATATCGATGACATTGTCATCATCTGGGATGGCTCCCCATCCCAGGTGGATGATTTTGTCATTCACTGTAACAAAAATGATCTTGGCCTTTCCTTTACCTCTGCTTGGAGTAAGAACAGCCTTTCTTGACCTTGAGCTAAGCTATGAAGACAATAGAATTTTTTCCCGTAATTACACTAAGGTTACTGCAGGGAACTCCTACCTGCACTATGACAGCTGTCATTAACCCTTGTGGGTAAACAATATCCCGAAAGGACAGTTTTGCAGGCTTAGACAAAACTGCACTAGAGATTGTGATTACATCTCCCAAAGTGCACATCTTAAAGATAAGTTTGCTGAAAATGGTTATCCCCAAAACTGATAGAAGGGGCTTACCATTCCTTCCTTTTGGGAAAGAAACCCAGGGCCAAAAAATCTTCAGAAGGGCAGGTGGCACGTTTCATTACAGGGTTCCATGATCAATACAAAAAAATGGAACGCATTCTCAGTAAACACTGGAACATCCTGAAGCAGGACCCTCATTTGAGTGACACTTTACCCCACAAACCTAAGGTCACCTATAAGAGGGCCTCCACCCTCAAAAATAAAATAGCTCCCAGCAAGCTAAGACCTATAAAGAAAGATCATCCCCTTTGCCTCATTCCACTTAAAGGGATGTATAGGTGCAACAAACCCCGTTGCAAGACCTGTCATTTTGTCAATCATGGACAAAAGAGCTTTACCCATAAGGGTAGGGTTTTTATGTTCCATAACTTTCATAACTGCTCTAGTGATTATGTGGTCTATGCCTCATATGCCCTTGCCAGATGTTATATGTCGGCCGCACAATTCTTCCGTTAAGGCGACGGTTTGGGAGGCACCGCCACCTTGTCGAATTGGGCAGCGACAAACATGGCGTACCACGTCATTTTCTGGAACACCATGCCCGGTCTACGGTGTGCCTTCGGGTTTGGGTCATTGAGTCCATACCCAGGGGCTCCTCCGAAGCAGAACGTTTCTCGCGACTGTGTGAACGTGAAACGTTCTGGATATATACCTTGGACACACTTGCCTCTAATGGTTTAAACGAGGAACTTGAGATTAACACTATCTTGTAATCCCTTGTTGCATATTCTCTTCTGAGCACACTTGACAATTCCCCCATTTCAGTCCCCTCTTTATCATTATATATTAATTGCCCTACTATATTCCTTCTATATGTTGCTGTTTCAGATATGGTGAATGTGGGTATGTGTACACCTACATACATTGAATTTATTTTAAGATTATTACCTCTTATAAACTCACGTTGTGCACCCATGTGCCTGCTGGAGGTTTGGTTTTTAGCCAAAATTTCCTCATTGGTTATCTCCGTCATATATTGTATTATTCATTAATTATTACATTTTGTACTACCACTTTATGTTATTTTCATTTTTAATAATTAATTTTTATTATTATTATTAATAATTCTTATTTACTTTTTTTTTTATCCACTCATATTTTTACTTTTATTATCATTCTCACATATTATCCTTATTATGATTAATTTTCTATTGTTATGATTTAGATTTTTCTTTATATTATTGTTAACAATATGTTCATCAATGTTATGTTATTTTGGGAAGGTCCGTGAATTTCCATCTACTATTTATATTTTTACTATTAATTTTATTATTACTGTTATTCCATTTTAATTTCTATTGTCATATTCTTAATCTCTATCATACATTTATATCCTTTTGTAGATAATTGTCATTATCACATTTTGTAACGCCTTGATTTTTTAATGCCACACATAGAGCTCTCTTGTTTCAGCCACCAGTGCGTTGTCTTGCAGCTGGCGCACGCACATATAAGCTCCCCGTCTATTCCCTATCACTACACTTGAGAAAGGAGCGCGTATGCGCCCCACGGCCACTGCGCATGCTCTGAAATGCGTTGTGTTTCCATTTACCCGGCTAATGTCACACGCTGGTTCAGCGAGCTGTCCTCTCCTTCCCTGCATGAGTGGCGGTTCCCGTCCCGGTTCTCTGCCCTCGTTCGCAGCCACGGAATCCCGGCATCTCCCCAGCTTGTGCTCCATCCGCAGCCTGTTTTTAGTCATTGACTCACAGAGAGCATTGTTCCTTGCTTACATGTTAGTGGTTAAATTGATGATAGGCAACTCCTATCCTCATATTGATTAGTGGTTCCAAATTAATAATAACTACTGCAGTAGGGAACAGACACAAAAGATACGCTCAGCATCTTTCCAAATTACTGTTCTGCTTTATTATGACGCAATTGAAGGTTTTTATGCACATGATTACGTAGCTATCACATTAATATTACAATTGTACGTTTATGGTAACAAGGGGCGTTACATAGGCAGGCTAATTCTAATCAGGACTCAAAAGAATGTAAACATTTACTGAAAACATTATTAGTGCCGTGTGCACAGTGAGGGCAGTGTGCAATACATACAAAATACAATACAATTATATACAGAACTTACAAATTTCCATTACAGTGGCTACTATTTCTGTTATTTCATTGAATAAAGCAGTTTTAACTAGAGGCGCTCCTCACTCTCTCTTTTGCCAAGACTGCATAAGCACTGATAAGGAGTGAAGCAAAGGATAGCAATTCAATGAAAATAGAGGAATAGGAAGGGAACAGATGAATACTAAGGCAGTCAATATGGGAGGAAGCCTATTGGAAGGGAAAGTGGGTCTGTAGGTGAGTAACCGGGTCTGGTGCTAAGGTGACATTAAGGGCAACCGTCTTGTCTAAATTCACACATAGGCCCAAGATCGATGAAAATTGTGGCAGAATCCCTCGAGTGAGAATAAAGCTAGAAGGGCAAGCCTAGTTAGGCTATATAAAGGTCAATTAGTAATGAAGGCCAAATGGAAACAATTTTTTATGAGGCAGACATTTTCTTAAATACGGGAATCAGTCTAGTAGACTATTGGCATTAATTGCCAAACAACAAACAACAACCTTGGTGATTTTAAAAATACAAAATGAACAGGGGAGAGTAGCCTATACAATAGAAGAAATTCTGAAATGCTTCCATGAGTATTCTGTTAAAATGTATGCCACTTCATTTACATGTGCAGAGGAGGATATGGAGGGGTATTTGGAGGGGCTAGAGTATCCTGGACTATCAAAAGAAAATGTAAAATTAATGGATGGGGAGATCATGGAGGAAGACATGAGGGAGGCAATCTCCTCACTAGCTAGGGGTAAATCCCTAGGACCAGACGGTATACATTTGGAAGTGTATAGTTGATTTGTAGATTTGGTGGCCCCAATATTGACCAGGGTATACAGAGAGGCTTTTACAAGGGGGGAACGCCCAAACTCAATATACGAGGCAACAGTAATTAATTCTAAAACCTGATAAGGACCCTTGTGAATGTACCTCATAGAGGCCGATATCCTTGTTAAATTGTGATTATAAAATTTTGGCTAGGATATTGGCCAGGAGATTAAACATTGTAATACCATCTATAACCCTTACAATCCAGACAGGTATATGCCAGGGAAGTCAATGTCAATAAATATATGCAGAAATCATGGCACAAATGCGGCAATATATTCCAGAGACCGGGGCTCTGGCATCACTGGATACAGCTAGAGCAGTGGTTCTCAACTCCTGTCCTGAGGACCCACTAACAGGTCAGGTTTGCAAGATAACTAAAATACAATCACAGGTGATATAATTTGCTGCTCAGTGATTGCAGTATTCTAGTCTGCATCTCCCCCAAGGTAATACATAAAACCTGGCCTGTTAGTGGGCCCTGAGGACAGGAGTTGAGAACCACTGAGCTAGAGCCTTCAGCTCTGTAGAATGGAGATTTCTGCAGGCAACACTGGAAAAGTTTGTTTTGGTAATGGATTTAAACAGTGGGTTAAAATATTATATGCAAACCCACGATCAAAGTTATTGATTAATGGAATATTGACCTTGTCAATAAATTTATTTAGGGGCGTGAGGCAGGGCTGCCCACTATCCCCTCTTTTGTTTGCTATTACAATATAGTCGTTTGCCCTACGGTTTCAGCAAACTGAAGAATACCAAGGGATAGAGTTGGGGGATAATATAGAAAATATTGGACTTTATGCTGATGATATCATATTGTATACGCGGGATACACAGAGCACACTGGGAAAGGCAATGAGTATAATAGACATTTTTGGTCAGTATTCAGGGCTTAAGATCAATTGGCAGAAGTCCTTTCTTATGCCATTGCAGCAAGAACCAGAAAACGGAGGTAAGGATAGATGTCCCATTTTTATTTAGGGATCCATATAACAAGAAAACCTTTGGATGCACTGATGGCCAATGTAAATCCATTAATGGAATCTATTAAATGTAAGTTGAGGATTTGGAGTAAGTTGCCATTGTCAGTAGTGGGCAGAATAAACCTAATACAAATGATTTTGTTACCAAAGTGTATATATATATATTTTCACACTTCCCAGTGGTTGTGCCTAAAAAAGATTTTTAAAAGTTTGAACTCTTTACTAAATTTATATGGGCTAATGGCAGATGCAAAGTAAAGCTTACAACATTACAGCGGCGAAAAATGGAGGCAGCATTGGCCTTGCCAGATATGTACAGTGGGGACGGAAAGTATTCAGACCCCCTTTAATTTTTCACTCTTTGTTATATTGCAGCCATTTTCTAAAATCATTTTTTCAGATTTATTAAAAAAGAAAAACTGAAATATCACATAGTCCTAAGCATTCAGACCCTTTGCTCAGTATTTAGTAGAAGCTCCTTTTGATCTAATACAGCCATGGGTCTTTTTGGGAAAGATGCAACAAGTTTTCACACCTGGATTTGGGGATCCTCTGCCATTCCTCCTTGCAGATCCTCTCCAGTTCTGTCAGGTTGGATGGTAAACGTTGGTGGACGGCCATTTTTAGGTCTCTTCAGAGGGTCATTGTCTTGTTGAAAGGTAAACCTTGAGCCCAGTCTGAGGTCCTGAGCACTCTTGAGAAGGTTTTCGTCCAGGATATCCCTGCATTGGCTGCGTTCATCTTTCCCTCGATTACGACCAGTCGTCCTGTCCCTGCAGCTGAAAAACACCCCCACAGCATGATGCTGCCACCACCATGCTTCACTGTTGGGACTGTATTGGACAGGTGATGAGCAGTGCCTGGTTTTCTCCAGACATACCGCTTAGAATTAAGGCCAAAAAGTTCTATATTGGTCTCATCAGACCAGAGAATCTTATTTCTCACCATCTTGGAGTCCTTCAGGTGTTTTTTAGCAAACTCCATGCGGGCTTTCATGTGTCTTGCACTGAGGAGAGGCTTCCGTCGGGCCACTCTGCCATAAAACCCCGACTGGTGGAGGGCTGCAGTGATGGTTGACTTTCTACAACTTTCTCCCATCTCCCGACTGCATCTCTGGAGCTCAGCCACAGTGATCTTTGGGTTCTTCTTTACCTCTCTTATCAAGGCTCTTCTCCCCCGATAGCTCAGTTTGGACGGACGGCCAGCTCTAGGAAGGGTTCTGGTCATCCCAAACGTCTTCCATTTAAGGATTATGGAGGCCTCTGTGCTCTTAGGAACCTTAAGTGCAGCAGAATTTTTTTGTAACCTTGGCCAGATCTGTGCCTTGCCACAATTCTGTCTCTGAGCCCTTCAGGCAGTTCCTTTGACCTCATGATTCTCATTTGCTCTGACATGCACTGTGAGCTGTAAGGTCTTATATAGACAGGTGTGTGGCTTTCCTAATCAAGTCCAATCAGTATAATCAAACACAGCTGGACTCAAATGAAGGTGTAGAACCATCTCAAGAATGATCAGAAGCAATGGACAGCACCTGAGTTAAATATATGAGTGTCACAGCAAAGGGTCTGAATACTTAGGACCATGTGATATTTCAGTTTTTCTTTTTTAATAAATCTGAAAAAATGTCAACAATTCTGTGTTTTTCTGTCAATATGGGGTGCTGTGTGCACATTAATGAGGAAAAAAATGAACTTAAATGATTTTAGAAAATGGCTACAACATAATAAAGAGTGAAAAATTTAAGGGGGTCTGAATACTTTCCGTCCCCACTGTACCTGTATTACCTTGCGGGGCAATTAAGACATCTATGTACTTGGCTGATACAGGAACAAAGCCTGGGAATAGAGAAGCATCTCTTAAGGGTAGTCCAGGTTGAGAATCTATTGATAGGGCTTGAGGCACAACATACACAAATACAGAGGGTAAGGATTCCTATGTTCTCTTTGGCGGAATCAGTATGGCGGGAGGTTAAAACGCTAACAGGGTTTAGAAACGTTCTGTCCAAGCTACCCATGTGGAATAATCCCTTATTTGAGCAGTTAAGTACACTGCAAGATAATATATTTTGGATGCCGAAAGAAATAGTAGTACTTGATCAGGTTTATGTTTATCCACACATACAAAGACACCAAAACAAATACGTTCAGAAATGAAGTTCTGTGTAATAAAATGGAAGGACACAGGGAAAATGTATTCATAGCATGAAGAAAGGGAGGTGCAAAAAGGCACGGAAAGCCAAGACACCGGCTGAAATATATCAGTAATTATAAAGCAATCCTGCCCCTTGTCAGTGCAAATTAATATCAGCTGGTTCAGTCTCACCCGATGGACTATAAAAAGGTGTCACACAAGAAATATCTCATGATGGGTGTCAAGACCTTTGCAAACCTTATAACTGTAAAACACACTGATGGCATTGGTTACAGAAGGATTTCTAAACTTCTGAATGTTCCAGTGAGCACTGTTGGGGCCATAATCCCGAAGTGGAAAGCACATCATTTCACCATAAATTGACCACGACCAGGTGCTCCTCGCAAGATTTCTGACAGAGGATATGAAAAGAATGATCAGAAGAATTGTCCATGAGCCAAGGACCACTTGCGGAGAGCTTAAGAAAAGACCTGGAATTAGCAGGTACACAATAAGTAATGCACTCACCCGCCATGGCCTGTATGCACGCTCAACACGCAACACTCCATTGCTGAAGAAAAAGCATGTTAAAGCTCGTTTACCTCTTAAGCTCCGGAAGGTTTACCCCCTTCATGACCAGGACATTTTTTGTGATACTGCACTGCTTTGCTTTAACTGACAATTGCGCAGCCGTGCGATGCTGTACCCAAATAAGGTTCATGTCTTTGTTTTCCCATATATAGAGCTTTCTTTTGGTGGCATTTGATCACCTCTTCAGTTTTTATTTTTTGCGCTATAAACAAAAAAAGAGCGACAATTTGGAAAAACAGAACAATATTTTTTACTTTCTGCTATGAAACACAGCCAATAAAAAAATGCAATAAAAAACAAATTTCTTCATCAGTTCAGACCAATATGTATTCTGCTACATATTTTTGCTAAAAAACACCATAATAAGCGTATATCGATTTGTTTGTGCAAAAGTTATACCGTCTACAAACTATGGGCTATGTTTGTTGAATTTTTATTTATTTATTTATTTATTTTACTAGTAATGGCGGCTGGCAGCTATTTGTAGCAGGACTGCGACATTGCAACACTTTTTGGGGACCAGTGACACCAATACAGTGATCAGTGCTAAAAAACGCACTGTCACTGTACTAATAACACTGGCAGGGATTAACATCAGGGGCGATCAAAGGGTTAAATGTTTCCCCTGGGAGTGCCTTATAACCGTGGGGGGGGGGTGCTTTGACTGGGGGAAGACAGAGATCTGTGTTCCTGCTTAGGAGAAACACAAGATCTCCATCTTCCCCTCTGATAGAACGGCAATCAGCCATTCTGTCTGCCTCAGGAACGATCAGCGGGTCCCAGTGGACCCTCTGATTGGACACAGGGAGAGCGGGCCGCCCGAAGGTGCGCATGCATGCCCCCGACACGAAGAAAGAAAAACACGTACAGGTACGTGATTTCTTACTGAAGGTCCACCCTGCCACCGTATATATACGTGGGGCGGTCTGGAAGTGATTAACGTTTGCTGCACAACATTTAGACAAGCCTGTGAAATACTGGGAGAAGATAGTTTGGTTAGAGAAGACCAAAAATGGAACTCTTTGGAGGCCATAATACACATGGAGGTCACATCACCCCCAAAACACCCCCCATACCAACAGTGAGGTTTGGAGGTGGGAACATCATGGTGTGGGCGGGGCTGTTTTTCAGCATACGGTACTGGCAAACTTCTTATCATTGAAGGAAGGATGAATGAAAACATGTACCAAGACATTCTTGATAAGTATCTGCTGCCATCTACCAGGATGATGAAGATGAAACGAGGGCGGACATCTCAGGAGGACAATGACCCCAAACACAAAGCCAAGGAGAAAGAAAATAAAGCTGCTAGAATGGCCCAGCCAATCACCTGACTCGAATCCTATAGAAAATCTATGGAAAGAACTAAAGATCAGAGTTCATAGAAGAGGCCCACGGGACCTTCAAGATTTGAAGACTGTTTTGTGGAAGAATGGGCCAAAATTGCACCTGAGCGACGCATGTGACTTGTTCCTCCATACAGGAGCCGGCGTCTTGAAGCCGTCATTACCAACAAAGGATTTTGTGACAAGTATTAAGTACATTTCAGTTAGCGGGTTCAATACTTTCTCCCCTGTGTCCTTCCATTTTATCACACAGAACTTCATTTCTGAATGCACTTGTTTTGGTGTCTTTGTATGTATGGTTTGCATGGGTTGTTACCGACATGTGTGGAACATTTCATGTCAATATCACCTTTACCAATAGATTTAACTAGAAAAATGGTGATGTGTTCAATACTTATTTTGACAATTTGATGCCATAGACGCCCGGGGTCCCCCCTTCTTTCGTCCCAGAGCAAGCTTTTACTTCTCACAGGATGGCTTTCCCTTGTATGGACATCTCAGATAGCGTTGCCGCTACGGTTGCTTGAACCAGTTCCCTCCAGTGGCCGCCTACTCACAGAGCCAACAGCACACCTACCCGGAAGTCTTAGCACGCCCAGCTGACTTTCCTTGTCGGAAGCAAGGCGTGCGTTTGGATGCATGTCCCGAATTCATACATGCTGGTCAGACGGAGAGATCTGGTTGGTCACAACGTTGAGCGGCTGGAGGGGTAAGAACATTTTACGGACTGACACTGATTCCCTGCTGTACCTCTATACATCTCACCCCCCACGCTTAGACCCTCTAGCTGAACAGCGCTGTTTAGCGCGGATGTACTGCAGCAGTGACCATACGTCCATCCCGGGAGCCAGCCATAAGTATGGGACTTTTCACACTTTATTTCTGACATTCCGGGGATCCAAGAGACTATACCTATACTAAATATGTGTATGGATTACAGGTGTACGCTGGGGCAATGACTTTTGTGCGTTAACCATCATCTCATACCCGTTTTTTAGTCCATACATCCCATCTGAGCTGACTACTGTGCTCATATTTATTTATCCTAGTTCCGGCCGGGACATATCCACACTGTTGCCCTAGTCGGAATCTAGGCTAGGACATATCAACTTGGTGCATACTGTTGGACACTGCTACATAGTTCAACCTCTATGGCAGACATATGGGGTACCTCTGTTCAAATCACACTACTGCATTGACAGGATTTGGACTATACTTGATATCACTGGACAATCAGCAGTCGTACACAGCATGCCTGTACGATCTCATGACAGACAGTGAGGATATACATATATACAAGCCTAGGCACGGGCACACTAATTATCGGGCAGTATCCGCCAATATCCTTTAATCTGTCTGTGCTACTTCCAGAGGATATCATCCCTTATAGGTCACCATCAGATTCACTATATCCATCAGTATTTTCTGCTCAGGGACTCGGGGGGTGGGCTGACCCACCAGTGTCTATTTTTAAATCAACGTTGTTCACTTTTATGTATATTTTCCATTGTCACCTGACATTGTGGAGGAACGAGCCCCACTTGTGTGGACTAGTTCCACATACGTTGGATCCAGGGGCGTTGCTAGGGAGTGGCTTTTGGGGCTATAGCCCCGAATCTGGGGCCAATAGCCCCGAGTCTCTGCAGGGGTCCCCAAAGGGCACTTATGTAAGTGGGGGGCTCTCTGGGGACCCTGATGCAAGGGAGAGGCTCTCTGGGGTCCCTGATTTTAAGGCAGAGGCTCTCTAAGGACCCAGATTTAAGGGGGAGGCTCTCTGGGGACCCTGATGTAAGAGGGGCTCTCTGGGAACCCTGATGTAAATGGGGGGCCCTCTGGGCACCCTGATGAAAGGGGAAGGTGCTGCTATGGGCTCTAGCCCCAGATCTTTTGTAGACTAAGCAACGCCCCTGGTTGGATCCCTTACCTTTTGTTTTTATGCAATTTTTCAATAAAGTTTTTTGTATAGTTTTGATCTCACTACGTGGTAGCTTCTCCCTTTGTTGGCAATCTTGGGACCACTCTGGCCCCTTTTTTCTTTTTTTTTTCAATACTTATTTTACGCGCTGTGCATAAGTCAGGAGGTATGAAGCTACATAAACTCCAGATAGACATCCCTGCACACATCAGAGATAGAAGAAATGTTATATTATTATAATAATTTTGGAGCTATTAATTTAGTTTAGATCTGACGTGATTGGCTATAACAGTTTTTAACAGACATGTGCATTGCCGAAAAATTAGTTAGTTTTCGTTTCATTTGTTTTTGTTTTTTTTTGTTTTCCTGGGTCATTCCTTATGATCGCAAATCGTAAATTCGAAAATCGGAAAATAAGAAAGCAAATCTGAAAACTTGAAAGACTAACTAAATAATAATATCTAACTAATAATAACTAACTATTAAATTATAGGTATTGAGATTTCCTTTCAAATTTAAAAGAAAATGTTTTTGTTATTATTATTGTTATTTATTATTATTAATTTGTTACGTTCCATTCGTTAAGTTGCAGCATTCGTTATTTCGGATAATTTGTAACTTCGGATAAATTTGTATCCGTTACGTTCACTAACAGCCACATTTGAAAGGAAATTCCAATACCTATAATTTGATAGTTAGTAATAGTTATTATTAGTAAGATATTATTTTCTAATTTTCGGGTTTTTGGATTTTCTAATTTCCGAATTTCCAAATCTTCGAATTGTCGAATTTACGAATATCCAGAAAAATTCATTATACAGGTTTTCATTAAGTCTGATATTTCCGAAATTAACACATTTGTTGAAATTTGCCAGAACCCAAAATGTTTAGCCTAGAAATATCTGATAATAATTATTTCAACAAAGGCTAATATTTTTTAGCATTCATCATGTTTGCGGATTACTTGATCCTGAAAATATAACTAAAGGCAAAAATGTATTTTAGTTTTTGAGAAGGATTAGATCACCTGTCGGATTTTTATTGCTCTCTATGTGCCCCCCTTTCCCCTCTCTAGTTGTCACCCTCTCTGTTTGTCCTGTTTACCGTTATCATCAAAAGTGAAAATTTAAAGAAAATCCCAAATTTTGGGTTGTCCCCAAAAACAGTGGTAGGGGAAACCTTCCAATGGGGACACTAGTTCTGGTGACCTAGGAGTCCCCATTGGATTCCTTTAATTTATAGGAATCTTCTCTCACTTCCTGTTTTGGCTATGAGACAGGAAGAGAAGGTAAATCTCCCCAATGGGACACCGATGGGAAAAAAAATGGCAGTGGTTATTATAACCCTCACTTACTCTATTCAAAATGAAAATAGTTTTGCCTATAGTTCTACTTGAATGAATACAGGTCCGCTTGTGCAATAGATAAAGAGGCAGCTAAATGATGATGCATTTCACAATCAGCTTCCTCAGAATACAAAAAAAAAACAAAAACCACGAGTTTTACTTATAGTTTTTCTGATAGCCTTATTTGACACCTAAAAATTCCAAATAATTCAATATTTTTTTTTTATTTAACCACTTCCCGCAAATCAACGTACCTGTACATCGCTTTGGGGAAGTGGTTGTAGCGGGATGATCTGCAGCTGCAGGCTTCACCCCAGTACTGTTTTTTTTAGAGTCGGCGGTCGGCATTCTAGTGGTAACAACCAATGTGGCTCAGCAGCCGCTCTGCCATTATCACAAGGCGTGGGAGGTGAGGTCCCCCCCCCTCGCTCATGCCAATGGCACCGATTCTAAAAAATCCAAGGTCTTTAAAAACGCCAATATTGGCATTTTGAATACCTTTAAGTGCAAAGGAGGGATTTGGGGTCTAAAATCCCTCCATAAAGAGGACCTGTCACCTCCTATTACTGTCACAAGGGATGTTTACATTCTTTGTGACAGCAATAAAAGTGATCAGATTTTTTTTTAAAGGGACATTGTAAAAAATAAATAAATAAATAAGAAAAACAAAAAACTTTCATCTCCGTGTGCTCACGCGCCAAAGAACGCACTAAATGGGCTTAGCACTACATGATCATATAGTGTGACCAAATCCCCATATTTTTGAACATGTTCAGGTGTTTTAAGTAGCCCTGCATGCTCTAAATGTAATTTTTGTATGTGTGCGCTGCATACGTAAACCGCGTCCGCAAATGTAAACAGTGTTCAGATCACACATGTGAAGTATCGCCGCGATTTTCAGAGTGAGAGCAATAGTGCTAGCAAAAGACCTCATCAGCAACTCTGAACTGGTAACCGTTTTTAAAACACATTTTTTAAAGCGACGCCTGTGGAGATTTTTATGTACCATAGTTTGTCACCATTCCATGAGCGTGCGCAATTTTAAACCGTAACATGTAAGGTATCTATTTACTCGGTGTAACATCATCTTTCACAATATACAAAAAAAAAAATCAGGCTAACTTTACTGTTTAGCTTCTTTCAAATTCAGTGAAGTGTATTTTTTCCCCAAAAAAAAATGCGTTTGAAAGACCGCCGCGCAAGTACCATGTGACATAAAAAAAATATTGCAACAACCACCATTTTATTCTCCAGAGTCTTTGCTAAAAATGTATATATATATATATATATATATATAATGCTTGGGAGTTCTAAGTAATTTTCTAGCAAAAAATAATGCTATTAACTTAGTAAGCATCAGAAATGGGCTTGGTCCTAAAGTGGTTAATATTGCAAGCAATGTGTTGCCAATGATCACCCATCAATCCATTGAAAACAATATATTGGACATTTGCTTACCAATCATACAGTACTGCCATATATATCAAAACTTACACAATATTTAACATCCCTGTACTTGGCCTAAAAAGGAAAAAAAAGCCAAAACATTTATGTGAACATATTGGGAATATTATTTTTTAAGCAAAATATGTATCTCATTAATCAAACTAAAAGTAAATTTTTTCACATTTATTTCATTCATCAGCTTTGTGACAGTAGATGCATTCATATTATGGTAGGTAAAATGGTCATTTTAAGGGAAGCGGACATATTTGGACAAGTTTACCACACGTGTCAGGACACTGTCCAGATGTCGACTAACAGCGCTTCCAATGTTATATACATAATGTTTTTCACCTGTTTCTTTTGCCGATTTAAAAAAAAAATAGTCATTTTAAGGTTAACCAAAACATAGTGGAACTGCTACATTTGGTCTGTGGGTTACAATGACTCCTGACCATGCAAGTATAAGTACATGTGTGACCCCCTGACATGTTTACATTTTATAAAAGACATTACTCAATTTTTTAGTCAACTGAAAATGGCCCAGAAATACAAAAAAAAAAAATCAAATTTCACAATAATATTTTCAGAATGATGCCCAGATTAGCTTCAAGTGATAATAGGACCTCATAAGTGCCTCCATAAGGTCCTTGTTCCTCAGGCTGTAGATCAGAGGATTCAGCAATGGGTTAATGAGGGAAGATACGACTGAAAACAGCTTGTTTAAATTGAACATATCGCTGGAAGTTGGAACCAAGTAAATAAAAATGAAGGAGCCATAAAAGATGAAGACCACGGTAATATGTGATGAGCAGGTGGAGAATGCTTTCATCTTTCCAGTCTTGCTACGGATTCTGAGGATGGTCCTGAAAATATAGGCATAGGGAAGAAAGGTCAAAAGAAAGTCTCCTATTCCAAGAACAGCACTTACTAAGAATACAACCACCATGTTTATGAAGGGGTCAGTACATGTAATTTGATATAAGCTTGGAAGGTCACAAAAGAAGTTGTGGATGGAAGATGTCCTGCAGAAGGACAACCTGAGCAAAAATAAAATATGAATCAAAGAGACAGAACAACCTGCAACCCAGACCAGAGAGGCCATACGAGCACAGGCTATCCAAGACATAATTCGTTTGTAATGTAGAGGGTGGCAGATGGCCATGTATCGGTCGTAGGACATAGCCGAGAGTAAGAACATTTCTGAAACAGCAAGGGAGATGTAGAAAAAGACTTGGGATTTACAGGCAGGAATGGATATTGATCGTCTTTTTGTGACCAAATCAATGAGCATCCTTGGTGCGGTCACTGATGAATAGGACATGTCCAGAAATGCCAAGTTGGCAAGAAAAAAATACATTGGGTTGTGTAGATTGTAGTCAGTGAGGACCAAGAAAAATATAAGAAGGTTTGTGATAACAGTCATCAGATAGATGAGAAAGAAGAGCACAAAAAGTGCATTCATGGTCTGTGGATGGTCTGATAGACCCACAAGAGTAAAAGACATAATCTCTGTCACATTCCTCATTTATTCTTTTTTTTTATTTCTCACTGTAAAACAGAATTAAATGTATGGATCTGAGGATTTAATAATTGGAAAACTTGTATGGCGTGCCTGCACAGTACACTCAGGTGTACATGTAGGCATTTGTACCAGCGAATGATTCTTATATAAGATGTTGGCATTCCCTCAGGACAGTGTGTTGTGTTGTAAGAATCTCCTAAGATGTAATTTATAACACCTTGGGAGCCCCTTTTCTATAATTGAGAAGAGTCATGAAAAATTTTAGTTAAAATCCACTGAAAGTGTTCTTTATCATTTTGTTACTTATTTTAAGTATTGGCTCGTGGACAGAGTATTCTAAAACACTATAAAAGGAACTTATAGTTCAAACTTCCATACAAACAGCCCCCTCCAGACTAGAACCTTCTGCAGGCTTCCCCACTGACAGCTGAATGTAAAAAAGAATAAGAGATGTAATCTCTGTCAGATTCCTTGTTTATTCTTTTTTTTATTGTTTAAACCTGCCCCTGTAAAACATTATTAAATGTATGGATCTGAGAATTTAATATTTGGAAAAAATGTATGGTGTGCCTGCACAAAAGAATAGTAGGGTTAAAAAATATATATGGAAAAAACAGCATGGGGTCCCCCCAAATTCATACCAGACCCTTATCTGAGCATGCAGCCCGGCAGGCCAGGAAAGGGGGGAGACGAGCAAGGACTCCCCTCCAGATCTGTGTCAGGCAACATGTCCTCAACATGCCAGGTACTCTGCCCCCCCACCCCAAAGCACCTTGCCCCATGTTGATGGGGACCAGGGCCTCTTCCCCCCCAACCCTGGGCTGTGGTTGTGGGGGTCTGCAGGCAAGGGGTTTATCAGAATCTGGAAGCCCCCTATAATAAGGGGCACCCAGATCCCACCCCCCTGCTATGTGAATGAATATGGGGTACATAGTACCCCTACCCATTCATCAAAAGAAGTGTAAAAAGTGAATAAAGACACAACAAGAGTTTTTGACAATTTTCTTTTATTAAAAAATAAAAAGTAATGTCTCCCGATGTAGATCCATCATCAATCATGCTGCCCACCAACGGACCCCGAAAAAAGCAAGAAAAAAGCTCCACTCGTGACAAAGGTGACAAAGGCTAACTGTCGACTGCCCACTCCTTAGTTTGACATTTCTTAAATAGCTAAAGGGCGGAGTCACCCGATGATGTCATGTCTGCTGTAAATTACCTCCAGCATTGTTAGTGTTTCTTTTTGCTGGAGGCTGCCATTTTGCTAAAGCCCAGAGCCCCTGAACAGCAGTAAATGTTTATGCTGAAGCCATCAAGAATAATTATTTCTTTCGACTAAAAAAAGCGGTGTGAAAGAGGGGTCACCTAAATAGGATGTAAAAGGTGAGATAGCAGAGAAGGGATCATACTTCTTGTGGTGCTTCTAGCAAAGGCGAAGGGAGTGGGGAACTATTTCATTAACCAATCATATAAGTCCTCAAAATGCTTTGGTCCAAAAGTAGAAATAATATGGTAATATTGAAGAAGACTCAAAATGCAAGGATTTTAGGTGTGAGGATATGTCATTTAACTAATTGGGCTAATCTAGCTTCCATATAATAATATCTGAAATAAGGAAGGTCTAGACCACCAGAATGTTGAGAATGGTATAAGGCTGCTTGTTGAATCGGGGTCTTTTATGAAGAATTTGATCAATAGTGAATTAAAAGAGAAATAGCTTCTTTTCAGCAAAAGGAGAAAACCAAAGTCTGCTTAAATTCAGCACAAAGTTAAAATAACAGAGTATCAGTCACACAATGGTTTTACCCAAAGCTCAATCCAAGCCCTAATCGGTAGCTTCCAGCAGACATGCAGCACTTCAGAAACTTCGGTCTCCTCTCAAAACTTTTTACTACTCCACACCTGCTCTAGGAGCTTTCTGTCATTAGGTGATGCTTCACAGAGATAGGCCTAATGCTTTTGGGACCAGAGTCCCTGTGATTAGGGTTAAGATTCTTTCCCACCCGGTGATATCTATGAACCTCCAAATTCTGAATCCTAAATAAGGCATTCTCAATCCAGATAGGACTTTAAGTCAGTCCTTCCCTCTTTGATTGGACTGCTCCAGAACCCCTCACCCTGCATGGGGGAGAACCCCTGAGAACACCAACTGAACACAAATCCTCCCCCTTTAAGAGACCACAACCCAAATATGGGTAAAACATAGTGCCCATCAAGGACCCATCCTTGGCCTCCTGTACATTTCTCCCCCCACCCCAATGCAGTCAAATGCATTCAACACCATGCAATGTACACGAAAGAGGGAATCAGCATTTTGATGCAGTCACTCAAGTCTGTGATCTATCACACAATTAAATTCTTGAAGCAATAGGAACCACCTGATTACCCTTACATTGATCTACTTGTTTTGTCTAATTCATGTTAATGGTGCAAGGTCTGACACCAGGAGGAATCTGCTGCCTAGCAGAAAGTTTAGCAGAAAGTTCAGAGTTCTTTTTATGTTGAGACACTCACTCCACCCCAGCATAGTTTTTCAGCTTATCCCTACTTGTAACACATTTGGAAAAGGATTCCAAAATAACTGTCTAAAGCAGGGTTTTTCAAACTGATAGATCTATAGCTGTTGCAAAACTACAAGTCCCCTCACGCCTCTGCTTGTGGGAGTCATGCTTGTAACTGTCAGCCTTGCAATGCCTCATGGGACTTGTAGTTTTGCAACAGCTGGAAGGCCGCCAGTTTGAGACCCCTGGTCTAAAGGATAATTTTATGCAGCGATAAGACAAAAAAGAGTCTAGTTTTTTTAACAGGTTTATAAAATAGCCCCACTTGGCTGTAAGCTAACCAACTTGGGAGTCTGGGTGCACCATCTTCCTCAAGGCAGGTAGAGGTAAGTTCTCTTCCTTTTAATGATTTGCTAGTAGGTGTAAGGACTTGGACACCAGTGTCTGTTAGGTACATAGTTGGTAAGGTTGAATAAAGACACCAGTCCAATCTGTTTAACATGTTTAGGTGTGTGTATGTTTGTGTTTAAACCAATATGATTTCCTATTTTCCTGTGCAGTGCACTCACTAAGATGCCCATCCAGGAGTTCTTTTTTAAATTCCTGCTGATTGTGGAAGGGAGTTCCGTGCCCTTAACATTCTAACAGTAAAGAATCCCCTGTGCAGGTTAAAGTGTAAGTTCAACTTTACAGAAAATCTGTAAGGTGAACTTACACTGGACCCCCTTCCAATCTCCCCCGCTAACCTCGAGTCCAGCGATTACCCGTTCTTACAGATCGGATTGCCGCTTTAACATTCAGGGGATTTTAAATGCCCATGACTTTTTCTCCTCTTTCTCTCCTCTTCGCCTGTGGTGACAGGACAGGCTACGTGGTTTCTGATTGGTCGCACCGCCCATGTGACTGCGCTGACCAATTAGAATGCTCCTATACGTACCTCCTTATGAGGAGGAGGGGGTCCAGTGTAAATTCACCTTACGGATTTTTCTGTAAAGGTGAACTTACCCTTTAAGGTTAAATTACTTCTCCTCTCTTCTCTACTCTTCTAATTTCATGGGGTGGCCAGGTGTCTTTTCTTCCTGAAGCAGAATAGTTTGCTTCAACATGTGTTTCTGAAGGATTTTAAGAACCAAAAATATTGAATATTTCCTTTTGCAGACTTACTTTTACTATGAAAATATACTATATGTACCTCCAAACCTTTCCCTCCTTCCGCTTTCACATGCAGATTGTTTTGTCTTCTTCAGTGTCCCCTTTATGTATTTTTTTGACCTTTCAATCAATGAAAAATGGGTTCTACAAATAGTCTCTTTAATAACAGTTTGTACTATAAGTCATCCACCATTTTTTCACTGTATGCAGAACAGGAAAGAGGAGAAGGAAGCGCCTCCTAAGTGCAGTATTAAAACAACATTTAATAAGTAACAGTTAAAAACAATCATAAGATGTGTGAAGCTAAACGTTCATCATAATAATGAAAAGAAGGGGGGAGGAAGGCACCGCCACTGATTTCTATCCTGCAGGACCTGCTGATGTGCAGATATCAGCTGCAGATGGAAGAGAGAGCACAGGGATGCTGTGTGGACATCTGGAAGTCCCTGGGGCCAGCCTGGAACACACAGGTGGGCAGATGTGAGGCCTCCAGAAGGAGCAATAAGCTCAGAATGTGTAGCCTTGATTTGACATTGATTCTCTCCTGACCGTGACATCACATCGGCCCATGTGTGCACTCCAGACTGGTCCCAAGGACGTCCAGATGTCCACACAGCTTCCAGGTGCTCTCCCTTCCATCTGCGACTGATATCAGCACATCGGTGGTTCCTGCAGAAAGGAGATCAGTGGCGGTGCCTCTCCCCCTTCTCTCTTTCATTAAAATGAGCTTTGACCTTCACACATCATGCGAGTGTCTTTAACTGTGACTTATCAAATGTTGTTTTAATACTGCATTTAGGAGTTGCTTCCTTCTTCTCTTTTCTTTTCTGCAAGACATATGGTTGGGTACTGCCAAAACCTCCTGAAATGTCCTGGCCCCAGAGAACTCTTGTGAAGTTCTTTATATGTGGTATTTCCCCCCCCTGTTCCTTTATCGTGAGTCATACCAACCGGTTGGGTTTCAGAGGCTGCTTCAGATGTGGTTCCCAACGGGGCCCCCAAGACCCATATTTGGTGGCCCTGCCCTAAATGATCTAAACTTTGGATCAACATATACAACCTCATTAGCCCTTTTCTTCATATAAACCTTTTAGATCCTTTTGAAGCTTAACTCAACAATCACATCATGGCCCCCCTTCTGTATTGAACACTTACTTATCAATATTCTATTCACAGCCACCAAGCGCAGGATAGTCAGAGCTTTAAAATTCCATTTTTTTACATTTTTAAACCTCTTTAGCCTGGAAGGATTTGCCCCCTTCCTGACCAGGCCATTTTTTGTGATACGGCACTGCGTCGCTTTAACTGACATTTACGCGGTCGTGCAACGCTGTACCCAAACAAAATTGACGTCCTTTTTTCCCCACAAATAGAGCTTTCTTTTGGTGGTATTTGATCACCTCTGCGTTTTTATTTTTGGCGCAGTAAACAAAAAAATAGCGACAATTAAAAAAAATATATAAATATTTTTTAGTTTTTGCTATAATAAATATCCCAATTTTAAAAAAGAAAATAAATTCTTCATCAGTTTAGGCCGATATATATTCTTCTACATATTTTTGTTAAAAAAAATCGCAATATATTGATTAGTTTGTGCAAAAGTTATAGTGTCTACAAAATAGGGGATATATTTATGGCATTTTTATATATATATTTTTTCACTAGTAATGGCAGTGATCAGTGATTTTTATCGGGACTGCGACATTGCAGCGGAGAACGGGGAGATGCTTATGTAAACAAGGCATTTCCCTGTTCTGCCTAGTGACATGACAGGGATCTACTGCTCCCTGTAATCAGGAGCAGTGATCGCTGTCATGTCAGTGGTAGCCCATCCCCCCTGCAGTTAAAATCACTCCCTAGGACACACTTAACCCCTTGATCGCCCCCTAGTGTTTAACCCCTTCCCTACCAGTGTCATTTATACAGTAATCAATGCATTTTTATAGCACTGATCGCTGTATAAATGACAATGGTCCCAAAATAGTGTCAAAAGTGTCTGATGTGTCCCCTATAATGTCGCAGTCATGATACAAATCGCAGATCGCCGCCATTACTAATAAAAAAAAAAATAATAATAAAAATGCCATAAAACTATCCCCTATTTTGTAGACGCTATAACTTTTGCACAAACCAATCAATATACTCTTATTGCAATTTTTTTTTTACCAAAAATATGTAGAAGAATACATATCGGCCTAAACTGAGGAAACTTTTTTTATACATATTTTTGGGGGATATTTATTATAGCAAAAAGTAAAAAATAATACCTTTTTTTTTCAAAATTGTCACTCTTTTTTTGTTTATAGCGCAAAAAATAAAAACCGCAGAGGTGATCAAATACCACCAAAAGAAAGCTCTATTTGTGAGAAAAAAAGGACGTCAATTTTGTTTGAGTATAGCATTGCACGACCCCGCAATTGTCAGTTAAAGTGACGCAGTGCTGAATCGCAAAAAATGCTCTGGTCAGGAAGGGGGTAAAATCTTCCGGGGCTGAAGCGGTTAAACTATTAAAAACAGACTGAACTAAATTATGTGGACAGGTTGTCATGTCCCGCCTCGGGAGTTGTAAACACCGCCGTTCCCTGGGCTGGGAAGCCAAGATCTTTTTTTACTTTTTATTTTAGGCTTTACAGCCTAGAGATGGGATCTGGGGACTTATAGACCCCAAGTCTTGCTGCAAAGAGGACCTGTCATGCCTTATTCCTATTTGGTGGCCCTGCACTAAATTATCTAAACTTTGGATCAACATATACAACCTCATTAGCCCATTTCTTCATATAAACATTCGTAGAGATCCTTTTGAAGCTTTGATCAACAATCACATCATGGCCCTCTTCTGTATTGAACACTTACTTATCAAAATCTATTCACAGCCACCAAGCTCAGGATAATCAGAGTCTTAAAATTCCAGTTTTTAAATGTTGAAACCATTTAAAACAGACTGAACTAAATTATATCTAATGAAAGGATAACGAAAAGCAGCAGATGTAAAAAAAAAAAATGTAATGAAGAATATTCAACTGTGGATATGTTATTCACCACCTTCTCTCATGCCCTCCCCTTCCCCACCTTTCCCTGCCCTTCTTCCCCTCTTGTTACACACTTATTTACCCATCAGGATCACACTTCTCTTTGACTCTGCTAATTTTTCTCTCTGTGACCAGGTCCAATAATAGGCTCACATATGCCCCGTACACGCGGTCGGATTTTCCGACGGGAAATGTTCGATGGGAGCTTGTTGTCAGAAATTCCGACCGTGTGTAGGCTCCATCGGACATTTTCCGTTGGAATTTCCGACAAACAATATTTGAGATCTGGATCTCAAATTTTCTGACAACAAAATCTGTTGTCGGAAATTCTGATTGTGTGTACACAATTCTGATGCACAAAATTCCACGCATGCTCGGAATCAAGCAGAAGAGCCGCACTGGCTATTGAACTTCATTTTTCTTGGCTCGTCGTACGTGTTGTACGTCACCGCGTTCTTGACGTTCGGAATTTCCGACAAGATTTGTGTGACCGTGTGTATGCAAGACAAGTTTAACCCAACATCCGTCTGATAAAAATTCATGGATTTTGTTGTCAGAATGTCCAATCAATATTCGATCGTGTGTACAGGGCATTAGAAGTCTATACAAAATCCGGCTCCTATCCCCTTTATTAGACAATGTGCAATTCATTTTGTTACTACTCTAAACTCAGAAAAATTTTTCGTTATTCAGAGATTCGGATACAATGGTAAGGAATTTCAACAAATCCAAAATAAATCATAACGAAACAAATTATACAAATTTGAATTTGAAAATGAATTTCAATGCAAAAATGAATTTAAAAAATGTATTTCAATTCAAATTTGAAAATGATTTAAAAATAAACTCAGATTAGAAATGGAAACATATTGCAATAAATACAGAAATATATAAAAGTGAAATAAGATGACGATTCCCACTTAGGTTGCTCTATGGAATAGAAAAGAATAGAATAGAATAGAACAGAAACTAAAAGAGTAGAATAGAAAAAATAGAATCGTTTAGAATTGAATAGAATGGAACAAGTATAGCTGTCTTCTGAAATTTGAATTTCAAATAAAGTCGAATTTTGAATCGATTTGAAAATAACAAATAAACAAAACAAATTAAGATAAAAAAAATAATTAAAAAAAAATGAATATGAAAACAAAATTATTAGCCAACAAATGAATCCGAAATGAAACTAAACAAAATTTTCCATCGTGCACATCTCTACCCTTTATCCTTTTGTATGATTATTTGATTGAATATTCTGTGGATTGTTGATTCAAGGAATATCCGATTGTCTCTGCAAGGATAAGGAAGGATTGTTTTCCCCCAGTGGAGCATATTGGGCCGTGCTTTATATGACTTTTTGTTTACCTTCCTCTGGATCAACTGTGGATATAAGATACGTGTATATAGAGGTTTTCTATTTATTTATAATTTTCTATTGGTTGAACTATATGGACTTGTGTCCTTTTCATTAACTGTGTAACAATGTAACTCTATTTCTCTTATCTGATTCTTACTGTACCTTGCCTGTTGGTCCTCTGTGTCAAAAACACCATAAATATAATATCATTTATTGTAATAGTTTACCTTTTCAGCATTCAATAACACTTCTGTTAAAAAAAAAAAAAGAAGTAAAAGGATACAAAAAGAGTAAAATATAGTAAATAAATTCAAAATTTAAAAAATGCCCCCCACACACACTCACACACATACAGTACATATACATACCTGCACATACCTTCATATAAAAAGCTGGGACGTATGTACATACATAAACTCCTGATACACATTTCTGCACACACCAGAGATAAAATAATAATTTCAAATATTATAATAATTTGGTGCTATTATTTTAGTTTAAGTCTGACTAGATGCTTGGAATAAACTTCCAGCAGAGGCAGTGAGACAGACAACAGTAATCGGCTTCAAACATGCTTGGGATGAACATAGATCTATAGTCAGACAAAAAAGTTAATGGAAAAAACAAAAAAATAAACAAAAAAGAAACAGAAAAACAAAAAAGAAACAACACAAAAATGGGCAGACTTGATTGGCTACACTATTTTTCTGCTGACATTTTTATTGTTTCTATGTTCTATGTTATAACTGTCTTTAATGCATGGCCTGTTTGTAATTTTGAGTATCTTCATTTTTTACTGCTTTGCAAGAACCCAAAAATATTTAGTCTGGAAATATCTGGTAATAATTATATATACTCAATCTAATATTTTTTATTCATCGTGTTTGCGGATTACTTGAGCCTGAAAATATAACTAAGGCCCGGTTCACAGTGATGCGCTGTGATTTTGTTCCGTTTTTTTGTCCTTTGTAAGGTGCGAATTTACCACGATTTTACCGCGGATTTCAGGAGTTGGACATAGCTTGATTGATATTCTAGCCAATGGAATCATAGTGTAAAAAAAAAAGTGTTAACTTCCTGTGTACTTCCTGGTTTTTGTAGAGAGTAGTGTGGTGGAATTCGCACATATGTGAACCATCAATGCGATTCAAGAACGATTTACATTGCTGTCTATGGAGACTAAATTCGCAACGCAGTAAACTCGCACAAGACCCTTTTTTTAATCGCATCGCATTCATAGAGGAATCGCAACGCATGTATGTGAACGACCGTCATTGAAAACAATGACTTTAGGGATGACATGCGAATTTAAAGTGTTTTTGACGCATCACATTCGTCATGAACTCGCATCAGTGTGAACCGGGCCTTAAGGCAAAACTTTATTTTTTTACTTTTTGGACAGACTGGAGAGAGATCGGAACACCTGTTGTTTTTTTTTTTTTTGTTGTTGTTGTCTATGCCCCCTTTAGGGAGATTCACCCTCTCTAGTTTACCATTATCATCAAAAATGAAATTAAAACGCAAATCCCAAATTTTTGGTTGTCCCGCAAAAAAGTAGTACCTTGCAGAAATATTTTTTTGGGCTATGGGACAGGAAGTGAAGGTAAATCTCTCCAATGGGTCACAGATGGCAAAAAAAAATAAAAAAAATTCTGGAAGTGGTTAAAACCTTCTCTTACTTACAAAATGAAAATAGTTTTGCCCATAGTTCTCCTTTAATGTATACAGGTCCATTCTCACGAGACATGGCAATTTGTTTAGTTCCAAATTAATTTTTTTTATTAATTTCAACAAATTTGTTAATTCGTAAATGTGAAAATTCGGAAATTAGAAAATTTAAAATCCAAAAACCCAAAAATTTGAAAATCTGAAATAATAACTAACAATAACTATTACTAACTATTAAATTATAGGTATTGGAATTTTCTTTCAAATTTGGCTGTTAGTGAACGTAACGAATACAAATTTATCCGAAATTACGAATTATCTGAAACAAGGAATGCTGCATCTAAACAAATGGAACGTAACTAATTAATAATAATAAATAACCATAATGATAATAAAAATGTTTTAGTATTATTATTATTATTTGTTATTAATTTTTTTACATTCCATTTCTTTAGATGCAGCATTCATTATTTCGGAAAATTCCTAGCTTCAGATAAATAAATAAATACATTCACTAAAAGCCAAATTTGAAAGGAAATTCCAATATCTATAATTTAATAGTTATTATTAGTTACAGTAGTTATTCTTTCCAATTTTTGGATTTTCTTTCTTATTTTTGGATTCTCAAAGTTACGAAGTTACGAATTTTCGAATTTACGAATTTATGAATTGTGATCATAATGAATGACCTGAAAAACAAACAAATAAAAAAAAACGAAAATGAATGAAACGAAAACAAAAGCGAACACATTTTTTGGCAGCGCACATGTCTACTTCATGCAATAGATAAAAAGGAAACCGAATGATGTCGCATTTAGCAATTAGGTTCCTCAGAATGCTAAAAAAAAAAATTACTTTTACATACAGATTTCCTGATAGCCTTGTTTGACACCTAAAAAGTCCAAATGATTTAATAAAATGTTTTTTTTTAATATTGTAAGCAATGTGTTGTCAATATATAAAAGGAAAAAAGAGGGGCAAATGGGACTTTAAATGAAGCATGTCAATTGAAAGTATAATAATGAATACATGTGAGTAGGTAAAATTATTGGATTTAATTTATAGTCAATAACCCCTAGGGGTAGTCCATGATTTTGATGCATACAGTACCAATAAAGTAGTATAGATACAGACATAGTTGCATGAATTGATATAGAAGCATATTTAGCAGTAACAATCATTAAAGACTCAGCAGTGCAAACAAATCAATGGACATACATAAATGCAGATCATAACAGAAATACATGAATTAAAATCACCAATCAAAATCACAAAATCGCATGAAATGAGAAAAAACTTGATAAAAAATTAGTGAATATCAGAAATAAAATTAGGCTTGATAGGGCATCCTTAGTTGGAGAACCCGACGCGTTTCTTGGCTTCTTGCCAGTCATCAGGGGTGGGATGCATAGTTTAACTGAGAAAAACAAAGGAATATCATAAATATTGATACATGTGGAACCTCAGGCTAATAGAGAAAATTATATCAAAATTGTCCAAATTGTCTACTTTAAATAGAAAAGCTACGTGTTGTCAGTGATCACCCACCAATTAATTAAAAACAACCATACAGTACTGACATTTATATATGTATAATATATATATATATATATACATACACAGTATCTCACAAAAGTGAGTACACCCCTCACATTTTTGTAAATCTTTTCTTCTATCTTTTCATGTGACAACACTGAAGAAATGACACTTGTCTACAATGTAAAGTAGTGAGTGTACAGCTTGTATAACAGTGTAAATTTACTGTCCCCTCAAAATAACTCAACACACAGCCATTAATGTCTAAACCGCTGGCAACAAAAGTCAGTACACCCCTAAGGGAAAATCTCCAAATTGCATTTCAGTGTAAATTAACAGGAGTTAAAAGGAGTGCACCCACAAATGGACATCTATTAAGGATTAAAACAACGTTAGGCACAACATCTTGAGAAAGAATTTTAAAAATAATGCAGCACAGGCAGTTAAATCAAAGTGAACAACGTAAAAACAACAAACATTGCCAACATAAAAAAGATTTCATGGTAAAAGAAGCACCACCCAAAAAAATACAACAAACCAAAGTAACAAATAAATTGCATAAAAACAGATCTGTTTTGCAACAACATACCAAACAAAATACAAGGAGAAAATACATGTGTTAGAAACTCGATAAGGACACCCAAATGTACTCTCTTGCTTTTTTTTTTGTTTTTTTTTTAATTCCACTTTAGAAAACTCTCGAGAGACTATTCAGGTTGACGCTCATCCTGTCTCCAACAAGGTCTTGCATCATCGTGGAAGAGCCTTAATTTTTAATCAACATTCTCCATTTTTTAAACTTACAGATGCCTTCTGCATCCACACCCTTCTTTTTATCCAACACAAAAAAAAAGTATAGCTTGAAAAGGCATAATCCTATACATTGTTTACTGTCTAACTAAATTTTTTTATATACATACAAGTTGCGTGCATCCCACAACACTTCCTTTAATGCACATAACACTAACCACAATTCTCTGTTCATCTTTTTCCAGTTTCCCCAAGCCATACACCATCATTTTCCACTCACTCACCTTCGCTCCTGTTATTTCTTTCACCAGATCTTGGCTCTTAGTGATCCAATCTTTCGCTACACCACACCCCCAGAACACATGCTCACTGTCTTCTACACCCCCACAATTAATTCTCGGACAAATATCAGACACACGCGAATCCCTCCTTTTCATAAATAGCCTCGTAGCTAGACATTCATGCAAACTCATCCATACTATATGTCTCCGCACATTTGTCACCCCATATATACTCATTTTCTTCCATACTTCCCCAGCCACTGACGCATTAACTCCCCTAAAGTTACACACATACTCCTTCTCTATCAACCACTTTCTCATCTTCACTTTATCCCGCTCCCCTTCTCTTAAATCTGCCAACTTAAACTCTACCCTAAACTTTTCCAATACCCAGTAGTTGTGTGCCACCACGTAAGCCACCGGTAACCTTGAATCCCTTCCTAACCACCCCCATCTCCTAAACAACCACCCACCTGAAAAAGCTATCATCCTAGCACACACTCCACCATTCCTCAAAACTTTCACCACACAAAATCAATAATGCATTAACAAAAACTCTCTCACATTCGGAAAACTCAACCCACCATTACTTTCATGTCTACACACATATTCTCTCTTGACTCTTTCCGTTTTTGACCCCCATAAAAAGGTAAACAATAACTTAATTTTCCTCAATCTTATCTCCCCAGGAGGGAAGATATTACTTGCATATAAAATTAAAGGTAAGATTACTGCCTTGACTACTAAAACTTTTCCATAAATCGACAATTTTCTTAGACACCAAAACCTCAACTTCTTGGCTATCTTTTCTCCCACTTCATTCCAGCACACTTTCCCTTTCTTTCTATAGTCAAACACAATACCCAAAATCCTCACTCCATCCTCAACCTCCCCAATCTGATCATCCACACATTCCACTTGTCTTCCATACACACCCAAACTACACTTATTCCAATTTACACTCATTCCTGCACATACACAAAAAATTTACAAAAGTAACTTCACCCTTCTTATGCCCACCACCGACTAACACACTGCCACCACATCATCCATATAACCTAAACATTTCACAATCCCCCCCCCCACTCCCAGGCACCAAAAAGCCCCTCACCACCTTATCCCTCTGTATCATCCTTAATAGTGTATCAATAAAACAAATAAGGAGAATAGGGGACAGGGGGCACCCCAAATTTAACCAAAAAAGCCCGCCTCAAACTCCCATTAACCAGAACCCGACTACCGATCCCCCAATACAACCCTTTTATTACATTAATGAGCAGCTGTGGTATACCCATCCGCTTCAAAACCTCCCACAAAAACCCATGATTTGCTTTATCGTATGCCTTCTCAAGGTCAAATGATGTCAGGATAATTGAACTATTCATAGCTGTACAAAAATTAGTTATATCCCTAACTAAAATTAAGTTCTCCGAGATCATTCGACCCGGCACTGCACAGGCCTGCGTCTCACTAACCATCCTACTAATGACCTTAGATAATTTCCTCGCCACCATTTTTGAAAAGACCTTGTAGTCTGAATTTAGTAAGGAGATAGGCCTCCAATTTCAAATATCCCCCTTCTTATAAATCAATACCACTACCCCCTCTCTCATAGATTCGGATATAATGCCTTCCCTCATCATGTAACTAAATACCTCAACCACCATCCCGCTTAATAATTTCCCAAAACAATTAAAAAAACTCACTTGGTAAGCCATCCCCTCCAGGGGTTTTGTTAGCCCCCATGCTTGCCACAGCTTCCCACACCTCCTCCTCGTTCACTGCTTTCTGCAAAAAAACCTCATCATCCTCATCTAAATGATCCTTTACCATATCAAACATTCTAGTATCTGACTCATCAACATACACTCCCTCATACAATCGTTCATAAAATTTAGTCACGCATTCCAGCACATTCTCTCCCTTACATTCCCTACCTTCTTCATCATACACACCCTCAAACACTCCTTTTTCCTTACAAACCTTCTTGAAAAAAAATCTAGAACATTTTTCATCCTGCTCCAGGTGTTTAACTCTCGCTTGAAAAATAATTTGTTTTCCTCTTTCAGTTAATACCTCTTTAATCCTCTTCCTAACATGGTCTATTTCATCGGCCATGTCATAGTCCCTATTTCTAAATGAATATAATGTAGCCAACCTGACTTGTAACCGAGAATATCTCCTTTTCTCACTGCTACTTTTATCCCTACTCTTTTTTTGAAAAAAGAATTTAATTTTCCTTTTGACCCAATCCCACCACCCCAAAATATTACTAAAATCTTTTTTCCTATTAACAGATCTACTACATAAATTACTAAAATGGGCTTTGACATGCTCATCCTGCAACAACAAACTATTTAACCTCCATACCCCTAAACCAAACTTAATACTATCTCCCATACTCAAATCAACATACACTGCCACATGGTCTGAAAAAATTACCGGCCTGTGTTTAACATTAGCACATTTGAACGCATCAGAAAACAAACATAAATCAATTCTGGATTTGGTGCGCCCACACTCCAAAAAAAAATAGTGAAATATGGATACACCAAACCAAGAACAGTATTAGCATCATTGAGATGCAAGTCCTGAATTACCCCATTCAGCATAGTGCTACCTACATCTAACATAGTCTCTGCTACTCCTATACGATCTTTCACAAATCGGATCATATTAAAATCACCCCTGATCACACTAGGTCTCCTTCCCACTGCATGTAACTTCAAAACTTCAAAAAACTCAAGACGTTTCTGGCTATTCACAGGAGCATATAAATTAAAAAGCCTAAAATTCTGGTTAAACAAAACTAAATCTGCCATAATTAATCTTCCTGGCACTAACACAACATGAGACATAATGCAAATATTTCTATTTGTAATGATAATGCCTACCCCAGCATTCCTATTTTCCCCAACTGCTGACCATATGTAATCCACCACCCACTCCGGAGGCTTGGGCGGTCGATAAAAAAAACACTCCTGTAGACAGGTGATGTCTCCTCCATTGACCTTCAAGTCCTCAAAAACGGAACACTGTCTAGCAGGAGATCCAAAACCCCTCACATTGAGGGGCACCAGCTTGAAGATGTGCATCATTCACCCCCAGGCCTATCACTTAAGCCAGAAAACTGACACACATACCTCAGGGCCATAACGTTTTCATCATCCAAAAACTCCTGACTAGGCGACAATGTGGCCGGCTGAAAAATTTCTGGAGTCCCCGGAGTGCTGGTGATTCTACCTCCACTCCAACATCCCCCAGGACCTCAAAGGGGTTACTTGTTTCAATTCCAGCTGTCTCTACTTTCAATTTCTTAGCCCTTCTCTTCTTAGGGCTCTCCAAAGCGTCCACCTTGTTCTTGGCACCCAGTGTCTCCATATTTTCCACCTCCTCTTCTTGGGCTTCCTGCACCTCCGGCTCCCACTGTAAGGCTGCTGCCAACTCCTCCATAGCCTCCTCCACCGCCCTTTCCACCTCTGCTACACTCTCCGCTGTTAATGGTTCCACACTGGTGGGTGGCACTTCTACTCTTTCCTTCACTCTCTCCTCCGCACCCTGGTGCCCACTTTTTTCTTCTTCCACCACCTCCTCCTCCTCCTCTTCCTGTCTTTCAGGAGAGTCAGACAGCACCTGTGTAGACACTGGTCGTCCACTCTCAGCGGTGTGCCTGACAGCTTCAGCATAAGAGACATAGGCCCTTCTTACTTTTGGACAATTCTTCACTGTATGATCATGCTGTCCACATATATCACAGGCCCGCTTAATCAAGCAAGCCCCAGCCTCATGTCCCTCCTCCCCACAGTTCCAGCAGTGCATCTCCACATTACATTCATCTCTGGTATGCCCAAACTTATGACATCTTCTGCAGTGTGTCGGTTGACCAGGGTAGTAGAGAAACCCTCTATTTCCTGCTATAGAAAAATTAGCTGGTGGATGCTGCACGCCACCAATTCCTTCAGAATCCACCTTCAGCTTGACAAAAAAACTTTAATTTGCCATTAAAGATCCCCAGACGATTAGTCAGCCTGAAGCCTCCCTTCACTGCAGAGCAATATCTCTTCAAAAAGGCCACTACCAAGGCAATGTCCATGAAGGAGGTTAAACAGGTGAACAACCAATGGTTTTTCCTCCATAGTATACAAGGGTTCCACTATGAAAGGCCTTATGGACTCATGGTTAGCTTTCTCCAATTCCTTACATGTCTCAATAACTCCCATGCAAAAATTGCTATGCACAAAGGAAACATCATAGTACCTTGGTGCTGCATGGTCCTGGATACAATAGATGCAACGTGGTTCCACTCCAACTGATTTCTCCAACAAATAGTGAACAAGGAACTCCAAACTCACTTTATGCAAATGACCAGGCATAACCTGAAACTGCAGGGTGTTCTGAATTCTCTTTCACTCCATTGAGCTCAGCAAAGAAAAATTCAGACCATCACACAATCTTGGCTGTTTTCAGGGCAAAGTTAAGAATGCTATCTGCAAGCTTTATATAACATAGGTTTGTGTGCTAATGAGGCAATTGCAAACACATGCACAGTCCATGAAACATACAAAATGCAAGTTCACCCAATGTAGAGAAAACTTCAAAGTGGGAACACTTGTTAAGGATGTCCTTAAATTACTAACAAAAACAAAGTCCCTGAGCATGTCCAGAACAACCCAAATGCAGCTAGCGCAAAATAAGCCACCCCCTGTCCAAAATTAAGCACATCATCCAGCATGCACCTAAATTACAGATGGGACAAAACACCCCCCAGTCCAGGGGGGCAACTAAAGAGCCTAACATGTGCAAAAGTTATACAACAAATACCATTGCAGTCTAATGGAAACTGACTTGGTAATTTTACTAGTCCCCACTAGGGATGAGCTGAACACGCCCCTGTTCGGTTCGCACCAGAACTTGCGAACAGGCAAAAAATTTGTTCGAACACGCGAACACCATTAAAGTCTATAGGACACGAACATGAATAATCAAAAGTGCTAATTTTAAAGGCTTATATGCAAGTTATTGTCATAAAAAGTGTTTGGGGACCCGAGTCCTGCCCCAGGGGACATGTATCAATGCAAAAAAAAGTTTTAAAAACGTCCGTTTTTTCAGGAGCAGTGATTTTAATAATGCTTAAAGTGAAACAATAAAAGTGTAATATTCCTTTAAATTTCATACCTGGGGGGTATCTATAGTATGCCTGTAAAGGGGCGCATGTTTCCCGTGTTTAGAACAGTCTGACAGCAAAATGACATTTCAAAGGAAAAAAAGTCATTTAAAACTAATTGCGGCTATTAATGAATTGCCGGTCCGACAATACACATAAGAGTTCATTGATAAAAATGGCATGGGAACCCTTATCCGAGCATGCAACCTGGCAGGCCGCAGGAAAAGAGGGGGGAACGAGAGAGCGCCCCCCTCCTGAACCATACCAGGCCACATGCCTTCAACATTGGGAGGGTGCTCTGGGGTCTCCCCAAAGCACCTTGTCCCCATGTTGATGAGGACAAGGGCCTCATCCCCACAACCCTTGGCTGGTGGTTGTGGGGGTCTGCAGGCGGGGGGGGTATGGGAATCTGGAAGCCCCCTTTAACAAGGGGACCCCCAGATCCAGCCCCCCCGTGTGAAATGGTAATGGGGTACAAAAGTACCCCTACCATTTCACAAAAAAGTGTCAAAAATGTTAAAAATGACAAGAGACAGTTTTTGACAATTCCTTTATTTAAAACCTTCTTCTTTTCATCTTCTTGGGGTCTTCTTCCTTCTTCCTTCGGTTTCTTCCTCCATCTTCTTTTTCCTCTGGTTCTTCCTCCGATCCTCTGCTTCTTGCTCCGGTGTTCTCATCCGGCATCTTCCTCCACGGCATCTTCTTCCCCGCTTCGTTCTCAGGCCGCTCCACATCCATAGGAGGCTCCTGCTGTGTGACGCTTCTCTTTTCCTGCGGCCTGCCAGGTTGCGTGCTCGGATAAGGGTCTGGTATGGATCTTGAGGGGGACCCTCATGCCATTTTTCTTTAAATTTTGGCGCAGGGTTCCCCCACGCCATTTTTTTTTGTGTGTGGTTCCCCTTAATATCCATACCAGACTTGAAGGGCCTGGTATGGAATTTTGGGGGAACCCCACGCATTTTTTTTCTGAATTTTGTTTTTTTTCTTAATGCTGTTTTTATCAATGAACTTCTATGTGTATTGCCGGACCGACAATTCATTATAACCGTGAAGTGAACCAGCGTTTCAAAAAAAAAAGTTTAGAGGTGCGCCCGCTCAACCTGTGCAAATACATTTACGTTGCTTGACATTTACTAAGATTTTGCCGGCGCAGTGAACCAATGCATTTGAACAAGCTCAAATGCCGTTTGCGCATGTGCGGTGCATAAAATGACCTACCGCAGTTCTAAATGGACTTGCCGGCGCAGCAGGCTTGTTCAGAAAATGTTATTTTCTCATTCTATTTGGGCATATTTGTTACTTGGGCAGTTATTACTATACTTCCTCACATCACCCCACATATCCCCCATATTATTGGCACTTCCAGCTTGTTTAAATTTTAAGTTAAAGATGCCATGCGCCATGTCTATAGTGGCGCACCGATCGCCTCCTCCTGTTTGCCGGGAAGAGAATAGTAAATGAGGAATTGCACTGTGTTACCGGCGCAAATGTTTTGTAGATTCTAAAAAGTCCTTTGTGCATTGGCGTGCGCCACAATTCATGGCGCAAATGCTTCGTAAATCAGCCGCATTGTGTTTTTTTCAAAATTGTTATTCCTCTTTTGTTTACAACGCAGAAAATAAAAACCGCAGAGGCAATCAAATGCCACCAAAAGAAAGCTCTATTTGTGTGAAAAAAGGACGTCAATTTTATTTGGGTACAGTGTAGCACGACTGCACAGTTGTCAGTTAAAGTGATGCATTCCCGAATCGCAAAAAAATGGCCTGGTCATTGAGCAGCCAAATCTTCCGGGTCTGAAGTGGTTAATAATAAACAAAACTTGTAGCCTGTAAGTTAGAGTAGGTATCAATGAGCCAGGTAATATCTCTACAGGCTGTGAAACAATAAGCAGGTCCAGGCGGCAAGTCTAAATCAACAACAAAATTTGTAACAAGTAAATAAGAAGGAAAGAATGAGAAAGGAAGGATTTCCACAGTAGGAGGATAGGAGAGAGAGGTAGGATAAGGGGGATAGGAGTGAGCACTGGGGATGCCCAAGGCCAGCAACGCAATTCTGGACTACTATAATGAGTTATAGCTCTGCATGGACAATGACGGATGAGCATATTGTATCCATGGGGGCCATATTTGGGAGAATTTATTTTGCGTGTCCAGTAGGATGCTGGTCAATTTCTCATTAACAAAGAACCCATCGATCCGCCGAAGAACTTCTTCAAAAGAAGCAAATTGTTTCTTCCAGGCTTTTTGCAATGGTCTGTTTCGCTGCTAACAAAATATAGCTCACCAATTTGAATTGGGCTTTAGTAAAATCGGGGGTGGGGAGGGTTTAAGGTGTAATAAAACATACCAAGGATTTCTGGGGAGGGCACGATCAAACAAAGAACGAATGAGCTTCAGAACCTTGGTCCAAAACCGTACGAGCATGGAACATGACCACCATGTATATAAAAGATCACCTGGCATTGGGCAGCCACGAAAGCACAGCCCATTATGGGAAGGCTGAAGATGGGCTATACGTGATGGGACCAGGTACCATCTGGTAACTGTTTTTAATGCAGACTCGATAGTATTCACATTAATAGAACAAGAGGCCATTTGCAACCAATCTGCTCTATCTCTGGTGCACTGGAGGTCTGTCTCCCACTTGGAAACGTAAGCGTGATCAGTGTGGTGGTTGGAAGTGTTCAATTGAGTGTAGAGAGAATAGAAATCAGTTTAGGGGAGATAGGTGCATGGTGGCAAATTTGTTCGAATAATGATAGCGGACTCGTAATGTCTTTATTAGTGAAAATGGCGGAGAGCCATATTAAATTATTAACTAATATTATTATTATTAAATAATTAAATTAGAATCACGTTGGAATCATTTATTGAAAGCCACAACCTACCCTGGATTAAATGAAATATTAAGTTATAAACCGTTCCTTTAGGTATTGTAATTGCTTACATTGCTGCCTCCCTGACCTACTGCCTCTGAATTTGTGTTATCATTTTTTATTTTTCCTACCTATCCCCCCTTTTTCTCCCCCTTCTTTCTTTCTTTCTTTCTTTCTTTTTTCTTTCTTTCTTTCTTTCTTTCTTTCTTTCTTTCTTTCTTTCTTTCTTTCTTTCTTTCTTTCTTTCTTTCTTTCTTTCTTTCTTTCCTTTACATCTCGCTCCCCCCTCCCCCTCAGCTTCCCTTGTCATAATTTTGGTTTTTACCCACCCTCCCTTGCCCACCCTTGCCCACCCTCCTTCTTTACCTTCCCTTTTTAGCCCATTGATGGAATCCGATTGGCATTTTAATAACTAAATAAAAACCAAACTAGTAATTTCATAATCTATTTTTATAAATAAAATTCTATATTTATTTATAAGTTTGAAAATTTGCTAATAGCTCGATCTTCTAGTGTTTGTTGGAATAATTATTACTATATACTAACATAGTCACTATTAGAGTCTTTTTAATATAAAATTCTCCTTTTTTGTATAATTTGTATTCAATAAAGTTTATTGTGAATGCACATGCTGCTCTATGTTCATGGCTTTACTTCACCCTCTAACCATCTTTTTCCCGATCTGGTATCCATCTAGATCCACAATAACCGGAGTGCTCTGTGCCTTGGTTCGTTTTGTGTAATATGGTGGCCACACTCCCTTTCCCTCTATGGATTTCTCCCTGTGTTCTACATGGGTGAATTCCCCTATTCCATCACTGGAGGGAACCACTCCCTCTGTCTTCACATCCGAGTCTTAGGACCCGGCGTTGGCAGGCGGAGTGGCGTGAATGACGCAGCTCGCTCAATGCGCGGCACGGTCTACACGTCCGCTTCCGGTCCTTCGGACTGGATGGGGGGTATAAAAGGCCACCAGCTCCAGCGGTTGGACACTGCTGGAGCCCCTCGGGATATGCTATGCTGTCTTTCAATACCAGGTAACCTCTCCAAACTTTGATCTTTATTGGGGAAAACTTCCTTATATTAGTTGGGACATAGCTTTTGGCTGCTTTGAAGTTGGTCGTTTAAAGGCACTATTTGTATTTCTAGCAAGCAACTTTGCTGTATTATATATACTTTTTTTGTAAGATCAGTTGTTCTTTCTTTTCTATATTGTATCTTTTTGAGAGCTAATTGCCTGTTTATTACATCTTTTCTTCTTTTATGGTCTGTAATCAGCTCTGAAGATCAACATTAGAGTTTACTGACAGCACCATAAAATCCCTTGGAATTAAGCTTATTGCAGAATCTGTATTTGTAAGTTGATCTCTCTATATTTCTTTTTTCAGTTTGGGAAAGTATTTTTCCTCTCTGACATTTCTGATATACTTTAATGTATACTTTATAGCTGGTCCTATTAGTCCCCCTGTGGCCGCTGGTCACATATGGTCCCCTTGGCGCTGATAGCTGTCTAGAGAGCGTGGCGACATTTGGAACCATTTTAGGTGATACAAGTAAGAAGTATCGCCCTGAAAGTAGAGATGCATGTGCATATAAGTCATTATGTTACATAGTTACATAGTTACATAGTAGATGAGGTTGAAAAAAGACACAAGTCCATCAAGTCCAACCTATGTGTGTGATTATATGTCAGTATTACATTGTATATCCCTGTATGTTGTGGTCATTCAGGTGCTTATCTAATAGTTTCTTGAAGCTATCAATGCTCCCCGCTGAGACCACCGCCTGTGGAAGGGAATTCCACATCCTTGCCGCTCTTACAGTAAAGAACCCTCTACGTAGTTTAAGGTTAAACCTCTTTTCTTCTAATTGTAATGAGTGGCCACGAGTCTTATTAAACTCTCTTCTGCGAAAAAGTTTTATCCCTATTGTGGGGTCACCAGTACAGTATTTGTAAATTGAAATCATATCCCCTCTCAAGCGTCTCTTCTCCAGAGAGAATAAGTTCAGTGCTCGCAACCTTTCCTCATAACTAAGATCCTCCAGACCCTTTATTAGCTTTGTTGCCCTTCTTTGTACTCGCTCCATTTCCAGTACATCCCTCCTGAGGACTGGTGCTCAAAACTGGACAGCATACTCCAGGTGCGGCCGGACCAGAGTCTTGTAGAGCGGGAGAATTATCGTTTTATCTCTGGAGTTGATCCCCCTTTTAATGCATGCAAATATTCTGTTTGCTTTATTAGCAGCAGCTTGGCATTGCATGCCATTGCTGAGCCTATCATCCACTAGGACCCCCAGGTCCTTTTCCATCCTAGATTCCCCCAGAGGTTCTGCCCCCAGTGTATAGATTGCATTCATATTTTTGCCACCCAAATGCATTATTTTACATTTTTCTACATTGAACCTCATTTGCCATGTAGTCGCCCACCCCATTCATTTGTTCAGGTCTTTTTGCAAGGTTTCCACATCCTGCGGAGAAGTTATTGCCCTGCTTAGCTTAGTATCGTCTGCAAATACAGAGATTGAACTGTTTATCCCATCCTCCAGGTCGTAATTGAGTTGATGTAACATGTTGCAATATATACGATACATAACTGTAAATTAGTTGACATATTTATGATTCTGTGTTTTTTCTCTTTATCTCTTATGTTAGAAGGCTTGTACTTTAAAACTGGACAGCCTCCCCTGAAGAAGCCCAGCATATGGGTAAAACATGTTAAGAAATCCATCTTACAGTGCTGTCCTGATAATACTGTGATATATTGTACATGCCAACTGTTCTGTTTTTAAAAAACATTTTTTATTTTGTTTTTCCAAAATAGAAAATAAATTACTTTTTAATAATATATTTGACATTATTCTTGCACATAAAAAATCCCAACAACCTACCTTGTTCATAGCAAATGTAAACAGTGTTCAAATAACACATGTGAGGTATCGCCGCGATTGTCAGAGTGGGAGCAATAGTGCTAGCAAAAGACCTCCTTAGCAACTCTGAACTGGTAACCGTTAAACATTTTTTAAAGCATTGCCTGTGGAGATTTTTATGTACCATATTTTGTCGCCATTCCACGCGTGTGCGCAATTTTAAACCGTAGCATGTTAGGTATCTATTTATTCGGCATAACATCATATTTCATAATATACAAAAAAAATTGGGCTAACTTTACTGTTTAGTTTCTTTTAAATTCAGTGAAGACTGCTGCACAAGTACTGTGTGACATAAAAAAAATATTGCAACAACCACCATTTTATTCTCCAGAGTCTTTGCTAAAAAAAAATATATATATATAATGCTTGGGAGTTCTAAGTAATTTTCTAACAAAAAATACTGATATTAACTTAGTAACGTAGTAAGCAACAAGTCTCAGAAATGGGCTTGGTACTAAAGTGGATAATATTGTAAGCAATAAGTTGCCAATGATCACCCATCAATCCACTGGAAACAATATATTGGACATTTGCTTACCATTCATACAGTACTGCCATATATATCAAAACTTACACAATATTTAACATCCCTGTACTTGGGCTAAAAAGGAGCAAAACATTTATGTGAACATATTGGGAATATTATTTTTTAAGCAAAATATGTATCTCATTAATCAAACTAAAAGTACATTTTTTCATATTTATTTTATTCATCAGCTTTGTGCCCATTAAAGACCTTCTACAGTAGATGCATTCATATTATGGTAGGTAAAACAGTCATTTTAAAGGACATATTTGGACAGTTCAAGTTTACCACACATGTCCAGGTGTCGACTAACAACGCTTCCAATGTTATATACAATGTCTTTCACCTGTTTCTTTTGCCAATTATTCATTGTACTTTATGCTTTTGATCACTGTAAACCTGTAAAATGTTAATACAATTTCTTAAAAAAAAAATAGTCATTTTAAGGTTAACCAAAACATAATGGAGCTGCTACATTTGGTCTGTGGGTTGCAATGACTCCTGACCATGCAAGTATAAGTACATGTTTGACCCCCTGACATGTTTAAATTTTATAAAAGACATTACTGAATTTTTTAGTCAACTGGAAATGGCCCAGAAATAAAAAACATTTCAAATTTCACAATGATATTTTCAGAATGATGCCCAGATTAACTTCAAGTGATAATATGACCTCATAAGTGCCTCCATTAGATCTTTGTTCCTCAGGCTGTAGATCAAAGGATTCAGCAAGGGGTTAATGAGGGAAGATATGACTGAAAACAGTTTGTTTAAATTGAACATATTGCTGGAAGTTGGAACCAAGTAAATAAAAATGAAGGAGCCATAGAAGATGGAGACCACGGTAATATGTGATGAGCAGGTGGAAAATGCTTTCATCTTTCCAGGCTTGCTACGGATTCTGAGGATGGTCCCGAAAATATAGACATAGGGAAGAAAGGTCAAAAGAACATCTCCTATTCCAAGAACAGCACTTACTAAGAATACAACCCCCATGTTTATGAAGGGGTCAGTGCAAGTAATTTGATATAAGCTTGGAAGGTCACAAAAGAAGTTGTGGATGGAAGATGTCCTGCAGAAAGACAACCTGAGCAAAAATAAAGTATGAATCAAAGAGACAGAACATCCTCCAACCCAGACCAGAGAGGCCATACGAGCACAGACCCTCCAAGACATAATTTGTGTGTAATGTAGAGGGTGGCAGATGGCCATGTAGCGGTCGTAGGACATAGCTGAGAGCAAGAATATTTCTGAAACAGCAAGGAAGATGTAGAAAAAGACTTGGGTTATACAGGCAGGAATGGATATTGATCGTCTTTTTGTGACCAAATCAAAGAGCATCCTTGGTGCAGTCACTGATGGATAGGACATGTCCAGAAATGCCAAGTTGGCAAGAAAAAAATACATTGGGTTGTGCAGATGGTAGTCAGTGAGGACCAAGAAAAAAATAAGAAGGTTTGTGATAAGAGTCATCAGATAAATCAGAAGGAAGAATATAAAAAGTCCATTCATGGTCAGTGGATGGTCTGATAGACCCACAAGAGTGAAAGACATAATCGCTGTCACATTCCTCATTTATTCTTTTTTTTTTATTTCTCACTGTAAAACAGAATTAAATATATGGATCCGACGATTTAATAATTGGAAAACTTGTACGGTGTGCCTGCACAGTACACTCGGGAGTACATGTAGGCAATTGTACCAGCGAATGATTCTTATATAAGATGTTGGCATTCCCTCAGGACAGTTTGTTGTGTTGTAAGAAAGATAAAAGGTCTCCTAAGATCTAATTTATAACACCTGGGGAGCCCCTTTTCTATAATTGAGAACAGTCATTAAAAATTGGATATAAAATCCACTGAAAGTGTTCTTTATCATTTTGTTACTTATTTTAAGTATTGGCTCGTGGACAGAGTGATCTAAAACACCATAGAAGGAACTTATAGCTAAATTTAAAAAAGAATAAGAGATATAATCTCTGTCAGATTCCTTGTTTATTCTTTTTTTTATTGTTTAAATCTGTCACTGTAAAACATTATTAAATGTATGGATCTGAGGATTTAATGTTTGGAAAACATGTATGGTGTGCCTGCACAAAAGAATAGTAGAGTTAAAAAAATATATGGAAAAAACAGCATGGGGTCCCCCCCAAAATTCATACCAGACCCTTATCTGAGCATGCAGCCCGGCAGGCCAGGAAAGGGGGGAGACGAGCAAGGACTCCCCTCCAGATCCATACCAGGCAACATGCCCTCAACATGGGGGGGTGCTTTGGGGTACTCTGCCCCCCCACCCCAAAGCACCTTGCCCCATGTTGATGGGGACCAGGGCCTCTTTCCCCCAACCCTGGTCTGTGGTTGTGGGAGTCTGCGGGCAGGGGGTTTATCAGAATCTGGAAGCCCCCTATAATAAGGGGCCCCCAGATCCCAGCCCCCCCACTATGTGAAGGAATATGGGGTACATAGTACCCCTACCCATTCACTAGAAAAAGTGTAAAAAGTGAATAAAGACACAACAAGAGTTTGACAATTTTCTTTTATTAAAAAATAAAAATCAATGTCTCCCGATGTAGATCCATCATCAATCATGCCGCCCTCCACCGGACCCCAAAAAAAAAGCTCCACTTGTGACAAAGGCTAACCATCAACTGCTCCTTCGTCTGACATTTCTTAAATAGTTAAAGGGCGGAGTCACACGATGATGTCATGTCTGCTGTAAATTGCCTCCAGCATTGTTAGTGTTTCTTTTTGCTGGAGGCTGCCATTTTGCTAAAGTCCAGAGCCCCTGAACAGCAGTAAATGTTTACGCTGAAGCCACCAAGAATAATTATTTCTTTTGACTAAAAGCCGGTGTGAAAGAGGGGTCACCTAAATAGGATGTAAAAGGTGAGATAGGAGAGAATGGATCATACTTCTTGTGGTACATCTAGCAAAGGCGAAGGGAATGGGGAACTATTTCATTAATCAACCTGGTATAAGGCTGCTTGTTGAATCGGGGTCTTTTATGAAGAATATGATCAATAGTGAATTAAAAGAGAAATAGCTTTTTTTCAGCAAAAGGAGAAAACCAAAGTCTGCTTAACTCCAGCACAAAGTAAAAATAACAGAGTATCAGTAACACAATGGTTTTACCCAAAGTTCAATCCAAGCCCTAATCGGCAGCTTCCAGCAGACATCCAGCCCTTCAGACACTTCGGTCTCCTCTCAAAACTTTTTACTACTCCACACCTGCTCTAGGAGCTTCCTGTCATTAGGTGATGCTTCACAGAGATAGGCCTAATTCTTTTGGGACCAGATTCCCTGTGATTAGGGTTAGGATTCTTTCCCACTCGGTGATATCTATGAACCTCTAAATTCTGAGTCCCAAATAAGGCATTCTCAATCCAGATAGGACTTTAAGTCAGTCCTACTCTCTCTTTGATTGGACTGTCCCAGAACCCCTCACCCTGCATGGAGGAGAACGCCTGAGAACACCAACTGAACACAAATCCTCCCCCTTTAAGAAACCACAACCCAAATATGGGTAAAACATAGTGCCCATCAAGGACCCATCCTTGGCCTCCTGTACATTTCTCCCCCCCACCCCGATGCAGAGGTGTTGGTGGCAACATTCAACACCATACAATGTACACGAAAGAGGGAATCGGCATTTTGATGCAGTCACTCAAGTCTGTGATCTATCACACAATTAAATTCTTGGAGCAATAGGAACCACCTGATTACCCTTACATTGACCTACTTGTTTTGTCTCATCTGTCTTAATGGTGCATGGTCCAACACCAGAAGGAATCTGCTGCCTAGCAGAAAGTTTAGCAGAAAGTTCAGAGTTCTTTTTATTTTGAGACACTCACTCCACCCCAGCATAGTTTTTCAGCTTGTCCCTACTTGTAACACATTTGTAAAAGGATTCCAAAATGACTGTCTAAAGCAGGGGTCTCAAACTGATAGATCTATAGCTGTTGCAAAACTACAAGTCCCATCATGAATCTGCCTGTGGGAGTCATGCTTGTAACTGTCAGCCTTGCAATGCCTCATGGGACTTGCAGTTTTGCAACAGCTGGAGGGCCGCCAGTTTGAGACCCCTGGTCTAAAGGATAATTTTATGCCATGATAAGATAAAAAAAGAGTCTAGTTTGTATAAAAGGTTTATAAAATAGCCTCACTTGGCTGTAAGCTAGCCAACTTGGGAGTCTGGATGCACCATCTTCCTCAAGGCAGGTAGAGGTAAGTTCTCTTGCTTTTTCTGATTTGCTAGTAGGTGCAAGGACTTGTGGACACAGTGTCTGTTAGGTACATGGTTGGTAAGGTTGAATAAAGACACCAGTCCAATCTGTTCAATATGTTTAGGTGTGTGTATGTTTGTGTTTAAGCCAATATGATTTCCTATTTTCCTGTGCAGTGCACTCACTAAGATGCCCATCCAGGAGTTTTTTTTAAACTTCCTGCTGATTGTGGAAGGGAGTTCCGCGCCCTTAACGTTCTAACAGTAAAGAATCCCCTGTGCAGGTTAAAGTGTAAGTTTACCTTTACAGAAAATCTGTAAGGTGAACTTACACTAGACCCCCTTCCAATCTCACCCGGTCCCGCTAACCTGGAGTCTATCGATTACCCATTCTTACAGATCGGATTGCCGCTTTAACATTCAGGGGATTTTAAATGTCCATGGCTTTCTCTCCTCTTCACCTGTGGTGACAGGGCAGGCTACGTGGGTTTTGATTGGTCGCGCCGCCCATGTGACTGCGATGACCAATTAGAATGCTCCTATATGTACCTCCTTACGAGTTACATTTAGGAGGTTAAACAGAGGGGATTTCTAAGCCCCGGACTGGTGATGCAGCTACATGAGGTCTCCTGGCAGGTGATCGCCAGGCTCCAGGTCAGCGGGACCTGGGGGGATGAGGAGGGGGTCCAGTGTAAATTCACCTTACAGATTTTTCTGTAAAGGTGAACTTACTCTTTAAGGTTAAACTGCTTCTTTTCTAATTTCATGGGGTGGCCAGGTGTCTTCTCTTCTTGAAGAAAAATAGTTTGCTTCAATATGTGTTTCTGAAGGATTTTAAGAACCAAAAATATTGAATATTGCCTTTTGCAGACTTACTTTTACTATGAAAATATACTATATGTACCTCCAAACTTTTCTCTCTTTCCACTTTCACATGCAGAGTGTTTTTCTTCTTCAGTGTCCCTTTTATGTATTTTCTTCACCTTTCTCAACCGAAGAAAAATGGGTGCCACAAATAGTCTCTTTAATAACAGTTTGGACTATAAGGCTTCCACCATATTTTTTTTACTGTATGCAGAACAGAAAAGAGGAGAAGGAAGCGCCTCCTAAGTGCAGTATTAAAACAACATTTAATAAGTAACAGTTAAAAACAATCACAAGATGTGTGAATGTAAATGCTCATCATAATAATGGAAAGAAGGGGGGAGGAAGGCACCGCCACTGATTTCTATCCTGCAGGATCCGCCAATGTGCTGATATCAGCCACAGATGGAAGAGAGAGCACAGGGATGCTGTGTGGACATCCGGAAGTCCCTGGGGCCAGCCTGGAACACACAAGTGGGCAGATGTGAGGCCTCCAGAAGGAGTAATAAGCTCAGAATGTGTAGCCTTGATTTTACATTGATTCTCTCCTGACCGTGACATCACATCGGCCCACGTGTGCACTCAAGACTGGTCCCAAGGACGTCCAGTTGTCCAGACAGCTTCCTGGTGCTCTCCCTTCCATCTGCGGCTGATATCAGCACATTGGTGGTTCCTGCAGAAAGGAGTTCAGTGGCGGTGCCTCTCCCGCTTCTGTCTTTTATTAAAATGAGCGTTTACCTTCACACATCATGCGAGTGTCTTTAACTGTGACTTATCAAATGTTGTCTTAATACTGCATTTAGGAGTTGCTTCCTTCTCTTTTCTTTTCTGCAAGACATATGGTTGGGTACTGCCAAAACCTCCTGAAATGTCCTGGCCCCAGAGAACTCTTGTAAAGTTCTTCAAACGTGGTATTTCACCCCCTGTTCCTTTATTGTGAGGCATACCAACCGGTTGGGTTTCAGAGGCTGCTTCAGATGTGGTTCCCAACAGGGCCCCCAAGACCCATATTTGGTGGCCCTGCCCTAAATTATCTAAACTTTGGATCAACATATACAACCTCATTACCCCTTTTCTTCATATAAACCTTTGAGATCCTTTTGAAGCTTTACTAAACAATCACATCATGGCCCCCTTCTATATTGAACACTTACTTATCAATATTCTATTCACAGCCACCAAGCTCAGGATAGTCAGAGCTTTAAAATTGTAAAAAATAAGTGTAGCGCTAAAAAATGTCAGCGTGAATCAATAGAAATGTGTAAATGTGTATATAAGCATCCAGAATGTCTCAATCACAGGGGCAGAATGGATACACAAAATAATGAAAAATGAATAAATAATATCTGACAACAAAGTGCATCCCCAAAGTGCTATAAAGTGATAACAATAAAGAAGCTAAAAGTCCACATATGAAGTGTCCAATAATTGGGGGGCTTTCTCTTCAACCGAAGTAGAAAGTAACCACACAATGGGAAAAACATTGAAATGAGAGGATGGGTACTCTTATCAGATGGGTTGGACGCATTTACCGTACGGTAGTGTGTCTGGTAGGTTTTGGGATACTAGATCCCCAGTGATGAGATGGTGCCAAAGCTGGACGGTATCCTTTAGGCCACAGACTCCAATTCACATGAAGTAAACAAATGGTTCCAAATGGAGGCTCCAGAATAATCGGCCGCCATACCGTTCCAAACAGGCAGATGGTCAAGAGATGGTCAACAGTGTTCAAACATGGGGAGCAAGAAAAAAAAGGATCTCCACATGGTGTAGGTCAACCAAGAAGATAAAAAAACATAAGGTATAAAAGAGTGATCACAAAAATATAAAATGGCAATGTGGAAAGCCTGAGGTGCTAGCTCAATACGTTTCGACTAAACAGTCTTCAACAGGAGCTTTAAAATTCCAGTTTTTACGTTTTGAACCACTGCAGCCCCGGAAGGATTTGCCCCCTTCCTGACCAGGACATTTTTTGCGATACGGCACTGAGTCGCTTTAACTGACATTTGCACAGTCGTGCAACGTTGTACCCAAATGAAATTGACATCCTTTTTCCCCCACAGATAGAGCTTTCTTTTGGTGGCATTTGATCAACTCTGCGCTTTTTTTTTTTGCACTATAAACAAAAAAAGAACGACAATTAAAAAAAAAAAAAACAACAATATTTTTTAGATTTGCTATAATAAATATCCCAATTAAAAAAAAATTCTTTATCAGTTTAGGCCGATATATATTCTTCTATATATTTTTGGTAAAAAAAATGCAATAAGAGTATATTGATTGGTTTGCGCAAAAGTTATAGCTTCTACAAAATAGGGGATATATTTATGGCATTTTTATATATATATTTTTTACTAGTAATGGCGGCGATCAGCAATTTTTATTGGGACTGTGACATTGCGGTGGACAGATCGGACACTTTTGACACTTTTTTTGGGACCACTGACATTTACACAGCGATCAGAGCTAAAAATAGCCACTGATTGCTGTGTAAATGTCCCTGGCAGGGAAGTGGTTAACACTAGGGGGCGATCAAGGGGTTAAATGTGTTCCCTCGTGTGTGTTTCTAACTGTGGGGGGGATTGGAGTGATAAGAGGAGGAGACATATCGCTGTTCCTAACTAATAGGAACACACGATCTGTCTCTCCTCTCCTGACAGAACCGTGATTTGTGTGATTACACACACAGATCCCGGTTCTGTCTCTCGTGCCCGCGATGGGGGTGGCCATGCGCATCGGGTCCCCCGCCGTGCAGCCAGCAGGGTGGGCATGCCTGCTAAGACTCTTAAAGGAGCCGACATACCTGTACATGTGGCGGTCGGGAAGTGGTTAACCGCTTGCCGACCGCCGCACACAGATATACATTGGCAGAATGGCACAGGCAGACAAATGGTCGTACAGGTACATCCCTTTAAATTTGCCACGTGCCCACAGGTCCCGGGAACTAGATGTTCGCTGGCAGCCCACGATTGTGGTGTGGAGAGGTAGAACGGGGAGATGCCTATGTAAAAACAGAAAAAAATATTTTACTGCGCTATCCAAAGAATAATCGTGTGTGTAGGATTAAACCTTAAAAGAAGTGAAAAAAAAGCTGCAACTAACAATGTGAGACACGCACATTACAAATATCATAAAAAGGAAAGCTGTGCTGTGAAATAATTTGTGATCATCATGGCCCTATTGAAAATAAATATATAAATAAATGTAATGAAAAATATTCAATATGGCAACTATGGACAACTGTGGATATGTTATTCACCACCTTCTCTCCCGCCCTCCCCTCCCCCACCTTTCCCTGCCCTTCTTCCCCTTTTGTTACACACTTATTTACCCATCAGGATCACACGTCTCTTTGACTCTGCTAATTTTTCTCTCTGTGACCAGGTCCAATAATAGGCTCGCGTACACACGGTCGGATTTTCTGACAATAAATGTTCGTTAGGAGCTTGTTGTCGGAAATTCTGACCATGTGTAGGTTCCATCGGACATTTTCCGTCGGAATTTCCGACAAACAAAATTTGAGATCTGGATCTCTAATTTTCCGACATCAAAATCTGTTGTCGGAAATTCCGATGGTGTGTACACAATTCCGACGCACAAAATTCCGCGCATGCTCGGAATCAAGCAGAAGAGCCGCACTGGCTATTGAACTTCATTTTGCTTGGCTCGTCGTACGTGTTGTACGTCACCGTGTTCTTGCCGATCGGAATTTCCGACAAGATTTGTGTGAGCGTGTGTATGCAAGACAAGTTTGAGCCAACATCCGTCGGAAAAAAAACATGGATTTTGTTTTCGGAATGTCCAATCAATGTTCGATCGTGTGTACAGAAGTCTATACAAAATCCGGCTCCTAACCCTTTTATTAGACAATGTGCAATTCATTTTGTTACTACTCTAAACTCGGATAAAATTTTCGTTATTCAGAGATTTGGATACAATGGTAAGGAATTTCAACAAATCCAAAATAAATCATAACGAAACAAATTATCCGAATTTGAATTTGAAAATGAATTTCAATTCAAAAATGTATTTAAAAATGAATTTCAATTCAAATTTGAAAGTGAATTAAAAAATAAACTCAGATTAGAAATGGAAACAAATTGCAATAAATACAGAAAGACATAAAAGTGAAATAAGATGACGATTCCCACTTAGGTTGCTCTATAGAATAGAAAAGAATAGAACAGAACAGAAACTAAAAGAGTAGAATAGAAAAAATAGAATAGTTTAGAATTGAATAGAATGGAACAAGTATAGCCGTCCTCCGAAATTCTAATTTCAAATAAAGTCGAATTTCGAATCAATTTGAAAATAACAAATAAACAAAGCAAACTAAGAAAAAAAAATCATTAAAAAAATTAATATGACAAAACTAAATTATTAGCTAACAAATTAATCCGAAATTAAACTAAACAACATTTTCCGTTGTGCACATCACTACCCTTTATCCTTTTGTATGATTATTTGATTGGATATTCTGTGGATTGTTGATTCAAGGAATATCCGATTTTCTCTGCAAAGGGTAGGGGAGGTTTTTTTCCCCCCCAGTGGAACAAATTGGACCGTGCTTTATATGTTTTTTTGTTTACCTTCCTCTGGATCAACTGTTGCTATAGGATTGTGTATATGGAGGTTTTCTATTTATTTATAGTTTTCTATTGGTTGAACTTTATGGACTTGTGTTCTTTTCAGCCTCATTAACTATGTAACAATGTAACTCTGTTTCTCTTATCTGATTCTTACTGTAACTTGCCTGTTGGTCCACTGTGTCAATAGCACCATAAATATAATGTCATTTATTGTAATAGTTTACCTTTCCAGCATTAAATAACACTTCTGCTAAAAAAAGAAGTAAAAGGATACAAAAAGGATAAAAAAGTAAAATATATAAAATTAATTAAAAATTTAAAGAATGCCCCCTCACACACACTCACACACATACAATATATATACATACTGTACATACCTACACATACTAAGTTAGGATGTATGTACATACATAAACTCCTGATACACATTTCTGCATACACCAGAGATAAAAGAATAATTTCAAATATTATAATCATTTTGGTGCTATTATTTTAGTTTAAGTCTGACTTGATGCTTGGAATAAACTTCTAGCAGAGGCAGTGAGACAGGCAACAGTAATCGGGTTCAAACATGCTTGGGACTAACATAGATCTATAGTCAGACAATAAAGTTAACGGAAAAAACAAAAAAACAAAAAAATAAACAAAAGAAAAACAAAAAAGAAACAACACAAAAAAAATGGGCAGACTTGATTGGCTACTCTGTATTGTTCTGCCGTCAGTTTTCTGTTTCTATGTTATAACATTAATGCGTGGCCTGTTTGTAATTTTTGACTGCTTTGCAAGAACCCAAAAATATTTAGTCTAGAAATATCTGGTTACTAGGGATGAGCTTCGAGTTCGAGTTGAACTCATGTTCGACTCGAACATTGGCTGTTCGCAAGTTCGCCGAACAGCGAACAATTTGGGGTGTTCGCGGCAAATTCGAATGCCGCGGAACACCCTTTAAAAGTCTATGGGAGAAATCAAAAGTGCTCATTTTAAAGGCTAATATGCAAGTTATTGTCATAAAAGTGTTTGGGGACCCGGGTCCTACCCCAGGGGACATGGATCAATGCAAAAAAAACTTTTTAAAACGGCCGTTTTTTCAGGAGCAGTGATTTTAATAATGCTTAAAGTCAAACAATAAAAGTGTAATATCCCTTTAAATTTCATACCTGGGGGGTGTCTATAGTATGCCTGTAAAGTTTCCTGTGTTTAGAACAGTCTGACAGCAAAATGACATTTTGAAGGAAAAAACTCATTTAAAACTACCCGCGGCTATTGCATTGCCGACAATACACATAGAAGTTCATTGATAAAAACGGCATGGGAATTCCCCAAAGGGGAACCCCGAACCAAAATTAAAAAAAAAAAATGACGTGGGAGTCCCCCTAAATTCCATACCAGGCCCTTCAGGTCTGATATGGATATTAAGGGGAACCCCGGCCAAAATTAAAAAAAAAAAATGACGTGGGGTTCCCCCTAAATTCCATACCAGGCCCTTCAGGTCTGGTATGGATTTTAAGGGGAACCCCGCGCCAAAAAAAAAAAAAAAAAACGGCGTGGGGTCCCCCCAAAAATCCATACCAGACCCTTATCCGAGCACGCAACCTGGCAGGCCGCAGGAAAAGAGGGGGGGATGAGAGTGCGGCCCCCCCCTCCTGAACCGTACCAGGCCACATGCCCTCAACATTGGGAGGGTGCTTTGGGGTAGCCCCCCAAAACACCTTGTCCCCATGTTGATGAGGACAAGGGCCTCATCCCCACAACCCTGGCCGGTGGTTGTGGGGGTCTGCGGGCGGGGGGCTTATCGGAATCTGGAAGCCCCCTTTAACAAGGGGACCCCCAGATCCCGGCCCCCCCTGTGTGAAATGGTAAGGGGGTACAAAAGTACCCCTACCATTTCACTAAAAAACTGTCAAAAATGTTAAAAATGACAAGAGACAGTTTTTGACAATTCCTTTATTTAAATACTTCTTCTTTCTTCTATCTTCCTTCATCTTCTGGTTCTTCTGGCTCTTCTGGTTCATCCTCCGGCGTTCTCGTCCAGCATCTCCTCCGCGGCGTCTTCTATCTTCTTCTCCTCGGGCCGCTCCGCACCCATGGCATGGGGGGGAGGCTCCCGCTCTTCTCTTCTTCTTTTCTTCTCTTCTTCATTTTCTTCTCCGGGCCGCTCCTCACACATGCTAGCATGGAGGGAGGCTCCCGCTGTGTGACGGCGCTCCTCGTCTGACAGTTCTTAAATAACGGGGGGCGGGGCCACCCGGTGACCCCGCTCCCCTCTGACGCACGGTGACTTGACGGGACTTCCCTGTGACGTCACGGGGAATGAAGAAGAGAAGAAGAGAAGAAGATGAAGAAGAAGAGAAGAGCGGGAGCCTCCCCCCATGCCATGGGTGCGGAGCGGCCCGAGGAGAAGAAGATAGAAGACGCCGCTGAGGAGATGCTGGACGAGAACGCCGGAGGAAGAACCAGAAGAGCCAGAAGAACCAGAAGAACCAGAAGATGAAGGAAGATAGAAGAAAGAAGAAGTATTTAAATAAAGGAATTGTCAAAAACTGTCTCTTGTCATTTTTAACATTTTTGACAGTTTTTTAGTGAAATGGTAGGGGTACTTTTGTACCCCCTTACCATTTCACACAGGGGGGGGCCGGGATCTGGGGGTCCCCTTGTTAAAGGGGGCTTCCAGATTCCGCAGACCCCCACAACCACCGGCCAGGGTTGTGGGGATGAGGCCCTTGTCCTCATCAACATGGGGACAAGGTGTTTTGGGGGGGCTACCCCAAAGCACCCTCCCAATGTTGAGGGCATGTGGCCTGGTATGGTTCAGGAGGGAGGGGGGCCGCACTCTCGTCCCCCCCTCTTTTCCTGCGGCCTGCCAGGTTGCGTGCTCGGATAAGGGTCTGGTATGGATTTTTGGGGGGACCCCACGCCGTTTTTTTTTTTTTTTTTTGGCGCGGGGTTCCCCTTAAAATCCATACCAGACCTGAAGGGTCTGGTATGGAATTTAGGGGGAACCCCACGTCATTTTTTTTTTTTAATTTTGGCCCCCTTAATATCCATACCAGACCTGAAGGGCCTGGTATGGAATTTAGGGGGTCACCCACGTCATTTTTTTTTTTTAATTTTGGTTCGGGGTTCCCCTTTGGGGAATTCTCATGCCGTTTTTATCAATGAACTTCTATGTGTATTGTCGGCAATGCAATAGCCGCGGGTAGTTTTAAATGAGTTTTTTCCTTCAAAATGTCATTTTGCTGTCAGACTGTTCTAAACACAGGAAACATGCGCCCCTTTACAGGCATACTATAGACACCCCCCAGGTACGAAATTTAAAGGGATATTACACTTTTATTGTTTGACTTTAAGCATTATTAAAATCACTGCTCCTGAAAAAACGGCCGTTTTTAAAACTTTTTTTTGCATTGATCCATGTCCCCTGGGGCAGGACCCAGGTCCCCAAACACTTTTTATGACAATAACTTGCATATTAGCCTTTAAAATTAGCACTTTTGATTATTCATGTTCGTGTCCCATAGACTTTAACGGTGTTCGCGTGTTCGAACGAACTTTTTTCCTGTTCGCATGTTCTGGTGCGAACCGAACAGGGGGGTGTTCGGCTCATCCCTACTGGTTACTAATTATATAGACACAATCAATTATTTTTTTTTCATCGTGTTTGCGGATTACTTGAGCCTGAAAATATAACTAAAGGCAAAACTTTATTTTTCATTTTGGACAGACTGGAGAGAGATCGGAACACCTGTTGTTTTTTTTTGTTGGCTGTGCCCCCTTTAGGGAGATTCACCCTCTCTAGTTTTCCTGTTTACCATTATCATCAAAAGTGAAATTAAAACGAAAATCTCAAATTTTTGGTTGTCCCCCAAAAAAGTAGTACCAGAATTTTTTTTTTTGGCTATGGGACAGGAAGTGAAGGTAAATCTCTCCAATGGGTCACAGATGGCAAAAAAAGAAAAAAAAATACTGGAAGTGGTTATGACCTTCACTTACTTACAAAATGAAAATAGTTTTGCCCATAGTATATTATACAGGTCCATTCGCGCTAGACATGGTAATTTGTTTAGTTCCCAATTCGTTTTTTAATTAATTTTAACAAATTTGTTAATTCGGAAATTCAGAAATTCGAAAATTCGGAAATTAGAAATTTAAAAATCCAAAAACCCGAAAATTAAAAAATCTGAAATAATAACTAACTAACAATAACTATTACTAAATATTAAATTATAGGTATTGGAATTTCCTTTAAAATCTGGCTGTTAGTGAACGTAACGAATACAAATTTATCTGAAGTTACGAATTATCCGAAACAACGAATGCCGCATCTAAACAAATGGAACGGAACAAATTAATAATAATAATTACAAAAATGATAATAAAAACTTTTTAGTATTATTACTATTATTTGTTATTATTTTTTTTCCGTTCCATTTGTTTAGAGCAGCATTCGTTATTTCGGATAATTCCTAGCTTCGAATAAATTTGTATTCGTTACATTCACTAACAGCCACATTTGAAAGGAAATTCCAATACCTATAATTTATTAGTTAGTTATTATTAGTTAGTTAGTTATTCTTTCCAACTTTTGGATTTTCTTTCTTTATTTTGGATTTTCGAATTTTCGAAGTTACGAAGTTACGAATTTTCGAATTTACGAATTTACGAATTTATGAATTGTGATCGTAATGAATGACCCGAAAAACGAAAAAAAAAAACGAAAACGAATGAAATGAAAACAAAAACTAACACATTTTTTGGCAGCGCACATGTCTACTTCATGCAATAGATAAAAATGAAACCAAATGATGTCGCATTTAGCAATAAGGTTCCTCAGAATGCTAAAAAAAAAAGAATGACTTTTACATACAGATTTCCTGTTTGATACCTAAAAAGTCCAAATGATTTTGTTAAGCCGCCCCTATTTCTCCTTTGAACCCGGGTTGGACCTATGGGTGTATGGATAGAACTCTCTGATCGATCGGGTAATCAAGACACACACATGGGATGGTGAATCGAAATTACAATGGTTTACTGGGTTTGCATATATCTTATACACTTACAGAGAGAGAGAAAAACCTCTCTCTTATTATCAGCCAATGAGATTGAAGCATAGACTTTATGAAAAAATAAGCTTAAAACGTCATAAATTGCATATTCTGCCTATAGATATCCCTCAGGCTATATCTAAATATAAGTTTATATATATATATATGTGACCACGTATGCTAGGCAATCTGCCAATGTTCCAGACACCCAACTTCTAACATGTTATAACTTTGTTATTCATTGTCTATATTAAAATGTCAGGCTAACCACATGTACATCCTGTTCAAGTACATAGCTCACAAATAATCTTTGCACTTCTAATTTTCTGCATAAGAAAGCAAAATACATTTCTTCTTGTATAACATATCTTAAAGCAGCACTCTAACATCCTTACAGATTTAATAAAATGTTTTTCTGTAATATTGTAAACAATGTGTTGTCAATGATCACCCAATTAATTAAAAACAATATATTGGATCAACCATGCTGTATCTCCCAAAAGTAAGTACATCCCTCAGTCACATTTGTGTAAATCTTTTCTTCTATCTTTTCATGTGACAACACTGAAGAAATGACACTTGTCTACAATGTAAAGTAGTGAGTGTACAGCTTGTATAACAGTGTAAATTTGCTGTCCCCTCAAAATAACTCAACACACAGCCATTAATGTCTAAACCGCTGGCAACAAAAGTCAGTACATCCCTAAGTGAAAATGACCAAATTGGGCCCAAAGTGTCAATATTTTGTGTGGTCACCATTATTTTCCAGCACTGCCTTAACCCTCTGGGGCATGGAGGTCACCAGAGCTTCACAAGTTGCCACTGGAGTCCTCTTCCCCTCCTCCATGACTACTTCACAGAGGTGGAGGATGTTAGAGACCTTGCGCTCCTCCTCCTTCTGTTTGAGGATCCCCTACAGGGGTTGTAAAGGCAGAAGGTGCATTCTATGCATTAAGATAAAAATCCTTTTGTGTGTAGAAGCCTCCTCCCCAGCACCCCCTAATACTTACCTGAGCCCATCTCTGTCCAGCGATGTCAACAAGTCACTTGGCCATCCGGGACCCTGTCACCCTGATTGGCTGAGACACAGCAGTGACACCTTTGGCTCCAGCAGCTGTCAATCAATGTCAGTTAGCCAATCAGGAGAGAGAGGGGGCCGAATGGCAGCTCCGTTTCTGAATGGACACAGGGAGCTGCAGCTCGGCTCACGTGCCCCCATAACAAGCTGCTTGTTGTGGGGGCACTCAACAGGAAGGAGGGGCCAGGAACAGTGAAGAGTGACTGGAGAAGAGGAGGATCAGGGCTGTTCTGTGCAAATCTACTGCAACAGAGGTGGCAAGTATAACATGTTTGTTATTTATTTTTTATTTTTTTAAATGAGACTTTACAATCACTTCAACCAGTTACCACCCGCTCACTGTCAAATGATGGAGGAGCGGTGTGGCTCGGGTTCTGGGCGGACGTCATATGACATCAGCCCATTCAAACAGGGCATGTGTGTGATCGGGTGGGCGCAGCCCTGCACTGTAGGTGGGGGCGTGTCCCCAAGACACAGCTCGTCACCGACCGGGATGAACAGCCAATGGGCATGGCTGTTTACCACGTGTTTGGCCATGATCCAGTCACGGCCAATGACAGATGGTACTTCAACCTTGCAAACGGCGCATGCACGCAATCAGGATGTCAGTGGTGGCGTGTTCCCAGGAACACTGTTCGTCATCGACACTGGTAAACAGCCAATGGCCAGTGGCTGTGATCCATTCACAGCCAATCCCAAATGTAGTGCTAAGAATGTGAAAAAAAACCTTTTGAGGGTTAATAAGATGTAAATATAGTACGTGTAACTGAACGATCACTGTGCTATTTGTAAAAATTAGATTAGAATAATATATATTGTACATCGAGAGATGATAATAAATGACCATAAATGGTTAATAGAAAAGGTGATAAATAACCAAGGTGAAGGAAAAGATTGTTGAATGAATAAAAGTGTAAAGAGAGCAAGGAGGAAAATTCTAAGGGGTATATAACATATGTGCATAAATGTGAATGCAAACAATGACAATTAGATTGGTACTAAGAAAACGTCCAATAGGATACTAAAGTGCAAAAGAAAAAATGTCCAATGGATTCATTGCTGAAGTACCAAAGACAAGAACAATGTTCCTATGCATAGTCCAAGGAAGGGGAATGAAGTCCCAATGTCAGCAACAATGATCCCATGCATGAAAAAGATCCACCACCAATATGGAAGAAGCTTACCAGAACTAGTGGACTCAATAAGGCTTACACCCAATGAGTCAACCAGGTAGGAGGTGTAACCACACCAAAAAGGGGAGCTTCCACGACACTTTTTTCTGACCACAATGGAAGGTGATCCCTTGATTTTAGTTGTGGATCAGTCTTTAGAGGACACAATTGTTTCAACAATGATAAATCAAAGAGGCAAGACCTTCTGTGATGTCTCTGCAGAGCCAAGGGAGATGGATGGCTGTCTCAGACCCCCAAAGCTGCTGGAGAGGAACGGTGAGCCCTGTACATGGAGACACCGCTCCCGGAACCTCCAGTCATGGAGCTTCTAAGGAGGGACAGTGGGCCAAGGGAGAGTACGCTCCACCGGAGCTTGGGGAGGCAGCGCAGGGCTGGTCAGTCACGAGTGGAGGAGACAGAAGGAACAGGCAGAGGATCTTAGGCTGCCACGTCTGTGCATGGATCGGCAGCGGCGACCGTCAGACAGACTGTACCCGATCACCTGTCAACACCTTTGCCCTGTTGACAGGTGATCGGGCACAGTCTGTCTGACGGTGGAGTGTGCTCTCCCTGGGCTCACTGTCCATCCTTAGGTGACGAAAAAACAGTGACAAAAAAACAGGGATAAATTATTATAACCCTGCAGTGATATTTCCAACATAATACAAATAAAACATGTTTAATGATAAAAGTGGTTTTGGAAAATCAAATTTATATGCGGGGAGCTGCATAACTCTTCCTGCATCAACCAATCTGAAACAAATAATTACTCTAGGGGATAACCACCAGCTCCCTCAGTGTGACATCATATCCTGTTCGCATATGGAATTCTTGTAATTAAAAATATATTTTAATACACTTAATATATATATAGTTGATACATTATGTCTCAAACATTTAAATAATATTGAATTGGGAAATATATATAAAATTAGATACACGTATATCGTCGATTCCAAAAGAAAAAATATATAAATACATAGAAAAATAAAAAATAAAAATAATAATAAAATAAAAATAAAAAAAGAAGGAAAGGGAAGAAAATAAAAATTTTAAAAAATAGGGAAATTCTTATATCTCCAATGTTACATATAGTACCAGTGGAATTTATAATTCTATATATTCTGCTAATACTAAATATAAAAAATAAAAAATAAAATATAAAAAGGATATAGAAATTAGGTGCCCAAACTACCAATTTGACAGGAAACAATTCAGATCCAACTCTATGTTTAAACCAAGGGAGTTCATAGTACCAAGCCTATGGATCCATTGTGTTTCATTCTGCTAAATTGCCTGCTTGAGGTTGGATCCTCTCTAATGTTCCTCTACCTTTTCAATTCTACAGAAGGTCAGTCCACTTGGATCCCTGTTGTGGAACAGTCTGAAGTGATTGGACAAACTATGATGTTTAAAACCCTTTTTGATTTTGTTTACACGCTCTCTTAACTTTATCCCTAACTTCCTCCTCCCCACATATTGGAGACCACAAGGACAGGACAAAAGGTAGGTGACGTGTGTGGTCCCACAGGTGATGAACTTCTTGATCTCAAATAGGTTTGGAAGTTCTACACATTACACATTTCCCATAACTGAAAAAGCCGGTTTGATCCAAAAAAGTAAACAACTTTCTGGGGGGGTTTGATAACATTATGTGCCAGCTTCAAACGGAGTGTGGGTGGTTTAGTGTAAATAAATTGTGGTTTACCTGGCAAAATATTTTTTAAATCTCTATCCTTATGGAGCAAAGGCCAGTGTTCACTAATTATTTTTTCAAACTGTTTATATTGTCTCGTGTAGTCTGTCAGAAAAGCTACTCCATAATCTCTCTTCTTTCTTTCTTTTTTCTGGAACAAAGATTCTCTATCTATATCTCTTACTGATTCTTTAATTTTCCTTAAATCTTTGAGATCATACCCCCTTTCATTAAATCTTTCTAAAATTAATTCTGCCTGTGTGTCATAATCCTTTACTATATCACAGTTCCTTCTCACCCTTAACATCTGGCTCTTAGGGATGGCACCCAACTCCCCATCGGGATATATCCATTTCTGTCAACATCTTTAAAAAAAAGTGCGGGTTAACAGTCTACCATTCTCTTTATATATGACCAGGTCAAGAAAATTCACTGCTTCATAGCCGTAAGTTTCCCGTTGAGAAAAGTGCAAAATGATTCCTGTGATCCTGCCCATACTATTACGATGTCATCTATACAACGTTTAGAAGATCTAAGTTCTGGTATATGTTTATCAAAGATGGCTTCCTTCTCCCACCTACTCATAAATAGATTAGCCACTGATGGGGCATATTTAGCCCCCATGGCTACGCCCCTTTTCTGCCTATAGAATTTTTTTTTCATGCCAGAAAAAAATATGGCTCATTGCCAAATCCAGGGCCTGTAATAGGAACTCTCTCTGTTTTAATTTATTATTGTTTTTTCTCAAGGCCCATTCCACTGCCTCTAAGGAATGATGCTGTTGGATGTTTGTATAAAGTGAATTAACATCCACACTGGTCAAAATACAATCATCATCAACTATTCAGGGTTTTATTAATTCTATGAGATCTTTACTGTCTTTTAAATATGCCAGATATTTTGAGTGAGAGGTTGTATAAAACAATCCAGGTATTCCCCCAGCCTAGAGAACAGTGACTTAACCCCACTGACAATAGGCCTGCCTGGGGGTCTACGTGGATTTTTATGTACTTTGGGTAATTGGTAAATAACTGGAACTTTGGGTGCATCAGGTATGAGATATCTTATTTCCTTTTTATTTAATATTCCATCCCTATGTGCTCCTTTAATCAATCTTTTCAATTTGGCCCTAAATTTATTGGTAGGATTCCCTTTTAGTAACTCATATGTCTCTTCATCACCCACCAACCTATCCAATGCCTCTAAATAATCCATGTTATTAACCACTTCAATACCCGCCCATTGTCATATGACGTCTGCATCCTGTGATAGGTCATGTCCCTAGAACACCTGATGGTGCTCCCTGCATGTTGGGCCTCTCTTTTTGGCCAGGGTGTGAAAAAGTCTCACACATGTGGTATCGCCATATACAAGAAGAGTAGCAGAATGTGTTTTGGGGTGTAGTTGCAATAAGCATATGCTGTATGAGAGAAATAACCTGTTAATATGACAATTTTGTAAAAATAAATAAATAAAAAAAATCATAATTTTGAAAAAGAATTGTGTGAAAAAAAATTACAAACTTCAAAAAACTCACCATATGACCTATTAAATACCTTGGGATGTCTACTTTCTAAAAAGGGGTCATTTGGGGGGTATTTGTACTTTCCTTGCTTGTTAGTGTCTCAAGAAATGAGATAGGCCTTCAGTACATCAGGTGTGATCAGGTGTGATCTATTTTCAATGATCTATAACTTTCACAAAGACCAAATAATATACACTGATTTGGGTTATATGTAGTATATAGATAGATATGTAGAAGTATACATTTTGGCCAAAATTTATTAAGAAAAATTACACATTTATAAAATTTTATGACAACAAAGAAAAAGGTATTTTTTCACAAAATTTTCGGTCTTTTTTATTTATAGCACAAAAATTAAAAACCCACTAGTGATTAAATACCACCAAAAGAAAGCTATATTTGTGTGAAAAAAAGGACGCACATTTTATATGGGTGCAGTGTTGCATGACTGAGTAATTGTCATTCAAAGTGTGAGAGCGCTGAAAGCTGAAAAATGGCCTGGGCAGGAAGGAGGTGAAGTGGTTAAAGTCCCATAAGTACCTGGGGGTTACGCACCTACCTATTTGTTAGCTTTTAAGATTTAAAAAAAAAGCCTCTTAAAGGCCTTATAGATGCATATAAATATATGTAAAACATTATGGTTAAAAAAATAGTCACAGAGTTTTCTGAGTTTAACCAAACTATAGTAAAACTGCTACATTTGGTCTGTGGGGTTACAACGACCCCTAGTCATGCAAGGGTAAGTACAACTATGAGCTCCTGACAATACTGAAATTTTAATTTATTGATCAATCAAAAAATGTAATTTTTTCAAATGTTTTACATTTGTCAGCTTTGTGTCAGTTAAAGGCCTTATATATGCAAAAAAAAAACCCCAACAAATTACAGTAGGCATAATAGTAATTTTGAGGATAAGCAAAGCATACTGGAACTGATACATTTGGTCTGTGGGTTACAATGACCCCCGGTCATGCAGGGGCAAGCAGGGCCAGTGCAAGGATTTTTGTCTATATAGGCAAAGGTGCATTTTGCCTAATTCTGCCTAAGCCGCCTTATGGTGGTGCCGGCCCTGAGGGTAAGTAAAGCTATGAGTACCTGAGATGTTTACATTTTATAAATTACATTACTAAAATCTTTAGTCAACTGAAAATGGCACAGAAATACAAAAAAATAACAAAGTTCACAATGATGTTTTCAGCGTGATGCCTGGATTAAAATTAAGTGATAATAAGGCCTCATAAGTGCCTCCATGAGATCTTTGTTCCTCAGGCTGTAGATCAGAGGATTCAGCAATGGGTTAATGAGGGCAGATATGACTGAAAATAGTTTGTTTAAATTGACCATATCACTGGAGGTGGGAACCAAGTAAATAAAAATGAAGGAGCCATAAAAGATGAAGACCACGGTGAGGTGTGATGTGCAGGTGGAGAATGCTTTTATTTTACCAGTCTTGCTACGAATTCTAAGGATGGTAGTAAAAATGTAGACATAGGGAAGAAAAGTCAGAAGAAAGGCTCCGAATCCAGTACTAGCACCTGATAAGAATATGACCAACATGTTTATGAAGGGGTCAGTACATGTAATTTGATATAAGTTTGGAAGGTCACAAAAGAAGTTGTGGATGGAAATTGTTCTGCAGAAGGACAACCTGAGCAAAAATAAAGTATGAACCATAGAGACAGAACATCCTACAACCCAGGACAGAGAGGCCATATGAGCACAGACCCTCCAAGACATAATTAGTTTGTAATGTAGGGGGTGGCAGATGGCAATGTAGCGGTCATAGGACATAGCCGAGAGCAAGAAAACCTCTGAGCAAGCAAAGGAGAGGTAGAAAAAGACTTGGGCTATACAGGCAGAAATGGATATTGATTGGCTTTTTGTGACCAAAGAAAAGAGCATCCTTGGTGCGGTCACTGATGAATAGGACATGTCCAGAAATGCCAAGTTTGCAAGAAAAAAATACATCGGGTTGTGCAGATGGTAGTCAGTGAGGACCAAGAAAAATATAAGAAGGTTTGTGATCAGAGTCATCAGATAGATGAGAAGGAAGAGCACAAAAAGTGCATTCATGGTCTGTGGATGGTCTGATAGACCCACAAGAGTAAGATAGGAAATCTCTGTCAGATTCCTCATATTTCTTCTTTTCTTTTTCTTTGTTTAAATGTATAACTATAATACAGTAATAAGATTATGGATCTGAAGAATTAATCATTGGAGAACACATACGGTGTGCCTGCACATTATACTCATATTTACATTTGTACATTTGTACCAGCGAATGATTTATTCTTATATAAAATGTTGGCATTCCCTAATGACAGTCTGCTGTGTTGTCAAAACACAAAGCTGAAAGTCTCATTAATGATCTCTTAAGATTTAATTTATAACCCCTTGGGAACCCCTTTTCTATAATTGAGTACAGTCTTTAAAATTTGAATTCAAAATCCACTGAAAGGTTTTTGTTTTATATTTTTGTCATCTATTTTACTTATTGGCTAGTGGACAAACCATTAAAAAGTAATTTACAAATTAAATACATTTTTTTTTTAATTTTGTGCTTTTTTTTCAATGTGAAAAGAGTAAATCTATGTTAAAGGTGTACAAATATTAATGAACAAAGCAAACAAAAAAAGTTTTAATTATTAATCATTTATAACATAGAATTGAACAAAAATAAACAAAGAAAAACAGCAGGAAAATAATAATTAAATTGAGGAGAATAGAGAGTTAATTAAGACTGATTAGAGTAAATTAAGGGTTATTAAGGGGTTAAACAGAGAAACATTTAATAAAAAAAAACACAAAAAAATTTTTTTTTACTTGACAAGTTGCCTTAACCTGACTTTATCTGCAGATCGGAGTTCATCCCTTCCCTTTGATCTGTAGATGAAGAAACAGAAAGATATAAAAAGAAACATTGTTTCTTTTTGTCTTAGTGTTTTAGCAGCTGAGCAATGTTGTTGATAAACATTGCTGGCTGCTTTTTAATATTTTTTTTGACAGCTCCAATTGCCAAACTACTTTAACACTTCAACTGTCAAGAGGGGAACCCCACTGACAGCAGAATGAGTCATCGGTGGCCCCGCTCTTTAACATCCGATAATTTCAGCTGTCAGTTTGGGAATCTCACTGACAGCTCAAAGAACCGTGCCTGAAAGTATCGGTTGCAGGTATTGGAGCATTTGCACGAGTGCTGATTGTCAGGTCACCTACGGGACCAAGTGACTAGGAGCGCACCATGGAGGTTGTGGACCCAACAGCTGACTGCTGAGGATTGATGGTTCTGAGAAGCAGCTAAACAGGGTCACAGCCATGTTCCTGGACAGGGAGCTAGAGCAAGATTCCCCAGGACATAGAGTCTAAGAGTCAGCAGGTTTTCACCAGGGCTTCTGATGGGGAGGATGGACTTGGCTGCAGCTGACTCCAGGTCTCGGCCCCCAGGGTCTCCCAGCTCATGCTCACAGCTGGATCTGGTGGATGGAGAGGAAGCAGCAGTGCAGGGAAACAAGGAATAGTAAGGAGGACAAGCCAAAGGTTGGGGCAACAAGGAGACGGGGTCAGAAGAACAAGCCAAAGTCGGTACAAGGGAATCAAACATAGAGCACACAGCAAGAATTACCCAGGGAGGCCTTCACACAATTGTTGCTTGGGCAAGGCTGGCTTGCAGTGCGTGGGGTAAAATAGTGTTTCCTGTTAGAGACTGGGGTGGAGCCATGCTGAGAGAAGATTGCTTAAACACACAGGTGTGGGAGCTTGGTCCCTAAAGCTGATACACAGACCAGAGAGGTAAGCAGACAGTCAGGGCATGAAACATTACTGTAGATTCATGACACCGATACTCGTACAATACCAGTATTGGTGCAAGCCTAATACATACAGTTTCAAAATGATTCAAAACACACCCGCACCTGGATAATAGTTTAGAAAATCAGCACACACAATTTGTTGACAAACAAATTGAAATAAATAACATAAAATAAAGTGAAGCACTTAAAACATAATAATAATATAAGTAAACATTTAAAGTGTACAAAAACTATAGCATAAAGTTCAAGAAAGGCCATAGACACCTCAAATGTGCCCAAGAAAACACACGTGAATATAAGACATCCACACCATCACTAGGGATGGGCCAAACAGACCCCTGTTTGGTTTGCACCAGAACTTTCGAACACTGCGAAAGTTCGGACCCAAATAACAAACCCCAATAAAGTCAATGGGAACCGAACATCAAAAATCAAAAGTGCCCATTTCGAAGGCTTATATGCAAGTAATTGGGCATACAATGGTTATAGGGGTCCGGGTCCTGCCCCGGGGGACATGTATCAATAAAAAAAAAACTTTGTGAAAAACGTCATTTTTAAATGAGCAGTGATTTTTTGATTTTTAAAGTGAAAGCAAAAAAATGAAAAATTCTATTCAATATAGTGCCTGGGGGGGGGGTCCCCTTAGTCTACCTGTAAAGTGGCAGATCTGTACCATATCTACAATCTGCTGCAGCAATAATTGCATTTATAAAGCCAAAAAAAATGACATTTTCCCTGCAAGCTGCCTTTATTTTGCTCAGCAACAGCTGGGGAGCCGGTGTGTATGATGAGGCCACAATGTAGTGCACTGGGAACAAGAGTATAGATTTTTTTGGATACATTCTGGTATCACTTTGACTTTGGATAGAAGTTGATAGAAGACCAAAAATTGGTCCTTGTGTGTCGGTGGCGCCTTCCCACCATAACCCTATAGAGGTAACCTTGATGAAAGCAAGAATTGGCCTTGCTGTAAAAAATTGCAATGATATGCACCTGTCAAACAGGTGCAGAAAAATTACTCTTTGTGGACAAGGAGGCAGGTTTATCCACTCTAGCAACTGCAGGGAACTGCACACTTGTCTCTGCTTGCATGACAGAGGATGAGGAGGATGAGGAAGGTTTAGTAAGCCAGTCCACTGCATGCATGCTGTGGCTGGATAGCATGGGCAACATCACTAAACAGAGGAAATGATGCCCTGCCTGAGGACTGATGACCACCACGTCCACCTTTGCCTGGGGACACATTTGTTGCTGGCCCCTTTACAGTGCCAAGGGAACGTCTGCCTCTCCTTGTTGTCCTCCTAGACATTATTGGGAGGAAGGGGGCGGTGCTTATAAGCAAATGTAAAGTAGAAGTGGAAATCTGTATGTAGATGCACTTTAATCAATGTAAAGTGGTGTTTGGTGCACTTTAATTTGAGTAGTCACACTACACAGACACACTCCACGGATACAATATAATATACTGCAACATAATGCGCCAAACGTACAGTGATACAAAGAACTATATGGCGTTAAACTGGCAGTAATACATGCAAAACTATATGGCGATAAATTGGCAGTAACGCTCACAGAATTAAATGGCGTTAAACTGGCAGTAACACACAAAACTATATGGTGTTAAACTGTCAGTAACGCACACAAAAACGATATGGCGTTAAACTGGCAGTAACACACACAGAAGTAAATGGCATTAAACTGGCAGTAATGCACACAGAACTATATGGCGTTAAACTGGCAGTAACGCACACAGGACTATATGGCGTTAAACTGGCAGTAGTGCACACAGAAGTAAATGGCGTTAAACTGACAGTAATGCACACAGAACTATGTGGCGTTAAACTGGCAGTAACACACACAGAAGTAAATGGCGTTAAACTGACAGTAATGCACACAGAACTATATGGCGTTAAACTGGCAGTAACGCACACAGGACTATATGGCGTTAAACTGGCAGTAGTGCACACAGAAGTAAATGGCGTTAAATTGGCAGTAACGCAATCAAATAGACGGTGTTCAAAACTGAACTGTCCCTACACTAGCTATACACTAATGTATGTATGAATGATACGGTCTCACTACAATGAAACTATCTGAGCTGTCCCTACTCTAGCTGCACACTATGCAAAGCTGAATGATGGTCCTCCTCACTACACTCACACTATCGCTAGACTGATACTAAACTAATATTCTACACTGTCAATTGAAGCAAAATAGCACAGTATAGCACACTAACTAACTAATAGCACTGAACAGAGCCCTGTTCTATCTCTCTCCACACCAAAATCACACTGAAAATGGCTGCCATTGAAAGAATACTTTTATACTGTGGGGCGGGAATGAGCCATGATTGGATAAAGTCATGATGACAGTGTCCAATCATGACTCTGACAGTGCTCTGTGCCCTGATTGGCCGAAGCTTTCACTGCTTCAGATGACCCATTTGTTGAGGTGTTCGTTGAACGTCCGAACAGCGAAAGTTCGACCCGAACTTGTACACGGGCCGAACCATTCACCCATCCCTAACTATCACATGTGAGTACACAAAGTCTCTTATCAGAATGTATTGACCCTCAACTTATGGAGTGGTCAAATAGCGATTGAAGAGGTTGTAAAGGCTGAAGGTTTTCATGCAATGCATGAAGGTAAAAAACCTTCTGTGTGCAGCTCTCACCTTTGGGTTTTTTGCACATTGCCAGATGGAGATTGGGCTAAGGTAAGTATTAGGGGGGCTGCAGCTCTCCCCTCAGCCCCCCTAATACTTACTTTAGCCCAATCTTGATCTAGCAATGTGCTAGATGTGTTTTACATAAACATGTGTTTTACATAAAGCTTTTCACACCTAAAAGTCCAAATGATTGAAAAAAATGTCTTTAATACTGTAAGGAATCAATGATCACCCATCAAAGCATTGAAACCAATCTACTGGACACTTATGAGCCTGTCAGGGCTGGGCTCAGCCCTTCCTTCTCAAAGCTGGATGCTCAGCCGTTGGCTAATTGCCAGCTCCTTTATCTCCACAGTGACTCACCTGTTGATGACATCCTGCTCATCAGTCCTGCCTACTTAAGCCATCCGGCCCAGATGATCTCTGCCTTCGCCTTGGTCACATCTCTAGAGACGCTCTCCTGTGTTCCTGTTAAAGACTTGCTTGGCTGACATTCCTTCTGGCTACAGATCCTGCTTGCTATTCTACTACGCTCATCTCTGGCTCCCTGATGTTTTGGCTTGTCTGAATATACGTTCCGGTTCCTGAACTCTGGCTATGTTTTGACTACGTTTACTCTGTTTACCTTTTTTATTATTATTAAACAAGTGTGATTTAACTTTACTTCTATCTCAGTCTGATTCATGGTTTCTGACAGAACCATACCATGCTGACATATTCATCAAAAATTACACATATTTGGGGTCCCTGTACTTGAAATAAAAAGGAAAAAATAATTTAGTGAAAACATTGGGAATAGTATTATTTTATGCAAAATATGTTGCTCATTATTCAATGTAAAATTTATTTTTTTATTTTTTTTTCGAAATGTCAGCTATGTCACAGTTAAAGGCTTTATAGATGATTTAAAATCTTTGAAAAAAAAATATGGTAAGCAAAATAGTATTTTTGAGGATAAGCAAAGCAAGCTGAAACTGCTACATGTGGCCTGTGGGTTACAATGACCTCTGGTCATGCAAAGGTAAGTACAAGTATGAGCCTCTGACATGTACACATTTTATAAAGGACATTACTGAAAATTTTAGTCAACTGAAAGTGTCCTAGAAATACAAAAAGTGTCAAAGTCCACAATGATATTTTCAGAATGATGCCTGGATTAACTTTAAGTGATAATAAGACCTCATAAGTGCATCCATGAGATCTTTGTTCCTCAGGCTGTAGATCAGAGGATTCAGCAATGGGTTAATGAGGGCAATTATGACTGAAAACAGCTTGTATAAATTGACCATATTGCTGGAGGAGGGAACCAAGTAAATAAAAATTAAGGATACATAAAAGATAGAGACCACGGTGAGGTGTGATGTGCAGGTGGAGAATGCTTTCTTCTTTCCAGTCTTGCTACGGAGTCTAATAATGGTCCTGAAAATATAGACATAGGGAAGAAAGGTAAGAAGAAGGGCTCCCAAATCAACACTAGCACCTGTTATGAATATGACCACCATGTTTATGAAGGGATCAGTACATGTAATTTGATATATGTGTGGAAGGTCACAAAAAAAGTTGTGGATGGAAGATGTCCTGCAGAAGGACAACCTGAGCAAAAATAAAGTATGAACAAAGAGAGAGAACATCCTACAACCCAGACCAGAGAGGCCATACGAGCACAGACCCTCCAAGACATAATTAATTTGTAATGTAGAGGGTGGCAGATGGCAATGTAGCGGTCGTAGGACATAGCCGAGAGCAAGAAAAGTTCTGAGCCAGCAAAGGAGATGTAGAAAAAGGTTTGGGATATACAGGCAGGAATGGATATTGATCTGCTTTTTGTGACCAAATCAAAGAGCATCCTTGGTGCGGTCACTGATGAATAGGACATGTCCAGAAATGCCAAATTGGCAAGAAAAAAATACATTGGGTTGTGCAGATGGTAGTCAGTGATGACCAAGAAAAAAATAAGAAGGTTTATAATAACAGTCATAAGATAAATCAGAAGGAAGAGCACAGAAAGTGCATTCATGGTCAGCGGATGGTCTGATAGACCCACAAGAGTGAAAGAGGAAATCTCTGTCAGATTCCTCATATTATACATTTTTTGTTCTTTGTTTAAATGTATCACTATAACACAGTAATAAAATTACGATGTTCCTAAACATTATTCTCAGATTTACATCTGTATATTTGTAACAGCGAATGATTTATTCTTATATAAAATATTGGCATTCTCTCAGGAACGTCTGCTGTGTTGTAAGAACACAAAGCTGAAAGACTCATTAAAGGTCTCCTAAGATTTAATTAATAACAACTTTGGAGCATTTTTTTCTATAACTGAGAACAGTCTTTAAAATTAGAATTTAAAATCCACTGAAAGTTTTTATATCTTTTTGTCACCTATTTTTCTTATTGGCTAGTAGACAGAGTGATCTAAAACACTATAAAAGGAACTTAAATTCCGAACTTCCATACATGCAGCACCCCTTCAGAATATCACCTCAAGCAATCTCAGTGGGCATCTAGGGTTCTGTTTTGAAAAGCCCATATCTGCTTAGTATTGGAAATCGATGAATAGGAGCCGCACACCAAAGACCTCTTCCATCGTGTGATAGGACCTTGTTGTCGGAAATTCTGACCGTGTGTAGGCTCCATCACACATTTTCCATCGGATTTTCCGACACACAAAGTTTGAGAGCTTGCTATAAAATTTTCCGACAACAAAATACGTTGTTGGAATTTCCGATCGTTTGTACACAAATCCAACGCACAAGTGCCACGCATGCTCAGAATAAATAAAGAGATGAAAGCTATTGGCTACTGCCCCGTTTATAGTCCCGACATACGTGTTTTACGTCACCGCGTTCAGAATGATTGGATTTTCTGACAACTTTGTGTGACCGTGTGTATGGAAGACAAGTTTGAGCCAACATCCGTCGGAAAAAATCCTAGGATTTTGTTGTCGGAATGTCCGATCAATGTCCGATCAATGTCCGACTGTGTGTACGAGGCATAAGTGTTTTTAACGAACCATCCATAATATATCTCCTTCCATGATGTTCCTGCTCAAGTACATTAATAATTGTACAATTTTAAATAGTGAAACGTGAGATATACCAGGGTGTGCAGTAGGGGGTGGGGGGAGAAGATATCAAAATTTGTGCATTAGTCGATAAGTTGACCACGTTTCCCATTTTTCATGGAATTGTTGCATGGTGTCATGGATAGAGTTATAAATTCTCTTCATAAGTATTAGTGAGTCCATTCTGTTATAGACTTGAGCTATGTGATGGGTTGATTGTAAATGGTAATGTAAGGTGATAACCCATTGTACCACACTGAATAGAATAAACAAAGTTGAACTGTCAGCTAGGTAACTGAAGCCATAAATGGCTATCACGATGTGGCTAGCATTGGACAGCTCCAAAAAAAATGTGTTCAAAGAAACCCCGCAGAGAGACATCCACAAGAGCTATCTGAGAGACTTCTGGAAAATAGTTTTTTGAAAGGTTATTTACCATCTTGTGTTATTGTACCTCTGTTTTGCAAACCAAAAGCAATTTGCACAGGAGGTCTGGTGCTTGAACTATTGCTATTACTCTGACGCGACAATAACTCACATGTGTGGTTCGATCGTTGTTTACATATGCATGCGGGAGTAATGTATGCGTTCACATTTGCGCGTAAGTACGGTGGGATGGGGCGCTTTATATTTTTTTATTTATTTATTTGATACAAAAATATTATTTTTTACATCTTTTTTTTTTGTACTAACTTTATTACTATCACAAGGGATGAAAACATCCCTTGTGATAGCATGAACCGTGACAGGTCCTTTTTATGGAGAGATTTTGGGACTTATCTGGCTGCTGCTGACCAGGTAAACGGGTAGACAGATCGATCTGATCGGCTACTTACCTGGCCGCTGCTGGCCAGGTCAACAAAGGGGCTGAACCGGAAGTGACAAACTACTCACCACTTCCGGTTTCCAGGGTTACAGAGAGAGGGGAATTTATTCAGTTCCTCTCTCTCTGTACGGAGCAGCCATCGCCGCCAGCCGCATCGCTCCCGGCCTCAGTGATAGGACCGGAGAGCCCAGGAGAGGCGGCATCGGTGGCGGGTGGGGGTGGGACCTCCTTTCGCCACCTGCAGAAGTTATCGAGTGGCTAATTAACCACTTAGATCACCTCTGCCTTGTTTAGAATCACCTGCTGAAAAGATTGATATCTGGATGATGCCTGTAGGTGCAGGCATCATCCCGGTATAACCACTGAAACCGAAGTTTGTCCATGTACGCCCTGTTGGCGGGAAGTGGTTAACTTGTACTGTAACTAGGGATGAGCTGAACGTACCTGCGTTAAGTTAAGAGGAGGTTTTCTGGACTGTGCTGAAGTTCTGCTTGTTAATCCAAACCCCAATAAAGTAATTGGGCGCTGAATCTTTAAAATCAGTTCTGGCAATTTTAAAGGCTAATGGGCAAGTGATTGTTAAAGTGGTGTTCCGGCCGAAATTATACTTTTTAAATAAAAATACCCCTATAATATACAATGTATTCTAGTAAAGTTAGTCTGTAAACTAAGGTCTGTTTTGTTAGTTTATAGCAGTAGTTTGTAATTTTATAAACTTACAGCAGGCCGTGGCCATCTTAAGTGTGGGCATCTGAAGCCAGACTGTATTTCTTCCTGGATCTCATCCTTGCAGATCTCGCACATGCAACGGCAGTTTCAGAGGAAGTTGCCGCCCCTTCCCAGAAGGCATTGCAAACAGCAAATGATGCGATGGGCTGCGGCCAGGGAGGAGGAAGTAAAAAATGAATACAGCAGATATACAGTAGGTGCTGAGAAAAAAAATAAAAAAAATATCCAATTTGTTTACAGTGCACAGTTATTGAGGGATGCTGAAGAGTTGTAAAAGTGGGTGGAACTCCACTTTAAACAAATGGTATGGGGGACTGGGCACTGCCCTATAAGACAAGTACTAATAGAAATAAAAAAAAAAGGAGCCATCCAAGATAGCCACTTGAGACCGGAGCTCCACATTGCCCCAGCCACACAACTCTCATAGCGGCAGAACCGGCACAGCTGAGCACCCAGAAATGACCCCACAGCACAGCGTAACCCCCCCATGCACCAGCACATATCGAGGGGGACAATCAGGAGGGAGCTGGGGTCTCAATTTGAGAGCAGGGAGGAAAATCCAAGATGGCGGCCACATCTCAGCCACGAGACAGCGCCTCAGGGAACCAGAAGGAAAACCTCTCCTTTCCTCCACAAACTCCTAGCTCCTTTCCCTGCAGCCAAACTCCATCCCCAGCATCCACTGTCTTACTACTGGAACTCTCCCTGGGACCCTATGGTCTGTCCCCCATGGCATTAACCCCTGCACAGCCAGGCATCCCCACAGCACCCGAAGGATCAGCACAGGACATGCCAATATCTATAGCTGATCTATTCAGCAAGTTTTCAGAACTGCTGGATAGAGGCCTGACACAGACTGCAGAAAAGATTACAGGAGATATTTGATCGGACTTTCAAAACTTGGGGACAAGAATAGAAATGATTGAGCACAAATTAGACATAACAATCTCAAGAGCCAATCAGAACACTGACCACATTCACTTCCTACAGGAACAACTTGACACGGCACCGGCGAGGATCGACAATCTCGAAAATCGATTAAGAAGGGAGAACTTTAGAATAAGGGTTATCCCAGAAACTATCACTGATATCCCTTCCACAATCCAGGAAGTTATAAAGTGCCTCATCCCCTCTGTACCAGAGCACAAGATGGAATTAGACAGGGCACATAGATCTTTAGGCCCACCCAGAAAAGATGGATCCTCTATAGACATTGTGGTCAAGCCCCACTTCTATACCATTAAAGAACAATTGATGAAGAAGTCTCAAATGCAAACTCAGCTACAATTCTAGGGATACAACATTCAAATATTTGCTGACATTTCCCCCTTTACTATTCAAAAAAAACAGTCTCTGAAACCCCTTCTCCTTGCCCTTACTAAGAAGGACATCAAGTACACATGGACCTTCCCTTTTGCTTTGAAATTCACTAACAGACGCAAACAATACGCCTTCTCCAGCTTCTCGGAAGGCGAGCGATTGCTAATAGACCTTAAAATTATCACTCAAGACTACTCGATGGACAACTCCAATCTACAACAGGGATCCACCAAATGTCCCACACCGACAAGCCAAACATCACCCCATGGGACAAGAGCAATTTTATCTAGCAAATGCTGAAGATAAGACCAGATGGGTGGCAATCCTGTTTTCCAAACACTGCAAATTCACAACACAGCTGGAGCACAGAGACCCAGAGGGAAGGTTTCTCCTGGTGAAGGGTATTCTAGACGAACACAAATATTCGTTTATCTCCTATTACACTCCCAACAAAGGTCAGGTACAATTCTTTTAACGGATGTTTCAAATTCTGAAGCCTCTGATTGAAGGAACTACAATCCTGGGTCGAGATTCTAACATGGCCTTTGACTCGAGCCTTGACAAATCTAACCCTCTAAAATCAGAACTTATTAGACCCAACAAAGGCAGTGTCAAGATAGCAAAACTAATTTACCAGCAAGGGCTAGTGGACATTTGGAGGGAGCTGAACCCCTCTACACGAGACTTCACTCATTGCTCCACCCCACATCATTCATACTCAAGGATAGACCATATTCTCCTCTTCACTCATCTTATCCCATCAGCCACCAAATATAGAGGCAGCCTGGTCTGATCATTCTATGGTGTCTCTGTCACTCCGCAGTGTCTCAATTAAACAAAATACACCAAACTGGAGACTAAACAAATCTATTCTCAGTGATCCCATCAGAGTGATAGAACTACAGACATTGCAAGAATATTTCAAGCTTAATGATACTGACGAGATATCAGTGGAAACACTTTGGGCGGCATATAAAGCCATGATTAGAGGCAAACTGATACAAATAGCTTCACAACTAAAAAAGGAAAGAAAGGTGGACCTGGTTAGACTGGAACAGGACTATAATGACCTATGCAAAAAACATAAAAAAGACCCCTCAAGTGTCCCTATATTGTCTCTTGACACGGCGAGACTGGCCCTAAACCTAGCTTTGACAGCGAGAACGGATAAACATATTAGTAGGGTGGGAGCTACCTTAAAAAAAGACAAAATAGGCACGATGCTAGCTACTAAGCTCTTCCCAAAACACAAGTCATACTCTCTCCCGAAAGTCAGACAAGCAGATGGTACCTTTACATTAAACCCACAAGGTATACTAAAATCCTTCCAAGAATACTACTCCAACTTGTATAAAGCATCCACAGACGTGAACCCGATGCAGATAGAATCATTCCTAGACAGCATAACCCTCCCCACTTTGTCAGCCGAACATAATGCGGAACTGGAATCTCCCATAACAACCGAAGAGGTAGGGGAGGTAATCAGGAACCTGAAAGGGGGTTCAGCTCCAGGCCCAGATGTTTTCTCAGTACCATATTATAAAGCATTTGCAGAAATCCTAGCTCTGTACAGTACATGACGAGGTTCTTTAATTCAAAGAAAGATGGGAAGCCACTGGATAACCCTCTCAATTCAGCATACATTACTGTAATTCCTAAACCTGCCTAAGGACACAAGGGCTGTGGGGAACTATAGGCCTATTTCACTAATCAAATATGATTTAAAAATCCTGACCAAAGTCATGGCGAATCGCTTAGCAACGTTCATTAACCAATACATTCATAAAGACCAGGTAGGCTTCATGCTGGGATGACAAGGCCCAGATCAGGTATGGAGAGCAGTGGACATAATCTCCATTTTACAATTGGGATTGGGAAGGGGGACCCAAACAGGAAGGAATGCTCCTATCATTAGACTTCCACAGCCTGGGGACTATGCTACACACCTGGTGGGAATGCCCAAAAATCAGAGGATACTGGAATACTATTTTCCACATTATACGTAAAGTCACAAAGTGTCCTGTGATCCAAAATCCATCCATAGCCCTTCTGAACGGCTACGTACCAAACATCCCCAAATAGTCACGATCTTTGATCCGCTTTATCCTGACAGGGGTGAAACTTTCAATAGCTAAGGCGTGGAAACAACCTAAAGTATCAATTGCAGCCACAAAAAGGAAAATATCTTGGATTATGGCTCAAGAAAGACTAACCGATGTACTCCTAGACACGTCCTAACACTTTGAAGCAATCTGGGAATATCCTTAATGATGGGAATCGATAATCACTAATAGACATAATTCAATTCCTCTATGGTTGATGACTCTTTTCCTTCTCCTTCTTCTTTTCCTCTACTCTTCTAACTACTCCTTTGGTGTGTCCCACACTACAATCTTTCACCATGGATCACACCTTGAAGCCTAAAGGGCTAGAACTAATTGTAAACCAGGCTGATTCCAGGCCACCATGGGAGATCCAGAGGTTCTGCTAAAATTAACACTCTCAAGGGCTAATCAAAGGCTTAGCAGCTACCTCTGCTTTACACGCCTTCAAAAAAGGATATAGAACACCCCCCCCTTCCACCGACACAGCTAGACCCCAAAGAGGGTGTTGGTGGTCAAGGGCCCACAACACTCCCCAATTGCATAGCACACAGCCGCTTAATGTGAGAGTTAAATGTATTATTAATGTTCTCCTAATTTGGTGAATCATAAGTTGATGTACACGTTATAGTGTATTTTTTCTATCTGGAAATTAATAAAAATGACACGAAAAAAAAAAATACTGTTTAGAAGGGAAGTGGCAATTTTAGCAATGCTCAGGTGGAACATTAAAAGCACCCAAATCAATGCCGGGCACTTCCCCTTCCTGCCCAAGCCTATTTTCAGCTTACAGCGCTGTCGCTATTTAAATGACAATTGCAAGGTCATGCTACACTGTACCCAAACTACATTTTTATCATTTTGTTCCCACAAATAGAGTTTTCTTTTGGTGGTATTTGATCACCTCTGGGGTTTTTATTTTTTACTAAACAAATAAAAAAAGACCAAAAATTTTGAAAAAAAAAATGTTTTTCTTTGTTTCTGTTATGAAATTTTGTAAATAAGTAAGTTTTCTCCTTCACTGATGGACACTGATGAGGCTGCACTGACGGGCACTGATAAGGTGGCACTGATGGGCACTGATAGGTGGCACTGATGGGTACTGATAGGTGGCACTGATGGGCACGGATGGGCACTGATAGGTGGCACTGATGGACACTGATAGGTGGCACTGATGGACACTGATAGGTGGCACTGATGGGCACAGATTGTCATTGATAGGTGGCACTGATGGACACTGATGGGTGGCACTGATGTGCATCACTGTAAAGGAGGCACTGGCAGGCATTATTGATGGGCACTGATTGGCATAATTTTGGGGCACAGATTGGCATAATTTTGGGGCACAGACTGGCATCCCTGGTGGCAATGGGTGGCATACCTGGTGGTCCTGGGTGGTCCCTATCAGGAGAGCAGCCGATCGGCTCTCCTCTACTCGTGTCTGTCAGATGCAAGTGAGGAAAAGCCGATACACGGCTTTTCCTGTTTACACCGTGATCAGCTGTGATTGGACACAGCTGACAGGGGCGAAACTTTCACTGAACCATCCTCCGGCCGTCATTTTGCTATAGGCCGGGCGGGAAATGGTTAAATAAAATGTTTGGAGGATGCCCCAAACCTGTTTATGAAGCGGGGCACCTGAACGATGCATACAATGTATGTACATCTTTGTAAAAAATATTATGGGGATTCTCAAAGAGGCTGATATGTATTTTGGGGCACTCCATGCTGTTTTTTAATAAAAGTTGGGAGAAGAAAGGAAATTACTGCCAATTTTTTTGTCACTTTTCTTGTAGTCTGACCCACAACAAAAAAACTCATGGAATCCCTTTAAAATTAATCCCAGAACCCTTATTTTGATGAGGATCTGTTATGGATTTACAGGGGGGGGGCATGCAGAAAAATAAAGTAAAATACACAGCATGGGCCCACAAAAATCACACCTGACCCTCAGGTATAGTATGGAATTAAAGTGATACTAAAGTCTCATTATTTTGTGTGTAAAAAAAGAAATATGTTATATTTACCTCCTCTGTAGTGGATTTGCACAGAGCAGCCCTGATCCTCCTCTTCTCGGGTCTCTCTTCAGCACTACTGGCCCCTCCCCCCTGTTAAGTGCCCCCCACAGTGAGCAGCTTGCTATGGTGAGCCGAGCTGCAGCTCCTGGATGGCTGAGTCTCTCGTGCAACATTGCTGGATAGAGACGGGGCTCAGGTGAGTATTAGGGGGGCTGAGGGGGGGCTGCTGCACACAGAAGACTTTATATCTTAATGCATAGAATGCACGTTCTGCCTTTACAACTACTTTAAAGGGTGTACCCCATGCAAAAAAAAATATGTTGGTTCCCCAAAATTCATACCAAGCTCTCATTTATTCATGCAGTCCTGGCTATGAAAAAAGGGTGATGAACGTTCACCTTTCCCCTTCCTGATTCATACCAGGCCACATGCCCTTAACATGGGGAGGTATTTTGCCAGGGGGAAACCTCCTGCACAACACCTTGTACCCCTGTTGATGAGGACAAAGGTCTCTTCCTCACAACCTTGGCAAGGCATGTACTGGCCATCAGGAATACTGGGAGTTTCCCGGTGGGTCGATGGCTCAGTGGGCCAGTTTCAGTAACAGCAGACCGCTGCCCCCCCAGCAGCACTCACCTCCTCTCCCTGCCTAGTTATGCAGTGCGACTGAATAATGACATGATCCTCAGGAGTCGGCACTGAGGAGCTCATCATATGATCCGGAAGGAGGGCAGCCACACAGCTGTAACATTAGCTTCCTCGGCACTCATTCTCCCGCTCTTTACTTTCCCCGCTCTCCATCCTGTCTGCTGTCGCAGAGAATCTAGATGGAGAGCGGGGGGAGGAAAGAGCAGGAGAACAAGTGCCGAGGAAGCTTATGTTATAGCTGTGTGTGGCTGCCCTCCTTCCGGATCATATGATGAGCTTCTCAGTGCTGACTCCTGAGGATCATGCCATTATTCAGTTGTACTGTATAACTAGGCAGGGAGAGGAGGTGGGCGCTGTGGGGGGGGGGGGGGGCAGAGGAGCACGTAGGGAACCAGAGCAGCATGGGGGAATAGAGGAGCATGGGGGACCAGAGGTGCCTGGGGGGAATAGAGGAGCACAGGGGACCAGAGGTGCATGGGGAGAATAGAGGAGCACAGGGGACCAGAGCAGCATGGGATAGATCAGAGGATCATGTGGGGGACCAACAGAGCATATGGTGGACCAGAACAGCATGAGAGAAGAGAGGAGCATGGGGGGGCCAGAGGAGCACACGAGGGACCAGCGGAGAACATTGGGGACCAGAAGAGCAGGGGGGTACAGAGGATCATTGGGGACCAGATGAGCTTCGGGGGGAACAGAGATGCAGAAGAGGAACACATATGCATGTGGGGGACCAGAAGAGCATGGGGGACCAGAGGTGCATGGGGAGAATAGAGGAGCACAGGGGACCAGAGCAGCATGGGGGGAGACCAACGGAGAATGCGGGGGACCAGCAGAGCATATGGGGGACCAGAACAGCATGGGGGGAAGAGAGGAGCATGGGGGGGCCAGAGGAGCATGTGAGGGACCAGCGGAGAACATTGGGAACCAGAGGAGCATGTGGGGACCAGAGCAGCATGGGAGGGAATAGAGGAGCATGGGGGGAACAGAGAAGCATGGGGGAGCAGAGGAGCATGGGGGGACCAGAGGAGCACAGGGAGACCAGAGGAGCACGTAGGGGACCAGAGGAGCAGGAGGGTACCAGAGGAGCACAGGGGGGACCAGAGAAGCAATAGGGTACAGATGAGCAGGGGGGACGACATGAGCTTCGGGGAAACAGAGGATGAGGAGGAGAGGAACGCAGAAGCATGTGGGGGAACAGAGAAGCATGTGGGGAACCAGAGGAGCAGGGGGTACAGAGGATCAGGGGGGACCAGATGAGCATGGGGGGAACAGAGGAGCAGGAAAGGAACACATATGCATGTGGGGGACCAGAAGAGCAGGGGGGACCAGATGAGCTTCGGGGAAACAGAGGAGGAGGAGAGGAACGCAGAAGCATGTGGGGGAACAGAGAAGCAGGTGGGGAACCAGAGGAGCAGGGGGGTACAGAGGATCAGGGGGGACCAGATGAGCATGGGGGACCAGATGAGCATGGGGGAACAGAGGAGCAGGAAAGGAACACATAAGCATGTGGGGGACCAGAAGAGCACGGGGGACCAGAGGAGCAGGGGGGACAAGAGAAACAGGGGAGGACCAGAGGAGCACAGGGGGGAGCACGGGGGGGGACAGAGGAGCAAGGGGACCAGAAGGAGCACGGGGGAGGGGACAGACACCTGACTCAACTGCTATGGCCTGGGAGCTTCTCACTTTCCTGCCTAATCTTGTCCCATTACGGGGGGTGCTGAACTGATTCTTTGCCCCGGGTGAAATAATGTCTAGCTTCCCCACTGGTACTGATACTGAGAAATAAAGTGGAACGGCTACTGGCTAGTGAACGGCTTTGGTGGCCATCGGGCTTGGCCGGTAGGGGGGGTGACGGGTTTGTCTAGCCAGCATGGGAGAGACCTATCACCTGTCAAAGTGGGTCATTCTGGATGAAGTCCAGGGCCAAATTTTTGTCCCAGTCCAGCCCTGACCTTGGCCCAGTGGTGGCGAGGAGTCTGCAGGCAGGAGTCTTATTGGAGTCTGGTAGCCCCCTTTAAAAATAAGGGTCAGCCCGATCCTGCACCCACCCTGTGTGAATGAGTAAGGGGGTACATAGTAAAAAAATTGCAAGTTGGACCGTGCTTCATAGGAGTTTTTTTTGCCTTCCTCTGGATCAATTGTGGGTATAGGATTGTGTATATGGAGGTTTTCTTTTTTTTTTCTTTTGGTTGAACTAAATGGACTTGTATCTTTTTTTCAGCCTGATTAACTATATAACCATGCAACTATATCCTTCTCTTATCTAACTCTAACCGCACCTTGCCTGTTGTCAACTACACCATAAACATAAAGTCATTTATTTTAATAGTTTATCTGGCCAGCACATACTCAGTCAGGGTGTATGAGTACATAAGCTCCAGATACACATTCCTGCACACACCAGAGATAGAAGATTCATTTCAATTATTAGAATCATTTCCGAACTATTATTTTAGATGAAGGGGTTGTAAACCCTCATGCATTCTATGCATTAAGGTGAAAAAACTTCTGTCACTGACCAGCCCCTAGTGCCAACAGTTTGCGCAGCGCTTTACAACATGAGGGTAGACAGTACACTTACAATACAAAATCAATACAGGAGGGATCAGAGGGCCCTGCTTGTTAAAGCTTACAATCTAGACTCCAAATGCCAGGGGGTGGGGCTGAGTTTGGCATTCTGTGTCTATGGACACCAAATGCTAGACTCAGGAGCGCGCCGCAAGGTAACCCCCCCATGGAGAGCACTTCTCGTAGGGGGTTATACGATGTGGGGAGGAGTTACAAGCGTCGCTGGGAGACCCCAGAAGTTGAGGATCGGGACCCAGAGGCGGCTCTAGACTTTGTGAGGCCTTAGGCAAAACTTAGACATGAGGCCCCACTCACTCCCATAATGGGAAAAATAATTCAAGGGATGAAAATGAACTGTATTAGGAGTGTACAGTATAGGGGAGTGGACAGTACAGGGGGTAGGTGAGTGGACATAATAAAGATATATTTTCCTCAAGCAGAGCTGCACAGGGAAGCTGCTCTCACAGATCCTACCTATTCTGGTAGGCTGTCACAAATAGAGAAATAAAGGGGGATGAAAGGAAGGAAAGAGAAAAAGAGAGAAAGAAAGATGGAAAGACGGAAGGAAAGAAAGAAAGAGAAAAAAAGATGGAAGGAAAGAAAGAAAGAGAAAGAAATATGAATGGAAAGAAAGAAAAAGAAAGAAAGAAAGAAAGAAAGAAAGAAAGAAAGAAAGAAAGAAAGAAAGAAAGAAAGAAAGAAAGAGAAAGAAAGAAAGAATGAAAGAAAGAGAAAGAAAGAAAGAAAGAAAGAAAGAAAGAAAGAAAGAAAGAAAGAAAGAAAGAAAGAAAGAAAGAAAGAAAGAAAGAAAGAAAGAAAGAAAGAAAGAAAGAAAGAAAGAAAAAGAAAGAAAGAAAGAAAAAGAAAGAAAGTAAAAGAAAGAAAGAAAGAAAGAAAGAAAGAAAGAAAGAAAGAAAGAAAGAAAGAAAGAAAGAAAGAAAGAAAGAAAGAGAAAGAAAGATGGATGGAAGGAAAGAAAGAAAGAGAAAGAAAGAAAGAAAGAGAAAGATGGAAGGAAAGAAAGAAAGAAAGAGAAAGATGGAAGGAAAGAAAGAAAGAGAAAGAAAGATGGATGGAAGGAAAGAAAGAAAGAAAGAAAGAAAGAAAGAGAAAGAAAGATGGATGGAAGGAAAGAAAGAAAGAAAGATGGATGGAAGGAAAGAAAGAAAGAAAGATGGAAGGAAAGAAAGAAAGAGAAAGAAAGATGGATGGAAGGAAAGAAAGAAAGAAAGAGAAATAAAGATGGATGGAAGGGATGGAAGGAAAGAAAGAAAGAGAAAGAAAGATGGATGGAAGGAAAGAAAGAAAGATGGATGGAAGGAAAGAAAGATGGATGGAAGGAAAGAAAGAAAGAGAAAGAAATATGAATGGAAAGAAAGAAAGAGAAAGAAAGATGGAAGGAAAGAAAGAAAGAGAAAGAAAGATGGAAGGAAAGAAAGAAAGAAAGAGAAATAAAGATGGATGGAAGGGATGGAAGGAAAGAAAGAAAGAGAAAGAAAGATGGATGGAAGGAAAGAAAGAAAGATGGATGGAAGGAAAGAAAGAAAGAGAAAGAAATATGAATGGAAAGAAAGAAAGAGAAAGAAAGATGGAAGGAAAGAAAGAAAGAAAGAAAGAAAGAGAAAGAAAGATGGATGGAAGGAAAGAAAGAAAGAAAGAGAAAGAAAGATGGATGGAAGGAAAGAAAGAAAGATGGATGGAAGGAAAGAAAGAAAGATGGATGGAAGGAAAGAAAGAGAAAGAAAGATGGAAGGAAAGAAAGAAAGAAAGAAAGAAAGAGAAAGAAAGATGGATGGAAGGAAAGAAAGAAAGAAAGAGAAAGAAAGATGGATGGAAGGAAAGAAAGAAAGATGGATGGAAGGAAAGAAAGAGAAAGAAAGAAAGAAAGAAAGAAAGAAAGAAAGAAAGAAAGAAAGAAAGAGCAGCAGGGGGAGGGGGGAGATCTGTCAGAACAGGCTATGCTGAGCGGCTCTCCCTGTGTGTGATCCGGAGATGTATGTGAGCTCTGATCACACATCTCACTCGCAGCCTGTATCTCTCACTGTAACAAAACGAGGGGACTCAGGACTGTGTGATGGCGGATACCTCTGCTGCTGGAAGAGGCGGCTCTCTGATTAGGTAAACAATCCAGCTGTGCGAGGCCCCTATGACTGTGAGGCCTGAGGCCACCGCCTATTTTGCCTAATTAGAGAGCCGCCTCTGTCGGGACCACTCTGTGCAAAATGAACTGCACAGTGGAGGTAAGTATGACATGTTTGTTATTTAACCACGTAAGGAACGAGCCTCTTTCTGAGATTTGTTGTTTACAAGTTAAAAACTGTTTTTTTTGCTAGAAAATTACTTAGAACCCCCAAACATTATACTTTTTTTTTCTAACACCCTAGAGAATAAAATGGCTGTCGTTGCAATACTTTCTGTCACACCGTATTTGGCCAGCGGTCTTATAAGCGCACTTTTTTTGTAAAAAATACACTTTTTTGAATTAAAAAAATAAGACAACAGTAAAGACAGCCCAATTTTTTTATATTGTGAAAGATAATGTTACATCCAGTAAATTGATACCCAACGTGTCACGCTTCAAAATTGCGCCCGCTCGTGGAATGGCGACAAACCTTTACCCATAAAAATCTCCATAGGCGACGTTTAAAAAATTCTACAGGTTGCATGTTTTTAGTTACAGAGGAGGACTAAGCCTAGAATTATTTCTCTCACTCTACCAATCACGGCAATACCTCACATGTGTGCCTTGAACATCGTTTTCATATGAGGGCGCTACTCACGTATGCGTTGGCTTCTGCGTGCGAGCTCGGCGGGATGGGGCACGTTTAAATCATTTTATTTTATTTCTTATTTATTTTTCCTTTTTTTTTATTTTTACACCGTTCTTTAAAAAAAATTATGTCACTTTTATTCCTATTACAAGGAATATAAACATCCCTTGTAATAGAAACAAAGCATGACAGGACCTCTTAAATGTGATATCTGGTCAAAAGGTCAAAAAGACCTCAGATCTCATATTTACACTAAAATGCAATAGAAAATAAAAATAAAAAATTGTGTCATTTGAAAAAAAAAAAAAAAAATGGCCCTTTAAGAGCTATGGGCGGAAGTGATGTTTTGACTTCGCTTCCAACCTGCAATGGTATGGAGATGGGTGGGGGCCATCTTCCCCTCACTCATCTCCATATCCAGCAAGGACAAGGATCCGATCGCCTACGCCGTTACCGACAGCTCCGGTAAGCGGCGGAGGGCACAGGAGAGCGGCAGCGGGGGGGCCCTCTCCCACCACAGATAAAAGTGATCTCGCGGCGAATCCACCACAGAGACCACTATTATCGGAAACCGGACCGCCCGTCGAAGAAGAGGATACCGGGGTTATGGCAGCTAGCTGCTGCCATAACAAAGATATCCCTCTTTAAATTTAGGACGTATATCGGCGTGTGGCGGTCTGTAAGTGGTTAAAAAAAAAAAAAAACACATATCTTTACAATCACTTTAACTCTGACTTGATTCGCTTTATCAGTTTGTATTGCATTGCCTGTAATTTTCAGTATCTTTAGTCTTTCACTGCTTTGCAAGAACCCAACACGTTTAGCCTAGAAATATTTGATAATAATTAATCCAACACAGTTCATTAAGTTTGCGGATTACTTGATCCTGAAAATGCAACTAAAAGCAAAACTTTTTTTTTAAAGTTTTTGAAAGAGTGAAGATGGATTCACCCTCTCTATTTGTCTCCATTTTGTCTCTATTTGTCCTGTTTACTATAAATTTAGCAAAGTAAAAGAAAATCCCACATTTTGGGTTGTCCCCAGAATAGTAATTAGAAGGAAAACCTTCCAATCGGGACAATATTTCTGGTGACCTAGGGGGGGCCCCAATGGATTTCCCTAATTTTCAGAGATTTTCTCTCACTTCCTGTTTTGGCTATAGGACAGGAAGTGAAATCACCCCAATAGGGCTCAGATGGCAAATAAAAAATTAACAGGGGTTATAACCCTCACTTACTCTATCGAAAAGAAAAATGGTTTTGCCTATAGTTCTACTTCAATGGCTACAGGTTCGCTTGTGCAATAGCTAAAGAGGCAGCTAAATGATGACGCGTTTCACAATTATCTTCCTCAGAAATTATAAAAAAAAAACAAAACAATACATTTTACATACAGCTTCCCTGATAGCCTTGTTTTGATACCTAGAGAGTCAAAAACCTTTAATAAAAAATGTCTTATTGTAATGTCAATATTGTAAGGAATGTGTTGCCAATGACCCCCCATCAATCCATTGAAAAGAATATATTGGACACTTGCTTATTAGCCATACAGCACTGACATATACATTAAAACTTACACATATTTGGGGTCCCTGTACTTGGGATAAAAAGGAGAAAATATTGGGAATAGTATTATTTTATTTAAAATATATTACTCATTATTCATTCTAAAACTTTTTTTTTCAATTTTTTTTCCAAATGTCAGCTTTGTGGCAGTTAAAGGCTCTATATATGCATTAAAAATTTGTAAAAAGAATTATGATAAGCAAAATAGTAATTTTGAGAATAAACAAAGGATACTGAAACTGCTACATTAGGTCTGTGGGGTTACAATGACTCCTTGTCATGCAAAGGTAAGTACAACTATGAGCTCCTGACATGTTTATATTTTATAAAGTTCATTACTGAAACTTTTAGTCAACAGAAAATGGCAGAGAAATGCAAAAAGCGTCAACGTTTACAATGTAATTTTTAAAATGATGCCTGGATTAACTTTAAGTGATAATAAGACCTCATAAGTGCCTCCATGAGATCTTTGTTCCTCAGGATGTATTTCCCTTGAATTATCTGCTAATTTATCTAAAAGGAGCTATCCAGATGTACCCTAGGTTCACACTTCCGCGTTTTGTGTGGGCTGCGTTTGCGCAGGAACAGCTGCTGTGCCTGCATTTGCACAAAAAAAAGGGTATGCCCATTTTTAAAAATGAGGCTGCATGGAAGTTGCATGGTCTTGAGATTTTCCCTGCGGTTCCCACACCCAGAGCCACATGCATAGGTGTGAACCAAGCCTTACTCACTCGCTATTTGTAGTGCAGCACAAATTATACTTTTGTATACTTACTGTATAGCCATACCTTTAATATGCTATGCCATGTGTAACAATAAAGAAATTTGTACTTATAAAAAATAAATGTTGATGCATTTTTTTCAATTAACTTTCTCAGAAAACATGAGATAGAGCTAGTTTACACTTGCTTCAAAACAAGGCTTCGGACAGGCAGCCAGTCAAAGCTCTTGTCACAAAAAAATGGTTAGCTTAGTCCTGTTTACACCTGCTCTTACTTGGTGCTTCGATGAGGCTTCAATGAGACTTTGGTGGGGCTTTGGTGGAGCTTTGGTGGAGCTTTGATGGGGCTTTGGTGGGGCTTTGGTGGGGCTTCAAGCAAGTTTTGCCATAGACTTCTATGGAGGCTTTGAAGATGCTTTGAAGCACCACTGAAGCTACATGGGGTATAGTTTTTGAAGCGAAGCTGAAGCAAATCAATGCAAAGCAAAAGCAAGGTGTAAACAGGAATGTAAGCTAACAATTTTATTTAGTGACAGGACCTTTGACTAGCGTTCAGATAGCTTTGTTGAAGCCATGGTAGAGCCTTGTTAAAGCCAAAGCAAGTGTAAATGAGCCCTTATACAAAAAGATTTTTTATTTTTATTGGTCTTCATTGGCATCTAAAAAGACCTATTGATTTAGTAAAAACTTGATTTTCTTTATTTTTTATTATTGTAAGGGATGCTGTAAGGAACGATCACCCATCAACCCATTGAGTACAAAATCTTGCTTATCAACCATAAAGATCCAACATATAACAAAACCTATATCGGGGTTCCCTGTACTTGCCATAAAAAGGAGAAAATAATTGCTGAAAATATTTAAGAATGTATTAATTATAAGTTGCTTAGAGATCCAACTAAAACACATTTTTTCAATTCAAAGCTTTTTAGGTGCATAAAAAAAAACAAAGATGTAAAAAAGTGGTAGACAAATAAGTCTGGTCTGGGGGTTAGAATGATCGCTGGTCATGCAACGGTAAGTGCGACTCCATGACATGTTTATGTTTTATAAAAGACATTACTGACATTTTTAATTGACTAAAAATGGCACAGAAATACAAAAAGTGTCACATTTTACAATGATATTTTCAGAATGATGCCCGGATCAATTTTAAGTGATAATAAGACCTCATAAGTGCCTCCATGAGATCTTTGTTCCTCAGGCTGTAGATCAGAGGATTTAGCAATGGGTTAATGAGGGCAGATATGACTGTAATCAATTTGTTTAAATTGACCATTTTGCCAGAGGAGGGAATAAAGTAAATAAAAATTAAGGAGCCATAAAAGATGGAGACCACGGCGAGGTGTGATGCACAGGTGGAGAATGCTTTCTTCTTTCCAGTCTTGCTAGGGAGTCTAAGGATGGTCCTGAAAATATAGACATAGGGAAGAGAGGTCAAAAGAAAGACTCCCAATCCTATACTAGCACCTAATACTAATACGACCAATATGTTTATGAAGGGATCAGTACATGTAACTTGATATAAGTGTGGAAGGTCACAAAAGAAGCTGTGGATGGAAGCTGCCCTGCAGAAGGACAACCTGAGAGAAAATAAAGTATGAACCAAAGAGTGAGTAAATCCTGCACCCCAGACCAGAGAGGCCATTCGAGCGCACACCCTCCAAGACATAATTTGTTTGTAATGTAGGGGGTGGCAGATGGCAATGTAGCGGTCGTAGGACATAGCTGAGAGCAAGAAAAGTTCTGAGTCAGCCAAGGAGATGTAGAAAAAGACTTGGGCTATACAGGCAGGAATGGATATTAATCTGTGTTTTGTGACCAAATCAAAGAGCATTCTTGGAGCGGTCACTGATGAATAGGACATGTCCAGAAATGCCAAGTTGGCAAGAAAAAAATACATTGGGTTGTGCAGATGGTAGTCAGTGAGGACCAAGAAGAAAATAAGAAGGTTTATGATAACAGTCATAAGATAAATCAGAAGGAAGAACACAAAAAGTACATTCATGGTCAGTGGATGGTCTGATAGACCCAAAAGAGTGAAAGAGGAAATCTCTGTCATGTTCCCCATATTATTCATTTTTTTTTCATTGTTTACATTTATCATTATAAAGCAGTAATAAAATTATGGATCTTAGGATTAAAATAATTGGAAAACGTACGGTGTGCCTACACACTGTACTCAGGTTTACATGTGGGCATTTTTACCAGTGAATGATTTATTCTTATATAGAATGTTGGCATTCTCTCAGGACCATCTTCTGTGTTGTAAGAACACAAAGCTGAAAGTCTCATTAAAGGTCTCCTAAGATTTAATCCTTTGGAGCGTTTTCTCTATAATTGAGTACAGTCTTTAAAATTTTAATTTAAAATCCACTGAAAGTGTTTCTATATTTTTGTCACCTATTTTTCTTATTGGCTAGTGGACAAAGTGATCTAAAACTTTACAAAAAGAACTTATGTTCCAAACTTTCATACATACAGCACCTTTCCAGACTAGCACCTCAAGCAATCTCAGTGGGTGTCTAGGGTTCTGGCTTGAAAAGCCATCTCTGCTTAGTATTGGAAAATATAGATGAATAGGAGATGCACACCAAAGACCTCTTCTTTCTAAGCGTTCTTTATTGAACCATACAAAATATATCTCCTTCCATGATGTTCCTGCTCAAGGATTACCTTGCCTTATCGCATTTAAGTAAAACGACTCGATGAAACACGTTAAGTCATGTTGATGCTTGGGCAGGGACATTGTGGAAGCAGCTATATTATGGATGGTTCAATAAAGAACACTTAAAGGAAATCGTCTTTGGTGTGTTGCTCCTATTCATCTATATATTAACCACTTGCCGACCAGCCACTGTTGTTATACTGCGGCAGGTCGGCACAATCCTGCGAGCCATCATAGCTGTAACGTCGGCTCCTTTAAGCGGGATAGCAGGTGCGCTCCCCCGCTGCACTGAGGGGGTGCCGATGCTCATGGCCACCGGTCGCGATGACTGCCGGCACGAAAGGCAGAACAGGGACGTGTGTGTAATACTCCAGTGGAATACTCCTCTGCCTCCTAACTACTTCACTACTCAAGAGTCTCTGATAGACCCTATAATAAGTCCTTATGCATATGATAAATGCAGCCAGGCTATGTGTACCGATATGCTGCAAATCTTGTTGAATCCCTACCAGGAGAGAATGGTTCTAGAAAATAACCAATGTTGCTAAGATGGAAGAATTGATTCATATTTTCCATGACAAACTTTTTAAGTCTACAACTACTTGGGCATGTTGGATACACATCCAGATGACCTCTACATACCATAACATGATTTCAATCGATCTCTGAAATTAATTACTCTCCAGGATTTCCAGCAGGGCAACCACATAGGACCTTGATGAGAACATTAGTCCAGGATAATGAGCCTTTTTTTTTTCTTTACAGTGCTCCTTGACAGCTGTGCTGTGAGAAGGAGAGAAGAGATACAGTATCTGGTGGTCACATACCTTGTGGCAATGCCTGATGTGTAGAGGGTGACCTCTCTTACAGCCCCAGCTCAAGGGCCACTGGTGTTGAGACAGTGGCCGCGAGAGCGCGGTGAGGTAAGAGTGTCTGCAAGATCTTCCGTCGGTTGCAGAAGTGGTGCGTCACCTGAGCTGGGCTGGATGGCTGAAGCAGTGGATAGCAATAGGACCAGCGCCACCAGGCAATATGCAGAGCGGACGGATGGATAACTGGATGCAAAGTCAGACAAGCCAGGTTAGCAATGGAAGATCAGGTATAAGCATAAACAGCAGGCAGAGAATGGTCAAGCTGCAGGCAGAAGTTGGCAACAGGATATCAGGCAGATAGAAGGTATAACAAAGTCTTTAAGGCAAACCAAGGTCAGGATAGGTGGAGAGCAAGCATGGTCAGGATAAGCCGAGTTAAACACACGAATCAAGCACATATCACAAGAACAGGTATACAGGTAAATCTGCAGATCAGATGCACTAGTGCAGCTGATGTCCTTATATGAGCCATTTGGCGCCAGCATTAATGGCCAACAGGCGCGCGTATTTGCACATGCTAATATTTGTGCGCATGCCTTACCTTTATGAACACACAAAGGTAGAGCCTGAAAAAAAGTAATTTTGGGAGGAAAGAAATTTTAACAGCTGTCACTCTACCCAAGAAAACTATAAGACAAAACTAACTTTACCTGACTTTTTTACTATTAATATATTTGAAGGTTTTTAGGGATTTGTCCTATCCTCCTTTGCAACCTGTTGTTCATTTTTAATTTATTTTTACATACTCTGTTACCACATGATCCTCCCCAGCAGAGACAGCAGAGACATGGTATTCTATCATTTATGTCCCAAGAGAGTGGGCCAATCAGTGCATGGCAGGCTTACCCTGGGGATGAGGGGGCACTGGGCTGAGCACCTAGGACAAAGGGGGCACCATCAGTCACTGGGGGCTCACCATTGACCAGGAGGAGGAAAGGGTATGGGGGATTTACCAGTCCAGGGTTGAGTGCCCCTGTAATAGAGGAGAGCTCAGTTCGGACACGCACAAAACACAGTTGTCACAAGGTGAACTCACATACCAGCTGCACTGCCAGACTCCCCCTCACCGGGGTGACACACTTCGCCACCAACCGGGTGACCCCCCACCTCTTCCTCTCTACTAGTCTATAGACAACACCCACATGGCCGCCTGGGTGGGCCTCCTGTGGAGTCCTGTATTCTGGCACAACTGGGTGTGCTCTACCGAGTGTGTACCCACACTACACTGGCACCATCCTCCTACACCGCTGTGTGAGTGGTACGTCCCACCACAAGATGGAACACTGCAAGTGACGAGGGACAGAAATCATCAGTCCCATCTGGAAGTCATCCACAGAAAGAGAGAGAAATAGCAAGTGTATCACCATCAATACCAACACACTCGGATTGGAGCAGAACTAATTTCTGTGCCTCTATAAATGTTGCACCTGGGGCAATTGCACCGGCTGCCCCGCTCTCCCCCATGCTACACCACTGGAGAGAACACATATGCCACTCGACAACAAATATGTCCCTCTCACATATACTGTAGACTTATGCTGCGTACACATGGGCGAACTTTGACAGACTAGGTCTGGCGGACTTGCCTACTCACGAACGACCAAAGTCCGATGGATTCGTACGTGATGGCGTACGACCGGACTAAAACAAGGAAGTTCATAGCTAGTAGCCAATAGCTGCCCTAGCGTCGGTTTTTGTCCGTCTACTAGCATACAGACGAGCGGACTTTTCGACCGGACTCGAGTCCGTCGAAAAAGATTTGAAACATGTTTCATTTCTAGGTCTGTTGAACTTTTGGGAAAAAAAAGTCCACTGGAGCCCACACACGATCGAATTGTCTGACGGACTCCGGTCCGCCAGACCAAGTATGCCATAAAGTCCGGTCGTGTGTACGCGGCATTAGCTTATGCTTCTTATCCTACACTTCAGAAAATATTCTCTATTCACATTTTATCTTGGGGCATTTCTGATCTTTACCCTTATTATTCAAAATGGTGACCTCTCAGACCCCAGGTCAGAGGTTGTGGAGACTGTCCAGATACTGGATTATGGATCAGAGGATGACAGAGCCAATTACTGAGTCTGTTTGTCAATACTGGCTTTCTAATGAGGACTCAAAGGACCCCCTGCTTTTATGGGATGCGTTTAAGGTCTGGGTCAAAAGAGAGTACATCTCCATGCATTGCCAAAGCCAAGAAGGATCCCATGGCCTCTCTTGCAATTGGAGGGGGAACTGCAGAGGAAGGAGGCAGTATATATGGAAAGTCCAGATCAGGTTAGCTATCAAGCATGGAAGCAGCCTTTGAGGTTGGTAGAGCTATTGAGAGTAGAACAGATTAGGAAATATCCCCTGTATATGGCACAAGAATCTTTGAATATGGAGACAAGAACTGGATTTTATTAGTTTGGCTAGCCCAGGGCCAGTTTACTAACACTCATATTGGAAGGATCCGTTCCTCTCAATGATGTGTTATCACTTCCTGACCACATTATTTTATGTTTATGGAGTATTAAAAACAACTGTACTCCACCAGGGCTTCCTGCAATGAGGACGACCTTCATGCTTATTTGGACAGGATATCCCTCTTCTCTCTGCCGGTTTCTACACAGCAGTTATTAGAAATTGATAAAATGCTATAGAAAGTACAGGGAGTGATTTGGCTACCACAAGCTGGGAAAACACTAGGGATAGAATAGGCTAATGTTGTGTTGGTGCTTGGGCGAAGATGTGGAGGTCTGTGCATTGTACAGATCTACAGTATATCTCTGTTAAACATAAATGCTAAGATTCTAGCAAAAATTTTGGCCAACTGCCTTTCTCCAATCCCGGATAATATAATACTAGGTTTTTTGCCTAGCAGGGGCATCAACATCAATCTCAGTAGATTGTTTCTAAACTTGAAAAATTCAACATACCGATAGGGACTCAAGGGTACTTGCCTCATTGGGTGTTGAGAAGGCATTTGACTAGGTGGTGTGGACCTACCTCTGAAGACTGGGCTTTGGGCCTACATTTTTGAGGTGGCTACATATGCTTTATTATGCACCCAGGGTTCATACAAATGATAAGGTCTTTTATTAAGTCAGATAATTTTTATTGACTTTTTGTCTGCGAGCTAACAACCAGTTACATAGAAACATAAAGATAACAGAGAGAAACACTGAAATCGAAAAAATACAATTCCAAAGTCACATTCCATTCCGGCGTATACTGTCCAATACAATGTTATGGTATAGAATTAACTATGAGCATTCTATAATAGACAAACAGTCCAATAAAACACTGGAGGCTCCCTCTTCTATCAAGAAAAGGAAGAATAGAACAGTAAATCTATGCATTTGTAGTGCCACTTCCAATGTTAGCATCAAAAATAGGAAGAAACCCCCTAGAGTGGACTTTTAAGGCACACTTAATTAATTAGCAGTAAAAGTATTCTTGAGTAGTAACATCGTAGAAAATTGTTTTATTGTTAGACATATTAGATAAAATACATAGAGAATAGAATGTTTAAACAATTGATAACATTGTCACCATATCCTAAAATGAAAAAAATGATCCTCTTACACCCTACGCGTTTCAGAGTACAGATATCTCCTTCCTCAGGGGTGTATATTGAAGAGGAAAATGTATCTACAACATAATTTGTGGAAACAGTAAGTATCTAGCAATGAAAGTACATTATAAATGATATTTACAAATTTTGTAGGTACACTTACATTTACTTTTAGATGACGTGGTGAGTTAACATTCCATCATATTAAATTTAAAAACAGAAAAAAAAAAGCATCAAAAAGAGAGACCATGCTTGCTGAGTTCCTGCTTGGGTATCACACCAATCACAAGTAAAATTAGCACCACATGGTATGGCTATTCTAGAGAGCCGATTTTCAGCCCCTACTAAACCCCACGGGGGTGGGGGGTGGCCAAAGGAACTCGCTGGGGTCAAAAATAGGTAGATCCTGCAATGGAGAGTATAAATATTTGCCGGAGTATAATAAAAAGTAAAAAAATTGTATTATACATTTATTAAGTGAGTTCTTAATCAATATCCATTTATCAATATTTGATGTTGCTCTTTTGACTGTACCTAAATATTGTAGGTGATAGGCAGCCAAGGCAGAGGAAGGGTTCTATTGTGAAGGAGCTGATTTCAACTACAAAGGTATGATGGATTGAAAATGAATTAGTTATTTGTAGGACTAATTATCTATTGTTAAAAAAGGGGAATAATTAGAGGAAATAGTTTGAAGGGAATTGAAAGAAATGAAATTAAAATGAGGCACAGTATGGTGTTTCCATATGGTGACCACAATGAGCCCCATGTTAGGTATCTTATATATAGTCTATATTATTCCAATCTTAAGACAGTCGCCAGTTGAAAAAGTCCTATCCTCTAATGGCCATTCATTGGATATCACAGCAGAGATCAAGAGCCAAAAGTTTAGTATAGTTGTAAAAAATTTTACCAGGTATATATAGGTGTTTCTACCTTTTAGGAGATCTCCAAGTGAGCAGCAGCACATCCCGACATCCAGCAGCCAATTGTGGTGGATGCTGGACATGCTGCAGATTGTGTATTAAATACCCCTCCCTCTCCAATCAGCTGGCGTGAATAATTGTGGCAGCTGACAAGCCTGGAGAGAGAGGAAGAGAAAGCAGGTCTCCTCGTACTGGCCCCCTGGGCGGTGTGTGCGCTGCATCACCCTCAACGTGCATGCGCGAAGCACCGGCACGATGGGATGACGCCATGTGCAGATCGCCCACCAACACAGAAAGCTTTACCGGCGGACTGCGCATATCTGCTGGAGGAGCAAAATGGAGGTCAGATGGAGATGGAAAATACGCCTATAACCTTATGCTTGCCACCACGAGCATGCAGCTCGGGCGGCTTTGTGTGCCGGGCGGTTCTAATGGCTCCTCCATGGAAAGCGGGGCTGGAGAATGGACTACACGGGAAACAATACACACCAAAGCAACGGTCATAATTATGGAGTGTACATATTATAAAAAATACAAATACATCCATGTTTCCATTCATATTTGAGTATCACAAGGATCCCAGCAAGCAGCAGCAACAGCACATATATTGTTTTATACAAGAGCAGTCAGACTGAATCCACTGAAAAATATTATAATATCATAATACAACAAAATTAAAGTCTGGTACAGGTACATAAATGGAAGAAAGGGAACAAGGGGGGAGGAGAGGAAAACAAACAAAAGAGTGGGAGGGGGAACAAGAAAGACATGGAGAGTGTAAATATGTTTAAACATACATTTTATCCCAAGAATGGAAAAGGGGTTATAATGGAAAAATAGGAATTCAATTATAGATACATATAGTCTACTTTTCTATTCCTCCAGATAAAAAACCTTCAAGAAACGGTTTAAAACAAATAGCTTCATTTAACCCTGGTGGCTGCGTGGCTTTCAACGTATGAGTCCACAGCAATTCTATTTGGAGAAGAATTTTGTTCCAGTCCCCACCCCTAGGGCTGGGGTGTATACGATCTAGATTCAAAAATTTGATATTTGGAAAAGTACCGCCATGTACTATTGTTACGTGACATCCCAGCGGAAGATCTGGGTTGCATACCTGCATACTGCTTATATGCCTATAGTCCCTCCTCCAAAATTCCAATTTTGTTTTTCTGATATAAAAACAGCCACGGCTACTTTGTAGCATATACATTACACCAATTGCTTTGCAATTCGCAAAATGTTTGGGATGAAAAGTTTGGCCATTTTGAAGAATGGGACTTTTTTATATCAAGCAGGGACGGTCCATCCATTAAGGGTACACAGGTGTCACCCCCCCTGTCAATCACTGCCACCCCTATCCATGCATCCAGCCCCTTTCAGGACACCAGTGCATGGATTCCAACATGGAGGGGCTGTTTTTTTGAAGCACCAATTAGAGCCAGAGGCTCTAATAGGCTTCAATATAGGGGGGGCTCGGGTCGCAGAAAGTGCGCTCTGATCCCACCCAGGTGTGTTACAACAGCGAATGAATATTTGCTGTTATAACACTAATCCTCCTCTCTGCCAATCAGGAAGCAGGTTTTGACACCGGTCACCCGATTGGCTGAAAGGACAGGTGATCCTATTGGATGCCTAGGAGGAGGAGGGGAGGGGCCGGAAACCACCATGAAGGAGTAGACTTGGACCTGAGCTGCTGCACCACGCTGCCTGCCACCTGTCATGTTGGAGTAAGTGCTGGACCGACCAGCAAACAGCGGGGAGATGGGTGCCGCTCGGGGGGGGCATGGGTGGTTGTTTTCTGCCCCCCCAAAGAAAAAACCCACCAGGCGCCACTGCTATCAAGTATCCATGAGGATGAACTTGTAAATCAAATTGGCATATACATCAGACAAATCTAATGGGGATGTGGCAATAGGGGCAGGAAGGCCTGAGGTGGAGAGTCAAGGGGACCAGATATTATTAAACATTTTTATACAGCCCCTGTGTTGGTAAGTCAATTTTTTCGTGTCTAATATCACATTCACCACATTGCACCATTGTGTAAAGGTAGGTGGGATAGATGAGAGCCAGCACTGAGAGATCAGTTTACTGTATGAGCTAAGAACAGCAAACAAGCAATTTTTTGTGCCGGCAATTTGTATTGCTGTCAGAAACCATAAAATCAGACCGAGACAGAAGTACAGTTAAATCACACTTGTTTAATAATAAAAGTAAAAAGAACAAACGTAGTCAAAACATAGCCAAAGTTCAGTAACCGGAATGGATAGTCAGCCAAGCCAGAAGTCAGGGATCAACGTGGTAAAACAGCAAGCAGGATCTGGAGCCAGGAGGGATGTCAGCAAAGCAAGTCTTTAAACAGGAACGCAGGAGATCGTCTCTGTGATGTTGACCAAGGTGAAGGCAGAGATCCTCTGGGCTGGACGACTTACGTAGGCAGGACTGATGAGCAGGATATCATCAACAGCTGAGTACCTGTGGAGAGATAGGAGCTGGCAATTAGCTGACAGCTGAGTGGCAAGCTGAGAGAAGGAAGGGCTGAGCCCAGCCCTGACAGTACCCCCTCTTCAACGACCCCCTCCCCCTCGGAGGACCACCAGGCTTGAGTGGAAAACGTTTATGGAAATCAAGGAGGAGGGCAAGGACATGTACGTCTGAGGACAGGGACATGTACGTCTGAGGATGACACCCAAGAGCTTTTTTCTGGACCGTACCCCTTCCAATGCACCAGGTACTGTATGCGCCCACGGAACATACGGGAGTCAACAATGGACTGTACTTCATACTCCTCATGGTTCTCAACCTGTACAGGGTGAGGACGTGGCACCGAGGTGGTAAAGTGGTCGCAGACCAAAGGTTTTAATAAGGAGACATGAAATACATTCGAAATACACATGTTAGAAGGAAGGTCTAATGTGTAAGCCACTGGGTTAATCCTGCAAAGAATTTTGAAAAGGCCCAATAAACCGAGGTGCATACTTCAGTGAGGGAACACATAGTCAGAGGTTGCGAGATGACAGCCAGACCCTGTCCCCAACCTAGTAGGAATGCACTGGCAGGCGTCTGCGGTCAGCATGGAGTCTGTACTTATCATTAGCATGTCGCAAAGCCTCCTGGACTTGTGCCCAAGTGGAGCGAAGACCACAGAGATGCTCTTCTAATGAAGGAATACTCTGCGGAACAAATGAGTCAGGCAACATGGAAGGTTGGAAACCATAGTTCGCCATAAATGGGGATAATCGGGAAGCAGAATTCAGGGCGCTATTGTGAGCAAACTCTGCCCACCTTAATAGGTCTGACCAGTTGTTATGATGGTCAGAAATATAGCAATGTAGGAATTGCTCCAAGGACTGATTGGCTCGTTCTACGGCCCCATTAGACTGCGGGTGGTTCGCAGAGGAAAAAAAAAGCTGAATTCCCAACTGCGCACAAAAGGCTTGCCAGAACCGGGACACAAACTGACTACTCCTGTCTGAGACAATCACCTTGGGTAGTCCATGTAAGTGAAAGATCTCCCGAGCAAAAATGGAAGCCAGTTCCTTAAAAGTGGGCAACTTCTTAAGTTGAATACAATGAGACATTTTTGAGAACTGGTCAACCACCATAAGGATAACTGTGTTGCCCTCCTTAATCCTCACTAGATTGTATGCCCTTCTCAAATCAAGCTTCGTGAAAACCGTTGCTCCCTTGAAGTGGTCAAATAACACCGTAATCAACGGAATCAGATAGACATTCTTAATCGTGAAACGACTGAGACCCCTATAATTAATACAAGGTCTCAGTTCACCTCTCTTCTTCTTCACGAAGAAGAAACCAGCACCAGCAGTGGACGAGGATTTGCGGATGAAACCTCGAGAAAGTGCTTCTGCAACATACTCCTCCATGGCCTTATCCTCCAAGACCAACAAAGGGTAAACCCGGCCACGAGGGGGTATGGCACCAGGTTGAAGGTCAATTGAGCAATCATACGGCCGGTGTGGAGGCAAACTACCGGCTTGACCTTTGTCAAAGACATCGCTAAAATCGCGGTACTCCTCTGGCAGGGAGGAGAGTGAAGAGGTGCACAGGACCTTGGTTACCTTCTGGAAGCATGTCTTACTGCATTGTGGCGACCAGGAGAGAACCTCAGCATGGAGCTAATCAAAAGAGGGGTTGTGCCTCTGTAACCAAGGATAACCAATGGAAAATTAGGTGAAGAAATAATTTGGAATTGGATTATCTCATAGTGAAGAGCCCCTATGGCCATGGACAATGGAACCGTCTCATGAGTCACATGGGCAGGCTGTAGGGGTCTCCCATCAAGAGCCTCAATGGCAGGTGGAGTGTCACGCAGCTGCAGCGAAATCGAGTGCTTCGGTACAAAGGCAGCATCAATGAACAGGCCTGCAGCCCCAGAATCGATTAGAGCCGGCTGGATTAGAGCCTATCCATTGCTTCAGAAAACATAGCCATGCTCTTGAGCATCTGTGGCATATGACTAAGTTCCAGGAAGACTTCAAACAATATAAATCTGCCCTCCTAAAATACTATATCTGCCTCCACACTGCCAAACAGACCTATTTTATCACTCTCATTAACACCTTCTCATCCAGTCTACGTTAACTCTTCTCTACCTTTAACACTCTACTGTGTCCTCCACTGCCTCCACCCACTAATTCACTCACTGCCCAGGAGATCGCTAATCACTTCAACAATAGGATTGAATCAATTCATGAGATCTCCAAACCTCCCCCACTCAACACCCCATGTCCAGAGATACAATAATTACTTCCCTCATTCAACCCTGCTAGTATTAACAAGGTTGCTAAACTTTTATCTAACACTCATGTAACCACCTGCCCTCTGGATCCTGCTCCCTCGCAAATTCTACGCTCACCCTCTGACTCGATTCTTCACTCTCTAACTCACATTTTCAACCTCTCTTGTGACATCTTCCCAAACTCTCTAAAACATGCACTAGACACCCCATACTTAAAAGCCCTCACTGCACCCCACCAATCTTAACAACCTATATTCCATCCTTACTCACCTTCTCCTCCAAACTTTATGAAAGTCTGGTCTACAACCAACTGAGTGACAATCTTACCATGAACAAAGGTTTTGATCCCCTTCAGTCCATATTTTGCCCTCAACACTCCACGGAAACTGCTCTCCTTAAACTCACAAATGACCTACTAACAGCTAAAACCAATGGGCGCTATTATGTACTACTTCTCCTGGACCTCTCTGCTGCCTTCGACTCAGTGGACCACCCCCTCCTCCTAAAAAAACTCCACTCCTCTGGTCTTTGTGACTGTATTCTTCGCTGGCTCTCATCCTTCCTATCTCAATGCTCTTTCGGTGTCACTTACAACTCTACTTCCTCCTCTCCTCCTTATTCTTGGAACTCTCCTTTTCTCAATCTACATGACCTCCCTGGGTCAGTTGATTGCCTCCCATGGCTTTCAATATCTCTATGCTAATGACACCCAAATCTTTCTCTCTACCCCCAGCTCTCTCCATCTGTCTCCTCACGCATCACCAACTTACTAGCAGACATATCAGCCTGGATGTTACATCACTTCCTCAAACTCAACCTACCCAAAACCGAGCTCATGATATTTCCTCCCCCAGGTGCCACTTCCCCTGATTTCTCTGTCGATTTCAATAGCTTAACTATCAACTTGTCCCCCACGCCAAGGTTCTAGGTGTAATCCTGGACTCCGAATTAACCTTTCAGCCCCACATCCTATCTCTATCCAAAATTTGCCGCCTCAACCTCCGCAACATCCCCAAGATATGCCCCTTCCTAACCAATGACACCACAAAGCTTCTAATCCACTCCTTAGTCATCTCTCGCCTCGACTACTGTAACTGCCTCCTCATTGGCTTACTTCTAAATAGGCTATCCCCTATTCATTCCATCATGAACACTGCTGCCAGGCTCATCCACCTCACAAACCGCTTAGCGTCTGCTATACCCCTCTGCCAATCTCTCCATTGGCTGCCACTCAACCAATGAATTAAATTCAAGATACTAACTATAACTTACAAAGCCATCCACAACCTGGCCCCCAGCTACATCTCTAATGTGGTCTCAAAATACCTACCTAATCGTTCCCTTCGCTCCTCCCAAGACATCCTGCTCTCTAACTCCCTTGTCACCTCATCCCATGCTCGCATTCAGGACTTCTCCAGAGCCTCCCCCATCCTCTAGAATTCTCTACCCCAATCTGTCTGACTTTCTCCTACTTTGTCCACTTTCAGATAATCCCTGAAAACTCATCTCTTCAGAGAAGCCTATCTGGCCCACACCTAACAACTGTACATGAATTTATCCATCACCACATCCCCCACAGTTAATAGCTCTTGTATTTCTTGACCTTCCCTCTTAGATTGTAAGCTCTAAGGATCAGGGCCCTCTGATTCCTCCTGTATTAAAGTGTATTGTATTTGTACTGTCTACCCTCAAGTTGTAAAGCGCTACGTAGGCGCTATATAAATCCTGTACAATAATGATAATGTTTTCTATTGGTTTATCTATCTAATTGGAATTGTGTCTTTTTTCAACCTGACTAACTATATGAAACTTTATTTCTCCTATCTGACTTTCACCATATCTTGCGTGTTGATCATCTATGTCAATGACACCATATATAATGTAATTTATTGAAATTGTTTATCTGCCCAGCATTTAATAAAACTTTTATTAAAAAATAAGTAAAACGGTACAAAAAAAGAGTAAGCTTTATTAAATATATTGCATTTATTAAATGAATTTAAAAATTAAAAGGATACCTTCCCCACTCCCCACCACACACATACAGTTCATATACATACTGTACATACCTACACATACACATACTCAGTCAGGATGCATGTACATACATAAACTCCAGATACACATCCCAACACACACCAGAGATAGAAGAACAATTTCACTTATTATAATAATTTTGGAGCTATTGTTTTAGTTTAACTCTGTCATGATATGCTGTAACAGTTTTTAATGCATGGCCTTTTTGAAAATTTGAGTATGCAAGTACCAAACATTTTTAGCCTAGAAATATTTGATAATTTCTAATCTAACATGGCCTAATAATTTGTATTCATTATGTTTATTATGTTTGCGGATTGCTTTATTGTGAAAATACAACTAAAGGCAAAACTTTTTTTTTTAGTTTTGGACAGAATGGAGAGCGATTAGATGCCTTCTCAGGTTTTTATTGGTGTCCCCATTAGGGGGATTCACCCCCTCTATTGGTCCTGTTTACCGTTATCATCAAAAGTGAAAGTTAAAGTAAATTCCACATTTTGGGTTGTCCTCAGAGCAGTAATAGAGGGGAAATATTCCATTGGGGACACTAGCTCTGGCGACTTAGGGAGCCCAAATGAATTCCTTTAATTTGCAGGAATTGTTGTCCACTTCCTGTACTATATATATCGACAGGAAGTAAAGATAAAGGTCCCTAAATGGACACAGATGGCAAAAAAAAACTGATAGGGACTATAACCCTCCCTTACTCTATGCAAAATGAAAAATGTTTTGAATATAGTTCTACTTGAATGGATACAGGTCTGCTAGTGCAATAGATAAAGAGGCAGTTAAATGATGACGTGTTTCACAATTAGCTTTCTCAGGAAGCAAAAAAAAAAAACGTGTTTTACATAACGCTTTTCACACCTAAAAGTCAAATTGATTGAAAAAAACTGTCTTTAATACCGTAAAGAATCAATGATCACCCATCAATGCATTGAAACCAATCTACTGGACACTTATGAACCTGTCAGGGCTGGGCTCAGCCCTTGCTTCTCAAAGCTGGCTGCTCAGCTATCGGCTAATTGCCAGCTCCTATCTCTCCACAGTGACTCACCTGTTGATGATATCCTGCTCTTCAGTCCTGCCTACTTAAGCTGTCCTGCCCAGATGATCTCTGCCTTCCTCTTGGTCACATCTCTATAGACGCTCTCCTGTGTTCCTGTTAAAGACTTTCTTGGCTGACATTCCTTCTGGCTACAGATCCTGCTTGCTGTTCTACTACACTCATCTCTGGCTCCCTGATGTTTTGGCTTGTCTGACTTGTCTGTGATTTAACTGTACTTCTGTCTCAGTCTGATTCATGGTTTCTGACAGAACCATACCATGCTGACATATTCATCAAAAATTACACATATTTGGGGTCCCTGTACTTGAAATAAAAAGGAGAAAATAATTTAGTGAAAATATTGGGAATATTATTTTATGCAAAATATGTTGCTCATTATTCAATGTAAAATTTATTTTTTTCATTTTTTTTTCAAATGTCAGCTTTGTGCCAGTTAAAGGCTTTATAAATGCATTAAAATCTTTTAAAAAATATATGGTAAGCAAAATAGTATTTTTGAGGATAAGCAAAGCATGCTAAAACTGCTACATGTGGCCTGTGGGTTACAATGACCTGGTCATGCAAAGTATGAGCCTCTAATATGTATACATTTTATAAAGGACATTACTGAAATTTTTAGTCAACTGAAAATGTCCTAGAAATACAAAAAGTGTCAAAATACACAATGATATTTTCATAATGACGCCCGGATTAACTTTAAGTGATAATAAGACCTCATAAGTGCTTCCATGAGATCTTTGTTCCTCAGGCTGTAGATCAGAGGATTCAGCAATGGGTTAATGAGGGCAGATATGACTGAAAACAGTTTGTATAAATTGACCATATTGCTGGAGGTGGGAACCAAGTAAATAAAAATTAAGGATCCATAAAAGATGAAGACCACGGTGAGGTGTGATGTGCAGGTGGAGAATGCTTTCCTCTTTCCAGTCTTGCTTCGGAGTCTGATAATGGTACTGAAAATATAGACATAGGGAAGAAAGGTAAGAAGAAAGGCTCCCAAATCAACACTAGCACCTGTTATGAATACGACCACCATGTTTATGAAAGGGTCAGTACAAGTAATTTGATATAAGTGTGGAAGGTCACAAAAGAAGTTGTGAATAGAAGCTGTTCTGCAGAATGACAATCTGAGCAAAAATAAAGTATGAATCAAAGAGACAGAACACGCTGCAACCCAGACCAGAGAGGCCATATGAGCACAGACCCTCCAAGACATAATTAGTTTGTAATGTAAAGGGTGGCAGATGGCAATGTAGCGGTCGTAGGACATAGCCGAGAGCAAGAAAAGTTCTGAGCAAACAAAGGAGATGTAGAAAAAGGTTTGGGATATACAGGCAGGAATGGATATTGATCTGATTTTTGTGACCAAGTCAAAGAGCATCCTTGGTGCGGTCACTGATGAATAGGACATGTCCAGAAATGCCAAATTGGCAAGAAAAAAATACATTGGGTTGTGCAGATGGTAGTCAGTGAGGACCAAGATGAAAATAAGAAGGTTTATGATAACAGTCATCAGATAGATCAGAAGGAAGAGCACAAAAAGTCCATTCATGGTCTGTGGATGGTCTGATAGACCCACAAGAGTAAGATAGGAAATCTCTGTCATGTTCCTCATATTATCCATTTTTTTTTTCTTTGTTTAAATCTATCACTATAACACAGTAGTACAATTACAGTGTTCTTAAACATTATTCTTAGATTTACATCTGTACATTTGTACATTATTTATTCTTATATAAAATGTTGGCATTCTCTCAGGACCGTCTGCTGTGTTGTAAGAGCACAAAGCTGAAGGACTCATTAAAGGTCTACTAAGATTTAATTAATAATAACAACTTTGGAGCGTTTTTTTTCTATAACTGAGAACAGTCTTTAAAATTTGTATTTAAAATCCACTAAAAGTGTTTTATATCTTCTTGCCACTTATTTTTCTTATTGGCTAGTGGACAGAGTGATCTAAAACTTTATAAAAAGAACTTATGTTCCAAACTTACATACATAAAGCACCTCTCCAGACTAGCACCTCAAGCAATCTCAGTGGGCATCCAGGGTTCTGGCTCGAAAAGCCCATCTCTGCTTCGTATTGGAAAATATAGATGAATAGGAGCCGCACACCAAAAACCTCTTCCCTCTAATGCTGCGTACACATGAGTGGAATGTCTGGCAGAAAAAGTCCGACGGAAGCTTTTCATCGTATATACCGATCGTATGTAGGCCTCATCGGACTTTTTTTTTTTTTTTAAATCTGACGAACCTAGAAATGGAACATGTTCTAAATATTTCTGACGGAACCAATTCCTATCGGGAAAACCGATTGTCTGTATGCTGGTTCGATGGACCAAAAACGACGCATGCTCTGAAGCAAGTACGAGACGGAAGCTATTGGCTACTGGCTATTAACCACTTGAGCCCCGGACCATTATGCTGCCTAAGGACCAGAGGTCTTTTTCCAATTTGGCACTGCGTCGCTTTAACTGCTAATTGCGCGGTCATGCAATGCTATACCCAAACAAAATTTGCGTCCTTTTCTTCCCACAAATAGAGCTTTCTTTTGATGGTATTTGATCACCTCTGCAGTTTTTATTTTTTGCACTATAAATGGAAAAAGACCGAAAATTTTGAAAAAAAATGATATTTTCTACTTTTTGTTATAAAAAAAATCCAATAAACTAAATTTTAGTCATACATTTAGGCCAAAATGTATTCGGCCACATGTCTTTGGTAAAAAAAAATGTCAATAAGCGTATATTTATTGGTTTGCGCAAAAGTTATAGCGTCTACAAACTAGGGTACATTTTCTGTAATTTACACAGCTTTTAGTTTATGACTGCCTATGTCATTTCTTGAGGTGCTAAAATGGCAGGGCAGTACAAAAACCCCCCAAATGACCCCATTTTGGAAAGTAGACACCCCAAGGAAATTGCTGAGAGGCATGTTGAACCCATTGAATATTTATTTTTTTTGTCCCAAGTGATTGAATAATGACAAAAAAAAAATTTACAAAAAGTTGTCACTAAATGATATATTGCTCACACAGGCCATGGGCCTATGTGGAATTGCACCCCAAAATACATTCAGCTGCTTCTCCTGAGTATGGGGATACCACATGTGTGGGACTTTTTGGGAGCTTAGCTGCGTACGGGGCCCCGAAAACCAAGCACCGCCTTCAGGATTTCTAAGGGTGTAAATTTTTGATTTCACTCTTCACTGCCTATCACAGTTTCGGAGGCCATGGAATGCCCAGGTGGCACAAAACCCCCCAAATGACCCCATTTTGGAAAGTAGACACCCCAAGCTATTTTCTGAGAGGCATATTGAGTCCATGGAATATTTTATATTTTGACACAAGTTGCGGGAAAGTGACACTTTTTTTTTTTTTTTTTTTTTTTGCACAAAGTTGTCACTAAATGATATATTGCTCACACAGGCCATGGGCATATGTGGAATTGCACCCCAAAATACATTTAGCTGCTTCTCCTGAGTATGTGGATACCACATGTGTGGGACTTTTTGGGAGCCTAGCCGCGTACGGGGCCCCGAAAACCAAGCACCGCCTTCAGGATTTCTAAGGGTGAAAATTATTGATTTCACTCTTCACTGCCTATCACAGTTTCGGAGGCCATGGAATGCCCAGGTGGCACAAAACCCCCCCAAATGACCCCATTTTGGAAAGTAGACACCCCAAGCTATTTGCTGAGAGGCATGGTGAGTATTTTGCAGCTCTCATTTGTTTTTGAAAATGAAGAAAGACAAGAAAAACATTTTTTTTTCTTTTTTCAATTTTCAAAACTTTGTGACAAAAAGTGAGGTCTGCAAAATACTCACTATACCTCTCAGCAAATAGCTTTGGGTGTCTACTTTCCAAAATGGGGTCATTTGGGGGGGGTTTGTGCCACCTGGGCATTCCATGGCCTCCGAAACTGTGATAGGCAGTGAAGAGTGAAATCAAAAATTCACGCCCTTAGAAAGCCTGAAGGCGGTGCTTGGTTTTCGGGGTCCCGTACGCGGCTAGGCTCCCAAAAAGTCTCACACATGTGGTATCCCCATACTCAGGAGAAGCAGCAGAATGTATTTTGGGGTGTAATTTCACATATTCCCATGGCATGTTTGAGCAATATATCATTTAGTGACAACTTTGTGCAAAAAAAAAAAAAAAATTTGTCTCGTTCCCGCAACTTGTGTCGCAATATAAAATATTCCATGGACTCGACATGCCTCTCAGCAAATAGCTTGGGGTGTCTACTTTCCAAAATGGGGTCATTTGGGGGGGTTTTGAACTGTCCTGGCATTTTATGCACAACATTTAGAAGCTTATGTCACACATCACCCACTCTTCTAACCACTTGAAGACAAAGCCCTTTCTGACACTTTTTGTTTACATGAAAAAGTTATTTTTTTTTGCAAAAAAATTACTTTGAACCCCCAAACATTATATATTTTTTTAAAGCAAATGCCCTACAGATTAAAATGGTGGGTGTTTCATTTTTTTTTTTCACACAGTATTTGCGCAGCGATTTTTCAAACGCATTTTTTGGGGAAAAAACACACTTTTTTAAATTTTAATGCACTAAAATACACTATATTGCCCAAATGTTTGATGAAATAAAAAAGATGATCTTAGGCCGAGTACATGGATACCAAACATGAAATGCTTTAAAATTGCGCACAAACGTGCAGTGGCAACAAAATAAATACATTTTTAAAAGCCTTTAAAAGCCTTTACAGGTTACCACTTTAGATTTACAGAGGAGGTCTACTGCAAAAATTACTGCCCTCGATCTGACCTTCGCGGCGATACCTCACATGCATGGTGCAATTGCTGTTTACGTTTGACGACAGACCGCCGTTTGCGTTCGCCTTAGCGCGAGAGCAGGGGGCGACAGGGGAGCTTTTTTTTTTTCTTTATTATTTTTTTGCTTTTTTATCTTATTTTTAAACTGTTCCTTTCATTTTTTTTTTTTTTTAATCATTTTTATTGTTATCTCGGGGAATGTAAATATCCCCTATGATAGCAATAGGTAGTGACAGGTACTCTTTTTTGAAAAAATTGGGGTCTATTAGACCCTAGATCTCTCCTCTGCCCTCAAAGCATCTGACGACACCAAGATCGGTGTGATAAAATGCTTCCCCAATTTCCCAATGGCGCTATTTACATCCGGCGAAATCTAAGTCATAAAATGCTCGTAGCTTCCGGTTTCTTAGGCCATAGAGATGTTTGGAGCCACTCTGGTCTCTGATCAGCTCTATGGTCAGCTGGCTGAATCACCGGCTGCATTCTCAGGTTCCCTGTTGAGACACGGAAGATGGTGGGGGGGGGCATTCCCTCCCACGGCTTGTAAAAGCAGTCTAGAGGCTAATTAGCCGCTAGGATTGCTTTTACATGAAAGCCGACCACTGGCTGAAAAGAATGATACCAAGACGATACCTAAACCTGCAGGCATCATTCTGGTATAACCATTCAAAGCCGTGAATGGCGTACCTGAAGACAAAAAAATGGTTAACAATAAAGCACAGTAAACGGTAAAGTATAAAAAATTGCATACCTGAAAAGCAAACATGATAAAACATAATAACAATAAAACATTGCAGAATAGAATACAGTAAAAAAAGAGCAGAACAATAGAGAGAGAGAATAGAGAGAGAGAGAACAATGAAACGACAACTATTTTTTTTTATTTTATATATTTTTTTTACACTTTTTTTGTAACTAACTTTTATAACGGTAACCGGTTCCAGGTTCGGGTCTCTCAAAATGCGATGACATCTTGGGAGACCCTGTGAAAGTGTGCCTACTCTGTGCAATGCTGTACCCTTCGCTAATACTCAACTAGTGAGTGGTAGCGTTCAAAACATTCACCAATGCAAAGACCAGGATTGTCAGGACAGGAGGGACAATAATAGCGGGTGTCACGCCTATATCTGCGCTTGCTGCAGACACAACATCTTTTTTGGGGGGGTTCGTTGGGTAGGGGTACTCGGGAGGACATAAAGAAAATGCCTCTCATGCAGCCGACTGCATTTGGTTGGGGATGTGAATGGGGGAAGTACGGGCGCTGCAGAAGCGGTGTGTTCCCAATTAGGATTGGCGAATGCAGCAGGAAGGGCATTATGGGCACGACGGGCCTGTGTTTGTCTTCTTGGTGGCAGCGGGACACTACTTGTGCTTGCCACCTCACCAGCTTGAACTGCACTTATGGGACTCGCCACGTCACCAAGTGTTACTGCAGTGCTGGTTTGACTACGACCGGGGTGTACTAGGCCGCTGGCGCTTGCCAGTTCAATAAAAAGCTACCAAAAAAACTGTTAGCGATCGCAGGGATCAGGCCTGACTCTGCGAACGTTGCAGTTATGCGTTAAGTGTTTTGTAAATGACAGTGATCGATCGATACTGCACTTGGGTGGGCTGGGCCGGGCGGAGGGGCAAAATGCAGGTGCTAGCAGGTATCTGGGCTGATCCCGCTAACACTGTGTTTTTGGGAACCCTAAACTGCTGGGGACGCTAGTATAGAACTGATCGGATCAGATATTGATCCATTCAGATACTATACCACTAAGGGAGGCGTATGCTGCGTGCATGGGTGTTAGCGGTACTGGCGCTAATCTGACGCTGCTTGGGGCTGGTGCTTGCCAGTTCACCAAAATACTACCAAAAAAACTGTTAGCGATCGCAGGGATCAGGCCTGACTCTGCGAACGCTGCAGTTATACATTTAGTGTTTTGTAAGTGACAGTGATCGATCGATACTGCACTTGGGTGGGCTGGGCTGGGCCGGGCAGAGGGGCAAAACGCAGGTGCTAGCAGGTATCTGGGCTGATCCCGCTAACACTGCATTTTTGGGAACTCTAAACTGCTGGGGACGCTAGTATAGATCTGATCGGACCAGATATTGATCCGTTCAGATACTATACCACTAAGGGAGGTGTACAGTGCGTGCGTGGGTGTTAGCACTACTGTCGCTAACCTGACGCTGCCTGGAGCTGGTGCTTGCCAGTTCACCAAAATGCTACCAAAAAAACTCAGCGATCGCAGGGATCAGGCCTGACTCTGCGAACGCTGCAGTTATGCGTTTAGTGTTTTGTAAGTGACAGTGATCGATCGATACTGCACTTGGGTGGGCTGGGCGGAGGGGCAAAACGCAGGTGCTAGCAGGTATCTGGGCTGATCCCGCCAACACTGCGTTTATGGGAACCCTAAACTGCTGGGGACGCTAGTATAGATCTGATCGGATCAGATATTGATCCGATCAGATACTATACCACTAAGGGAGGTGTATGCTGCGTGCGTGGGTGTTAGCGGTACTGGCGCTAATCTGACGCTGCCTGGGGCGACGCATATCACCGCCGGGCGATCAGGGGGCTAAACCTTTATTCGGTAATAAACGGCGGGTGCCCTGACACTATAAAAAATAAACAAACTAACCAGCGTCACCCGTAACAGTTATACGGTGATCAGTGGTGAAAGGGTTAACTAGGGGGCAATCAAGGGGTTAAAACATTTATTAGGTAGTATATGGGGGGTCCCTGTCGCTATAAAACGCTGACGGCGAACCTAAATATTTAGGTCCCTAACTAGCGTCACCAGCGACACTAATACAGCGATCAGAAAAATTATCGCTTAGCGACACTGGTGACAGGGGGTGATCAAGGGGTTAAAACTTTATTAGGGGGGGTTAGGGGGGTATCCTAGACCTAAAGGGGGCCTAACACTCACTGCCCTGACACTGTAACTGTCACAAACTGACACCAATACAGTAATCAGAAAAAAAAAAAAAAACTGCTGGTGTCAGTTTGTGACGGGGGGGGGGGGTGATTGGGGGGGGATCGGGGGGGGGGGGATCGGGGTGTTTAGTGTGCCTGGCATGTTCTACTGTGTGTGTAGTGTTGGTGCACTCACATACCTGTCTTCTCTCCTCGGGCCGGAACGGAAATAACCGAGCCGAGGAGAGATGACATCATTTCCTTTGCTGCTGTTTAGCATACAGCAGCAAAGGAATGATTCGATTGGCCGGCGGCGATCGCGAGGGGGGGGCCACGAACAGATGGCCTCCCCCTCACCTCCGATCGCCGTGGGACAAAAGACGACCGCCTCGGGCACTGGGGGGGGGGGTCCGATTGGACCCCCCACCCACGGAAGGCAAATCACGTATATGTACGTGATTTTGCCTGTCCGTGCCACCTTGCCGACGTACATCGGCGTGAGGCGGTCGTCAAGTGGTTAAACTTCCTTTTTCTAGTCCCGTCATAAGTGTTGTACGTCACTGCATTCTGGATGGTTGGACTTTGGGTTTACCGTGTGTAGGCAAGACCGCTTGAATGGAATTCCGTCGGTGTTCTGTCGGAGAAACTATCGGAGTTTATTCCGATGGCTAAACCGGTCGTGTGTACGTGGCATAAGTGTTTTTATTGAACCATCCATAATATATCTTCTTTCATGATGTTCCTGCTCAAGTACATTAATAATTGTATGGTTTTACATGGTGAAATGTGAGATATACCAGGGTGTGCAGTAGGGGGTGGGGGGAGAAGATACCAAAATGTGTGCATTAGTCGATAAGTTTACCAAGTTTCCCATTTGTCATGGAATCGTTGCATGCTGTCATGGATAGCGTGATAAATTATCTTCATAAGTATTAGTGAGTCCATTCTGTTATAGACTTGATCTATAATGTGATGGGTTGATTGTAAATGGCAATGTAAGGTGATAACCCATTGTACCACACTGAATAGAATAAGCAAAGTTGAACTGTCAGCTGCTGTCACAGTGTGGCTAGCATTGGACAGCTCCAAAAAAAATGTGTTCAAAGGACCCCGCAGAGAGACATCCACAAGAGATATCTGAGACACTTCAGGAGAATAGTTTTTTGAAGGGCTATTTACCATCGTGTGTTATTGTACCTCTGTTTTGCAAACCAAAACCAATTTGCACAGGAGGTTTGGTGCTAGAACTATTGCTATTGCTCTGATGCGACATTAACTCATGTGTGTGGCTCGATCGTCGTTTACATATGCGTGCGGGAGTAACGTATGTGTTCGCATTTGCACTTAAGCACGGTGGGACGGGGGGGGGGTTCTGTAAATGTTTTATTTATTTATTTTATATAAAATATTATTTTTTACACTTTTTTTTTGTACTAACTTTATTGCTAACATAGAAAACACGCAACTAGTGCACTAGGAGCCACCTCCTTAGACTTTTTTATGCAGAAAAAAGTATAAAAGTATATAAAAGGCAACTGTGTGCCACTTTTATTTAGATACAAAATGGTAAGTATTGCCACCAGACAACAATCATTTAAAAAGTTTTACAAAGTACACCAATAGAATTCATAATACATAGATATACATATATATCAAACCCAAGGCTAATAATCAAGGAACTGCCAGAGTCAAGCTGAGGTCAGTCCATGGAGATTTGTAGCATGTATCCCGACATGTTTCGGAAATTTTTATTGGTACATATCTTCCTTCATCAGGGCAGATTTACTTTGGATGACTTTATCTCTATCTGTAACATAAATATGATTCATAATATTTGTGCAGTGACATGTAAAGGCAAATAATATCATGTAATTAATTTATACAATGTTTTAAATCACAAGGTATTTACATATGGATTTCATAGGTATAACATAGAAGAAACATAAAAACAGTGGCATATAAACCACGTTGGCTGGAAGAGCTCAGACAAGGACCTGCAGACGTGCAGCTGCGCAGTCAGGAGGCGACCAAATGCTTCACACATGCAAGAGACTCCCTGGTATATACCCAGCAAAAAGGCTCATCCTTGCTTCCGAGCATGCGTGTTTTTACTTTGTACTTTTGTCCGACAGACTTGTGTACACACGCTCGGAAAATTGGACAACACACATTTGTCTGCAGAAAATTTGAAAACCTGCTAGCCAATATTTGTTGGCGGAAAGTCTGACAACAATTGTCCGACGGAGCGTACACACGGTCGAATTTACCACCAACACCCTGACATCAAACATTTCCTGCCGGAAAGTCCAATCGTGTGTACACGCCTTTAATTCTAGTTTTCTAGAGTTCTATGGTTGTATATGTTGTGAATAAAGTACAGTATATAAGATTGTTTTTAGATGTATACTTTCCTTTTTGCGTGTATTTGATAATTATTCTTGTTCTGATGGTCTGTGTTGGTTAACCTCCCAACAATATTGTATGTTTGGAATCTATTTTTTATAATTCTACTAATATGGGGAGTAGTTAATCCTCTATAAGAGTTTTATTCCTGTCTGTGTCTTGCTGGGGACACTAAGAAGGAACAGAAGAAGAAATATCTTCATAAGCAAACTAAACAACAAAGAGCGCACAGAAAGCAAAATTCATAATGAAATGTGAAAAATATTTGGCTGGAGTTCCAATGTTGTTTGTGATGCGATGCTACCCACCACCCATTGGTTACACCAATGAGTCAATTAGAGTTCCTTTAATGCCTCACATTTTTGTAAACCAATATGGGAATTGGAACTTTCTAGAGAAGATGAAAGGTTGTCCTGTCCAGCTGGTATAAATACCTGAATCTGTCGTTATGTTATCTCCAGGGATAATAGTCCATGCTGTGGCTGCCATGGAGCAGAATCCGCTTTGGGCAGAGATACAGGGAGCTGGGAAGACAGCTCCTGTCACCAGGGGCGATTCCCTGGCATCTTCCTGACTCCCTGTATCTCTGCCCACCATGGATTTTGCTCCACGGCAGTCACAGCCCTGGAGTGGACTCTTTACACTACATATGCCTGTTCCCAAGCCTGGACTGGGACAAAAAAATAGGCCCGGGCATTTTGGAATAAGCAGCCCATGACATGTTAACCGGCCCCTTCCCCATTCTCCACCCTGATGGAAGGGGAACCCCGCAGAGGTGCGGGGGGCTAGGGGTACTGGGAAAGAGCTCGTGGGCAGAGAGCACAGGGAAGAACCTTGAGAACATGGGGTGGGGCGAGAGCACAAGGGGGCCGGAGAGTATGGGGGGTTGGAGAGCACAGGAGGTGGGGGGTTGGAGAGCACAGGGGGAAGCAAAAACATGGGGTGGGGTGGGGCGGAGAGCACAGAGAGGGCAGCAGAGCACGGGGTGGAGAGCACAGGGGGAGGCAGAGAGCACTGGGGGGCTTGAGAGCACTGGGGGAGAGGCGGAGGGCACAGGGGGCAGCAGAGAGCATGGGGGGCTGGAGAGCACTAGGGGCTGGAGAGCACTGGGGGAGAGGCAAAGGGCAAAGGGGGAAGCAGAGAGCACAGAGGGAGGTGGAGAGCACAGGGGGAGTTGGAGCGCACAGGGGGCTGGAGAGCACTGGGGGAGGCAGAGATCACTAGGTTGGATAGAGAGCACTGGGGGGGCTGCAGAGAGCACTGGGGGAGAGGCGGAGGGCACATGGGGGCAGTGGAGAGCATGGGGGGCTGGAGAGCACTAGGGGCTGGAGAGCACTGGGGGAGAGGCAAAGGGCACAGGGGGGAAGCAGAGAGCACAGAGGGAGGTGGAGAGCACAGGGGGAGGTGTAGCGCACAGGGGTCTGGAGAGCACTGGGGAACAGGCGGAGGGCACATGGGGGCAGCGGAGAGCATGGGGGGCTGGAGAGCACTAGGGGCTGGAGAGCACTGGGGGAGAGGCAAAGGGCACAGGGGGGAAGCAGAGAGCACAGAGGGAGGTGGAGAGCACAGGGGGAGGTGTAGCGCACAGGGGTCTGGAGAGCACTGGGGAACAGGCGGAGGGCACATGGGGGCAGCGGAGAGCATGGGGGGCTGGAGAGCACTAGGGGCTGGAGAGCACTGGGGGAGAGGCAAAGGGCACAGGGGGGAAGCAGAGAGTACAGAGGGAGGTGGAGAGCACAGGGGGAGGTGTAGCGCACAGGGGTCTGGAGAGCACTGGGGGAGAGGCGGAGGGCACAGGGGGGAAGCAGAGAACATGAGGAAGGTGGAGAGCACAGAAGGGAGGTGGAGAGAATAGGGGGGAGGTAGAGAGCACAGGGGGTGGTGGTGAGCATGGGGGGAGATGGAGAGCATAGGAGGGAGGTGGAGAGCAGAGGGGGGCTGGAGAGCACTGGGGGGGCTGGAGGGCACAGGGGGAGAGGTGGAGGGCACAGGGGAGCTAGAGAGCACTGGGGGGGCTGGGAGCACTTGGGGAAAGGCAGAGGGCGTGGTGGGCAGCAGAGAGCAAGGGGGCAGGTGGAGATGACAGGGGGCAGGTGGAGATGACAGGGGGAGGTGAAGAGCACTGGGGGAGAAGCAGAGGGTGCAGGGGGCAGCGGAGAGCATGGGGGAGCTGGAGAGCACTGGGGAGAGGCGGAGGGCACTGGGGGGCAGCGGAGAGCATGGGGGGAGGTGGAGAGCACAGGAGGGTGGTGGAGAGCACAGGGGGGTGGAGAGCACAGGGGGAGGTGGAGAGCACAGGGGGAGGTGGAGAGCACTGGGGGGAGAGACGGAGGGCACAGGGGGGCATCGGTGAGTATGGGGGAGAGGCTGAGGGCACAGGGGGCAGAGGCGAGCATGGGGGAGGTAGAGAGCACAGGAGGGAGGTGGAGAACACGGGGGGGTGGAGAGCACAGGGGGAGGTGGAGAGCACAGGGAGGCTGGAGAGCACTGGGGGAGAGGTGGAGGGCACAGGGGGCAGTGGTGAGCATAAGGGGGGCTGGGGAGCACTGGGGAAGAGGCAGAGGGTACAGGGGGCAGCGGAGAGTATGTGGGGAGATAGAGAGCATAGGAGGAGGTGGAGAGCACAGGGGGGCTGGAGAGCACTGGGGGCTGGTGAGACTGGGGGGAGTTCGAGAGCACAAGGGGGCTGGAGAGCACTGGGGGAGAGGCTGAGGGCACAGGGGAGTGGTGGTGAGCATAAGGGGGGCTGGAGAGCACTGGGGAGAGGCAGTGGGCACAGGGGGGCAGCGGAGAGTATGTGGAGAGGTTGGGAGCACAGGGGGGCTGCAGAGCACTAGGGGGGCTGGAGAACACTTGGGGAGAGGCAGAGGGCACAGGGGGCAGCAGAGAGCACAGGAGGGAGTTGGAGAGCACAGGGGGAAGTGGAGAGCACTGGGGCTGGAGAGCACTGGGGGGAGGCGGAGGGCACTGGGGGCACTGGGGAGCACAGGGAGGGGGGCTGGAGAGCACTGGGGGGAGGCGGATGGCACTGGGGGCACTGGAGAGCACAGGGAGGGGGGCTGGAGAGCACTGGGGGAGAGGGTTGGGAGCACTAGGGGAGAGGCGGAGGACACGGGGAGAGGCACAGGGGGGCTGGTGAGCACTGGGAGGGGGCTGGGAGTGCTGGGGGAGAGGCGGAGGGCAGGGGGGCAGCAGAGAGCAAGGGGGCAGGTGGAGATTACAGGGGGAGGTGGAGAGCACTGGAGGAGAGGTGGAGGGCACAGGGGGCAGCAGAGAGCATGAGGGGCTGGAGAGCACTGGGGAAAAGGCAGGGGGCATTGGGGGGCAGCAAAGAGCATGGGGGGTTGAGAGCACAGGAGGGAATTGGAGAGCACGGGGGTGGAGAGCACAGGGAGGCTGGAGAGCACTGGGGAAGAGGCGGTGAGCACAAGGAGGCTGGAGAGCACTGAGGGAGAGGAAGAGGGCACAAGGGGGCAGCAGTGAGCATAAGGGGGGCTGGGGAGCACTGGGGGAGAGGCTGAGGGCACAGGGGGCAGTGGAGAGTATGTGGGGAGATAGAGAGCATAGGAGGAGGTGGAGAGCACAGGGGGGCTGGAGAGCACTGGGGGCTGGTGAGCACTGGGGGGAGTTCGAGAGCACGGGGGAGGTGGAGAGCACAAGGGGGCTGGAGAGCACTGGGGGTGAGGCTGAGGGCACAGGGGGGTGGCGGTGAGCATAAGGGGGGCTGGAGAGCACTGGGGGAGAGGCAGAGGGCACAGGGGGGCAGCGGAGAGCATGTGGAGAGGTTGAGAGCACAGGGGGAGGAGGAGAGCACAGGGGGGCTGCAGAGCACTGGGGGGGCTGGAGAACACTTGGGGATAGGTAGAGGGCACAGGGGGCAGTGGAGAGCACAGGGGGGGAGTTAGAGAGCACAGGGGGAAGTGGAAAGCACTGGGGCTGGAGAGCACTGGGGGGAGGCGGAGGGCACTGGGGGCACTGGGGAGCACAGGAAGGGGGGCTGGAGAGCACTGGAGGGAGGCAGAGGGCACTGGGGGCACTGGAGAGCACAGAGAGGGGTTCTGGAGAGCACTGCGGGAGGGGGTTGGGAGCACTAGGGGAGAGGCAGAGGGCACAGGGGGAGAGGCAGAGGGCACAGGGGGAGGTGGAGAGAACAGGGGGGCTGGTGAGTACTGGGAGGGGGCTGGGAGCACTGGGGGAGAGGCGGAGGGCACAGGGGGCAGCAGAGAGCATGGGGGAGGTGGAGAGAACAGGGAGAGGCAGAGATCACTGAGTTGGCTAGAGAGCACTGGGGGGCTGCGGAGAGCACTGGGGGAGAGGCGGAGGGCACATGGGGGCAGCGAAGAGCATGGGGGGCTGGAGAGCACTGGGGGCTGGAGAGCACTAGGGGCTGGAGAGCACTGGGGGAGAGGCAAAGGGCACAGGGGGGAGCAGAGAGCACAGGGGGAGGTGGAGAGCACAGGGGGAGGTGGAGAGCACAGGGGGCTGGAGAGCACTGGGGGAGATGCGGAGGGCACAGGGGGGCAGCGGAGAGCATGAGGAAGGTGGAGAGCACAGAAGGGAGGTGGAGAGAACAGGGGGATGTAGAGAGCACAGGTGGTGGTGGAGAGCACAGGGAGAGGTGGAGAGCACAGGGGGGCAGTGGTGAGCATGGGGGGAGATGGAGAACTTAGGAGGGAGGTGGAGAGCACAGGGGGGCTGGAGAGCACTGGGGGGGCTGGAGGGCAAAGGGGGGGAGCTGGAGGGCAAAGGGGGGGAGGTGGAGGGCACAGGCGAGCTGGAGAGCACTGGGGGGGCTGGGAGCACTTGGGGAAAGGCGGAGGGCGTGGTGGGCAGCAGAGAGCAAGGGGGCAGGTGGAGATGACAGGGGGCAGGTAGAGATGACAGGGGGAGGTGAAGAGCACTGGGGGAGAAGCGGAGGGCACAGGGGGCAGCGGAGAGCATGGGGGAGCTGGAGAGCACTGGGGGAGAGGCGGAGGGCACTGGGGGGCAGCGGAGAGCATGGGGGGAGGTGGAGAGCACAGGAGGGTGGTGGAGAGCACAGGGGAGTGGAGAGCACAGGGGGAGGTGGAGAGCACAGGGAGGCTGGAGAGCACTGGGGGAGGTTGAGAGCACTGGGGGAGAGACAGAGGGCACAGGGAGGCAGCGGTGAGTATGGGGGAGAGGCTGTGGGCACAGGGGGCAGCGGCAAGCATGGGGGAGGTGGAGAGCACAGGAGGGAGGGGGAGAACACGGGGGGTGGAGAGCACAGGGGGAGGTGGAGAGCACAGGGAGGCTGGAGAGCACTGGGGGAGAGGCGGAGGGCACAGGGGGCAGCAGTGAGCATAAGGGGGGCTGGGGAGCACTGGGGAAGAGGGCACAGGGGGCAGCAGAGAGTATGTGGGGAGATAGAGAGCATAGGAGGAGGTGGAGAGCACAGGGGGGGTGGAGAGCACAGGGAGGCCAGAGAGCACTGGGGGAAGTTGAGAGCACTGGGGGAGAGGCGGAGGGCACAGGGGGGCAGGGGTGAGTATGGGGGAGAGACTGAGGGCACAGGGGGCAGCGGCGAGCATGGGGGAGGTGGAGAGCACAGGAGGGAGGTGGAGAACACGGGGGGGTGGAGAGCACAGAGGGAGGTGGAGAGCACGGGGAGGCTGGAGAGCATTGGGGGAGAGGCGGAGGGCACAGGGGGCAGCGGTGAGCATGAGGGGGGCTGGGGAGCACTGGGGAAGAGGCAGAGGGCACAGGGGGCAGTGGAGAGTATGTGGGGAGATAGAGAGCATAGGAGGAGGTGGAGAGCACAGGGGGGCTGGAGAGCACTGGGGGATGGTGAGCACTGGGGGGAGTTCGAGAGCACAGGGGGAGGTGGAGAGCACAAGGGGGCTGGAGAGCACTGGGGGTTAGGCTGAGGGCACAGGGGGGTGGCGGTGAGCATAAGGGGGGCTGGAGAGCATTGGGGGAGAGGCAGAGGGCACAGGGGGGCAGCGGAGAGCATGTGGAGAGATTGGGAGCACAGGGGGAGGAGGAGAGCACAGGGGGGCTGCAGAGCACTGTGGGGGCTGGAGAACACTTGGGGAGAGGCAGAGGGCACAGGGGACAGCGGAGAGCACAGGGGGGAGTTGGAGAGCACAGGGGGAAGTGGAGAGCACTGGGGCTGGAGAGCACTGGGGGGAGGCGGAGGGCACTGGGGGCACTGGGGAGCACAGGGAGGGGGGCTGGAGAGCACTGGGGGGAGGCGGATGGCACTGGGGGCACTGGAGAGCACAGGGAGGGGGGCTGGAGAGCACTGGGGGAGGGGGTTGGAAGCACTAGGGGAGAGCGGAGGGCACAGGGGGAGAGGCAGAGGGCACAGGGGGAGGTGGAGAGCACAGGGGGGCTGGTGAGCACTGGGAGGGGGCTGGGAGCGCTGCGGGAGAGGCAGAGGGCAGGGGGTGCAGCAGAGAGCAAGGGGGCAGGTGGAGATCACAGGGGGAGGTGGAGAGCACTGGAGGAGAGGTGGAGGGCACAGGGGGCAGCAGAGAGCATGAGGGGCTGGAGAGCACTGGGGAAAAGGCAGGGGGCACTGGGGGGCAGCGAAGAGCATGGGGGGGTGGAGAGCACAGGAGGGAATTGGAGAGCACAGGGGGGTGGAGAGCACAGGGAGGCTGGAGAGCACTGGGGAAGAGGCGGTGAGCACAAGGAGGCTGGAGAGCACTGAGGGAGAGGAAGAGGGCACAGGGGGGCAGCGGTGAGCACAAGGGGGGCTGGGGAGCACTGGGGAAGAGGCAGAGGGCACAGGGGGCAGCGGAGAGTATGTGGTGAGATAGAGAGCATAGGAGGAGGTGGAGAGCACAGGGGGGGCTGGAGAGCACTGGGGGCTGGTGAGCACTGGGGGGAGTTCGAGAGCACGGGGGAGGTGGAGAGCACAAGGGGGCTGGAGAGCACTGGGGGTGAGGCTGAGGGCACAGGGGGGTGGCGGTGAGCATAAGGGGGGCTGGAGAGCACTGGGGGAGAGGCAGAGGGCACAGGGGGGCAGCGGAGAGCATGTGGAGAGGTTGGGAGCACAGGGGGAGGAGGAGAGCACAGGGGGGCTGCAGAGCACTGGGGGGGCTGGAGACCACTTGGGGAGAGGCGGAGGGCACAGGGGGCAGCGGAGGGCACAAGGGGGAGTTGGAGAGCACAGGGGGAAGTGGAGAGCACTGGGGCCGGAGGGCACTGGGGGCACTGGGGAGCACAGGGAGGGGGGCTGAATAGCACTGGGGGAAGGCAGAGGGCACTGGGGGCACTGGAGAGCACAGGGAGGGGTTCTGGAGAGCACTGGGGGAGGGGGTTGGGAGCACTAGGGGAGAGGCGGAGGGCACAGGGGGAGAGGCAGAGGGCACAGGGGGAGATGGAGAGCACAGGGGGGCTGGTGAGCACTGGGAGGGGGCTGGGAGCACTGGGGGAGAGGCGGAGGGCACAGGGGGCAGCAGAGAGCATGGGGGAGGTGGAGAGCACAGGGGGAGGCAGAGTTCACTGGGTTGGCTAGAGAGCACTGGGGGGCTGCGGAGAGCACAGGGGGAGAGGTGGAGGGCACATGGGGGCAGCGGAGAGCATAGGGGGCTGGAGAGCACTGGGGGCTGGAGAGCACTAGGGGCTGTAGAGCACTGGGGGAGAGGCAAAGGGTACAGGAGGGAAGCAGAGAGCACAGGGGGAGGTGGAGAGCACAGGGGGCTGGAGAGCACTGGGGGAGAGGCCGAGGGCACAGGGGGGCAGCGGAGAGCATGAGGAAGGTGTAGAGCACAGAAGGGAGGTGGAGAGAACAGGGGAGGTAGAGAGCACAGGGGGCAGCGGAGAGTATGTGGGGAGATAGAGAGCATAGGAGGAGTTGGAGAGCACAGGGGGGCTGGAGAGCACTGGGGGCTGGTGAGCACTGGGGGGGAGTTCGAGAGCACAGGGGGAGGTGGAGAGCACAAGGGGGCTGGAGAGCACTGGGGGGTGAGGCTGAGGGCACAGGGGGGTGGCGGTGAGCATAAGGGGGGCTGGAGAGCACTGTGGGAGAGGCAGAGGGCACAGGGGGGCAGCGGAGAGCATGTGGAGAGGTTGGGAGCACAGGGGGAGGAGGAGAGCACAGGGGGGCTGCAGAGCACTGGGGGGGCTGGAGAACACTTGGGGAGAGGCAGAGGGTACAGGGGGCAGCGGAGAGCACAGGGGGGAGTTAGAGAGCACAGGGGGAAGTGGAGAGCACTGGGGCTGGAGAGCACTGGGGGAAGGCGGAGGGCACTGGGGGCACTGGGGAGCACAGGGAGGGGGGCTGGAGAGCACTGGGGGGAGGCGGATGGCACTGGGGGCACTGGAGAGCACAGGGAGGGGGGCTGGAGAGCACTGGGGGAGGGGGTTGGGAGCACTAGGGGAGAGGCGGAGGGCACAGGGGGAGAGGCAGAGGGCACAGGGGGAGGTGGAGAGCACAGGGGGGCTGGTGAGCACTGGGAAGGGGCTGGGAGTGCTGGGGGAGAGGTGGAGGGCAGGGGGGGAAGCAGAGTTCAAGGGGGCAGGTGCAGATCACAGGGGGAGGTGGAGAGCACTGGAGGAGAGGTGGAGGGCACAGGGGGCAGCAGAGAGCATGAGGGGCTGGAGAGCACTGGGGGGCAGTGAAGAGCATGGGGGGGTGGAGAGCACAGGAGGGAATTGGAGAGCACAGGGGGGTGGAGAGCACAGGGAGGCTGGAGAGCACTGGGGAAGAGGCGGTAAGCACAAGGAGGCTGGAGAGCACTGAGGGAGCGGAAGAGGGCACAGGGGGGCAGCAGAGACCATGTGGGGAGGTGGAGAGCACAGGGGAAGGTGGAGAGCATGGGGGAGAGGCGGAGGGCACGGGGGGGGCATCGGAGAGCACAAGGGGAGGTGAAGAGCACAGGAGGGAGGTGGAGAGCACAGGGGGCTGGTGAGCACAGGGGGAGATAGAGACCACAGGGAGGAAGAGGAGAGCACAAGGGGGTCGGAGAGCATGGGGGGTTGGAGAGCACAGGGGTGGGGGGTTGGAGAGAACAGGGGGAAGCAAAAACATGGGGTGGGCAGAGAGCACAGAGAGGGCAGCAGAGCATGGGGTGGAGATCACAGGGGTGAGGCAGAGAGCACTGGGGGGGGCTTGAGAGCACTTGGGGAGAGGCTGAGGGTACAGGGGGGAAGCAGAGAGCACAGGGGGAGGTGGAGAGCACAGGGGGGCTGGAGAGCACTGGGGGAGAGGTGGAGGGCACAGGGGGGCAGCAGAGAGCATGGGGGGCTGGAGAGCACTGGGGGGGCTGGAGAGCACTGGGGGAGAGGGAAAGGGCACATGGGGGAAGCAGAGAGCACAGGGGGAGGTGGAGAGCACAGGGGGGCTGGAGAGCACTGGGGGAGAGGGAAAGGGCACATGGGGGAAGCAGAGAGCACAGGGGGAGGTGGAGAGCACAGGGGGGCTGGAGAGCACTGGGGGAGAGGCGGAGGGCACAGGGGGCAGCCGAGAGCATGAGGAAGGTGGAGAGCACAGAAGGGAGGTGGAGAGAACAGGGGGAGGTAGAGAGCACAGGGGGCGGTGGAGAGCACAGGGGGAGGTGGAGAGCACAGGGGGGCTGGAGAGCACCGGGGGAGGGGTGGAGGGCACAGGGGGGCAGTGGTGAGCATGGGGGGAGATAGAGAGCATAGGAGGGAGGTTGAGAGCAGAGTGGGGCTTGAGAGCACTGGGGGGGCTGGAGGGCACAGGGGGAGAGGCGGAGGGCACAGGGGGAGAGGCAGAGGGCACAGGGGGGCTTGAGAGCATGGGGGGCTGGGAGCACTTGGGGAAAGGTGAAGGGTGGGGTGGGCAGCGGAGAGCAAGGGGGCAGGTCGAGATGATAGGGGGCAGGTGGAGATCACAGGGGGAGGTGGGGAGCACTGAGGGAGAAGCAGAGGGCACAGGGGGCAGTGGAGAGATGGGGGAGCTGGAGAGCACTGGGGGAGAGGAGGAGGGCACTGGGGGGCAGCGGAGAGCATGCGGGGAGGTGGAGAGTAGGGATGAGCCAAACCCCCCCTGTTTGGTTCGTACTAGAACATGCGAACAGGCAAAAAATTTGTTCGAACACGCGAACAACGTTAAAGTCTATGGGACTCGAACATGAATAATCAAAAGTGCTAATTTTAAAGGCTTATGCAAGTTATTGTCATAAAAAGTGTTTGGGGACCTGGGTAGTATGCCTGTAAAGGGGCGCATGTTTCCCGTGTTTAGAACAGTCTGACAGCAAAATGACATTTTAAAGGAAAAAAAGTCATTTAAAACTACTCGTGGCTATTAATGAATTGTCGGTCCGACAATACACCTAAAAGTTCATTGATAAAAACGGCATGGGAATTCCCCACAGGGGAACCCCGAACCAAAATTAAAAAAAAAAATTCTATACCAGGCCCTTCAGGTCTGGTATGGATATTAAGGGGAACCCTGCGCCAAAATTAAAAAAAAATGGCGTGGGGTCCCCCCAAAAATCCATACCAGACCCTTATTCGAGGACGCAACCTGGCAGGCCACAGGAAAGGAGGGGGGACGAGAGAGCGCCCCCCTCCTGAACCATACCAGGCCACATGCCCTCAACATTGGGAGGGTGCTTTGGGGACCTGGGTCCTGCCCCAGGGGACATGGATCAATGCAAAAAAAAGTTTTAAAAACCGCCATTTTTTCGGTAGCAGTGATTTTAATAATGCTTAAAGTGAAACTATAAAAGTGTAATATCCCTTTAAATCTCGTACCTGGGGGTGTCTATAGTATGCCTGTAAAGGGGCTCATGTTTCCCTTGTTTAGAACAGTCTGACAGCAAAATGACATTTCAAAGGAAAAAAAGTCATTTAAAACTACTTGCGGCTTTTAATGCATTGCCGGTCCGACAATACACATAGAAGTTCATTGATAAAAACGGCATGGGAATTCCCCACAGGGGAACCCCGAACCAAAATTTAAAAAAAAATGACGTGGGGGTCCCCCTAAATTCCATACCAGGCCCTTCATGTCTGGTATGAATATTAAGAGGAACCCCGGGAAATTTTTTTTTTAAAAATGGCGTGGGGTCCCCCTCAAAATCTATACCAGACCCTTCAAGTCTGGTATGGATTTTAAGGGGAACCCCGCGCCAAAATAAAAAAAAAAATGGCATGGGATCCCCCTAAAAATCCATACCAGACCCTTATCCGAACACGCAACCCGGTAGGCCGCAGGAAAAGAGGGGGGACGAGAGAGCACCCCCCCTCCTGAACTGTACCAGGCCACATGCCCTCAACATTGGGAGGGTGCTTTGGGGTAGCCCCCAAAACCCCTTGTCCCCATGTTGATGAGGACAAGGGCCTCACCCCCACAACCCTGGCCGGTGGTTGTGGGCGTCTGCGGGCAGGGGGCTTATCGGAATCTGGAAGCCCCCTTTAACAAGGGGACCCCCAGATCCTGACCCTCCCCCCTGTGTGAAATGGTAAGGGGGTACAAAAGTCCCCCTACCATTTCACTAAAAAACTGTCAAAAATGTTAAAAATGACAAGAGACTTCTTCTTCCCTTCTTCTCCTCGGGCCGCTCCGCATCCATGATGGCATGGAGGGAGGCTCTCGATCTTCTCTTCATCTTCTTCTCTTCATCTTCTTCTCTTCATCTTCTTTTCGGGCCGCTCTGCATCCATGATGGCATGGAGGGAGGCTCCCGCTGTGTGACGCTTCTCCTCTTCTGATGGTTCTTAAATAACGGGGGGGCCACCAGGTGACCCCGCCCCCCTCTGACGCACGGTGACTTGACGGGACTTCACTGTGGCATTCCCCGTGATGTCACAGGGAAGTCCCGTCAAGTCACCATGCGTCAGAGGGGGGTGGGGTCACCGGGTGCCCCCCCGTTATTTAAGAACCGTCAGAAGAGGAGAAGCGTCACACAGCGGGAGCCTCCCTTCATGCCATCATGGATGCAGAGTGGCCCGAAAAGAAGATGAAGAGAAGAGGATGAAGAGAAGAAGATGAAGAGAAGAGCGGGAGCCTCCCTCCATGCCATCATGGATGTGGAGCGGCCTGAGGAGAAGAAGGGAAGAAGACGCCGACGCCGCGGAGGAGATGCCGGAGGAGAACACCGGAAGAAGAACCAGAAGAACCAGAAGAAGATGGAGGAAGAAACCAAAGGAAGATAGAAGATAGAAGAAAGAAGAAAGAAGAAGCATTTAAATAAAGGAATTGTCAAAAACTGTCTCTTGTCATTTTTAACATTTTTGACAGTTTTTTAGTGAAATGGTGGGTGTACTTTTGTACCCCCTTACCATTTCATACAGGGGGGAGGGCCGGGATCTGGGGGTCCCCTTGTTAAAGGGGGCTTCCAGATTCAGATAAGCCCCCGCCCGCAGACCCCCACAACCACTGGCCAGGGCCCTTGTCCTCATCAACATGGGGACAAGGTGTTTTGGGGGGGCTACCCCAAAGCACCCTCTCAATGTTAAGGGCATGTGGCCTGGTATGGTTTAGGAGGGGGTGCGCTCTCTCCCCCTCTTTTCCTGCAGCCTGCCAGGTTGCATGCTCGGATAAGGGTCTGATATGGATTTTTGGGAGGACCCCACGCCGTTTTTTTTTTTAATTTTTGCGCGGGGTTCCCCTTAAAATCCATACCAGACCTGAAGGGCCTGGTATGGAATTTAGGGGTACCCCCCACGTCATTTTTTTTTTAAATTTTGGTTTGGGGTTCCCCTGTGGGGAATTCCCATGCCGTTTTTATCAATGAACTTTTATGTGTATTGTCGGACCGGCAATTCATTAATAGCCGCAAGTAGTTTAAATTAATTTTTTGCCTTTGAAATGTCATTTTGCTGTCAGACTGTTCTAAACACGGGAAACATGCGCCCCTTTACAGGCATACTATAGACACCCCCCAGGTACGAAATTTAAAGGGATATTACACTTTTATTGTTTCACTTTAAGCATTATTAAAATCACTGCTCCCAAAAAAATGTCCGTTTTTAAAACTTTTTTTTTGCATTGATCCATGTCCCCTGGGGCAGGACCCGGGTCCCCAAACACTTTTTATGACAATACCATGCATATAAGCCTTTAAAATTAGCACTTTTGATTTCTCCCATAGACTTTTAAAGGGGGTGTTCCGCGGCATTCGAATTTGCCGCGAACACCCCAAATTGTTCGCTGTTCGGCGAACTTGCGAACAGCCGATGTTCGAGTTGAACATGAGTTTGACTCGAACTCGAAGATCATCCCTAGTAAGAAATGTGTTGCCAATGACCACCCCTTAATCCATTGAAAACAATATATTGGACACTTGCTTATTAGCCATACAGCACTGACATATACATTAAAACTTACACATATTGTGATTTTGAGAATAAACAAAGGATACTGAAACTGCTATATTTGGTATGTTGGGTTACAATGACTCCTTGTCATGCAAAGGTAAGTACAACTTTGAGCTCCTGACATGTTTATATTTTATAAAGTTCATTCAACTATCTAAAAGGAACTATCTCTAGGTTCACACCGCGTTTTGTATGGGCTGCGTTTCCGTGGGAACAGTGGCCCATTCAAACAAATTGGCTGCTGCGCCTGCGTTTACACATAAAAAAGAGGGCATGCCCCTTTTCAAAAATGTGGCTGCATGGAAGTTGCATGGTCTTGAGATTTTCCCTGCAGTTCCCACACCCAGAGCCACATGCATAGGTGTGAACCAAGCCTTACTCACTCGCTATTTGTAGTGCACCACAAATGCTACTTTTGTATACTTACTATATAGCCATACCTTTAATACTCTATGCCATGTGTAACAATAAAGAAATTTGTACTTATCAAAAAAAATGTTGATGCATTTTTTGCAATTAACTTTCTCAGAAAACATGAGTTAGGGCTAGTTTACACTTGCTTCAAAACAAGGCTTCAGACAGGCTTTGTTAAAGCTCCCTGAACGCCAGTCAAAGCTCCTGTCACAAAAAATAAATGGTTAGCTTACAGTCCTGTTTACACCTGCTTTTACTTGGTGCTTCGATGAGGCTTTGATGAGGCTTTGGTGGGGCTTTGGTGGAGCTTTGGTGGAGCTTTGATGGAGCTTTGGTGGGGCTTCAAGCGAGTTTTGCCATAGACTTCTATGGAGGCTTTGAAGATGCTTTGAGGCACCACTGAAGCTACATGGGGTATAGTTTTTGAAGCAAAGCCGAAGCAAATCAAAGCAAAGCAAAAGCAAGGTGTAAACAGGACTGTAAGCTAACGCTTTTATTTAGTGACAGGACCTTTGACTAGCGTTCAGAGAGCTTTAACAAAGCATGTCCGAAGCCTTGTTGAAGCCTTGGTGGAGCCTTGTTAAAGCCGAAGCAAGTGTAAATGAGCCCTTTTACAAAAATAATTTTTAATGGTCTTCTTTGGCATCTAAAAAGACCTATTGATTTAGTAAAAACTTGATTTTCTTTATTTTTTTATTATTGTAAGGGATGCTGTAAGGAACGATCACCCATCCACCCATTGAGTACAAAATCTTGCTTATCAACCATAAAGATCCAACATATAACAAAACCTATATCGGGGTTCCCTGTACTTGCCATAAAAAGGAGAAAATAATTGCAGAAAATATTTAAGAATGTATTAATTATAAGTTGCTTAAAGATCCAACTAAAACACATTTTTTCAATTCAAAGCTTTGTAGGTGCATAAAAAAAAAAAAACAATGTAAAAAAAGTGGTAGACAAATTAGTCTGGTCTGGGGGTTAGAATGATCGCTGGTCATGCAACGGTAAGTGCGACTCCATGACATGTTTATGTTTTATAAAAGACATTACTGACATTTTTAATTGACTAAAAATGGCACAGAAATACAAAAAGTGTCACATTTTACAATGATATTTTCAGAATGATGCCCAGATCAACTTTAAGTGATAATAAGACCTCATAAGTGCTTCCATGAGATCTTTGTTCCTCAGGCTGTAGATCAGAGGATTTAGCAATGGGTTAATGAGGGCAGATATGACTGTAATCAATTTGTTTAAATTGACCATTTTGCCAGAGGAAGGAATAAAGTAAATAAAAATTAAGGAGCCATAAAAGATGGAGACCACGGCGAGGTGTGATGCACAGGTGGAGAATGCTTTCTTCTTTCCAGTCTTGCTAGGGAGTCTAAGGATGGTCCTGAAAATATAGACATAGGGAAGAGAGGTCAAAAGAAAGACTCCCAATCCTATACTAGCACCTAATACTAATACGACCAATATGTTTATGAAGGGATCAGTACATGTAACTTGATATAAGTGTGGAAGGTCACAAAAGAAGCTGTGGATGGAAGCTGCCCTGCAGAAGGACAACCTGAGAGAAAATAAAGTATGAACCAAAGAGTGAGTAAATCCTGCACCCCAGACCAGAGAGGCCATACGAGCGCACACCCTCCAAGACATAATTTGTTTGTAATGTAGGGGGTGGCAGATGGCAATGTAGCGGTCGTAGGACATAGCTGAGAGCAAGAAAAGTTCTGAGTCAGCAAAGGAGATGTAGAAAAAGACTTGGGCTATACAGGCAGGAATGGATATCAATCTGTGTTTTGTGACCAAATCAAAGAGCATCCTTGGTGCGGTCACTGATGAATAAGACATGTCCAGAAAAGCCAAGTTGGCAAGAAAAAAATACATTGGGTTGTGAAGATGGTAGTCAGTGAGGACCAAGAAAAAAATAAGAAGGTTTATGATAACAGTCATCAGATAAATCAGAAGGAAGAGCACAAAAAGTCCATTCATGGTCTGTGGATGGTCTGATAGACCCAAAAGAGTGAAAGAGGAAATCTCTGTCATGTTCCCCATATTATTCATTTTTTTTTCATTGTTTACATTTATCATTATAAAGCAATAATAAAATTATGGATCTTAGGATTAAATAATTGGAAAATGTACGGTGTGCCTGCACACTGTACTCAGGTTTACATGTGGGCATTTTTACCAGCGAATGATTTATTCTTATATAGAATGTTGGCATTCTCTCAGGACCATCTGCTGTGTTGTAATAACACAAAGCTGAAAGTCTCATTGAAGGTCTCCTAAGATTTAATCCTTTGGAGCCTTTTTTCTATAATTGAGTACAGTCTTTAAAATTTGAATTTAAAATCCACTGACAGTGTTTCTATCTTTTTGTCACCTATTTTTCTTATTGGCTAGTGGACAGAGTAATCTAAAACTTTATAAAAAGAACTTATGTTCCAAACTTCCATACATACAGCACCTCTCCAGACTAGCACCTCAAGCAATCTCAGTGGGTGTCTAGGGCTCTGGCTCGAAAAGCCATCTCTGCTTAATATTGGAAAATATAGATGAATAGGAGACACACACCAAAGACCTCTTCTTTCTAAGCGTTCTTTATTGAACCATCCAAAATATATCTTCTTACATGATGTCCCTGCTCAAGGATTACCTTGCCTTAACGCATTTAACTGAAATGGCTTGATGAAACGAGTTAAGTTATGTTGTTGCTTGGGCAGGGACATTGTGGAAGTAGCTATATTATGGATGGTTCAATAAAGAACACTTAAAAGGAAGTGGTCTTTGGTGTGTTGCTCCTATTCATCTACATAGTTACCACTTGCCGACCAGCCGCCGTCATTATACGGCGGCAGGTCGGCATGATTTTGCGAGCCGTCGTAGCTGTATGTCGGCTCCTTTAAGCTGGATAGCAGGTGCGTGCCCGCTGCACTGCGGGGGTGCCGATGCTCGTGGCCACCGGTCGCGATGACTGCCAGCATGAGAGGCAGAACAGGGACATGTGTGTAGCCACAAATACCTGTGTCATGACCTTGCAGTAATACATTCATGACCTGTCTGTCTCTTACCTGGTCTGTGTATCAGCCTTGAGGCTTGTACTCTCACACCTGCATGCTTAAGTAATCTTTCCTCTGTGTGGCTCCACCCTAGCCTCAACAGGAACCACTATTTAACACCGTATTCAACAAGCCTGCCTTGCCGCGCAATATTGTGTGTTTGGCTTCCTGTTTGCCGTGTGCTCTAAGTTTGTCTCTGTCTCTGGTACTGATCTTGGTGTGTTCCCCACTATCCCTGTCTGCTTGTGACCCTGACCTTTGGCGTGTTCTCGACTATCCCTGTTTGCCTGTGACCCTGACTTTTGGCATGTTCTCTGTTATCCTTGTCTGCTAGTTGCCCCGACATTTGGCTACCTCCTTACTATCCCTTGCTTTCCTGGGCTGCCGTTTTCTCTCCATCCTCCTGTAGCCTACCATGAGCGTGAGCTGGGAGACCCTGGGGGCCGCGACCTGGAGCCAGTTGCAGCCCAGTCCATCCTCACCACTAGAGGCTCTGGTGAACACCTGCTGGCTCTTAGACTTCACGCCCTGGGGAATCTATGCTCTAACTCACTGTGGGATCCGTGTTGGTGCTCCAGGGGACCTGCCTTCCTGAACCACCCCGAGTTCCATCCGCAGCAGTCAGCCTTAGGGTCCACTATCATAGTGGTGCACTCCTGACCCCAACGGGGTGCATCTGTCACCTGGACACAGGTGACCTGACACCCTGTTCTGTGATGAGAGGCAGATTGTGAGTTCCTAATAGCTAGGAACCACAATCTGTCATCTCCTATAGTCAGTCCCCTCCCCCCACAGTTAGAACACACTGTCAGGGAACACAGTTAACCCCTTGATCGCCCCCTAGTGTTAACCTCTTCCCTGCCAATGACATTTACACAGTAATCAGTGCATTTTTATAGCTCTGATCACTGTATAATTGTCAATCATCCCAAAAATGTGTCAAAAGTGTCTGATGTGTCCGACATAATGTTGCAGTCCCGATAAAAATCGCAGATCATCGCCATTACTAGTAAAAAAAAATAATAATAATAAAAATGCCATAAATCCATCTCCTATTTTGCAGACAATAAAACTTTTGCGCAAACCAATTAATATACGCTTATTGTGATTTTTATTACCAAAAATATGTAGAAGAATGCATATCGGCCTAAACTGAGGAAACAATTTGCTTTTTTTTTAAAAAAAATGGGAATATTTATTATAGCAAAAAGTACAAAATATTGTGTTTTTTTCAAAATTGTTGTTCTTTTTTTGATCATAACGCAAAAAATAAAAACCCACAGAGATGATCAAATACCACTAAAAGAAAGCTCTATTTGTGGGAAAAAAAGGATGTCAGTTTTGTTTGGGTACAATGTCGCACGACCGCACAATTGTCAGTTAAAACGACGCAGTGCCGTATCGCAAAAAGGTGGGGTCGCTGTGCATGAGGACTGCAGCCATCTTGTCGGTTTGAAACCATCAGGAACTTTCATATGACAGGCTTGTTTACATCTGCCACTGTGTGAGTGTATATATGTGATTTTAATAAATTCAAATGGTTTTGATATATTACACCATGAAGTGGTTTTTGTCTTTACACCTTTTAACATTAGGAGTGATGCCTGGATCCATGCTGGAGCAGTCCGTGGTGGATTGATGTTTTGGCATTTTTGACCACCTATAATCTAGTGGTCCACTTGTGAGGGTAAGAGGCTTGGCTCACTGTGGTGTTGGTGGAAGATTACTCTTCACCTTTTAATCAAGATTGATTGGGTGCCTCTCAGGATTGATGGATGTTTTCTTTGTTACTAAGGACATATAAAAGCGCTGCATTTCTCTAGTTCATACTTGTACATTGTTGCCCACAATTTATGCTAGCTGCTTTTCCGCCTGTCATTTTTAAACCTGAGCACACCTCACCTCAAACTATACAAATATGGACCCGAATAAATTCCTCCAAGACCTTATCCCCACTTAAGGGACCCATGATGCCTCTGTGTGGACTTTGCCACCGGCACTACAGGGGGAAAGTTTTGGACCTTGGAGAAAGGGGGACTACACACGACTTGCCCAAGTCCTTCGTTCAGACTCTTCTCTGATGAAAGACGCTCCCTCCGGCCCATCTCCCCATACCTCAACGCATTGGCTATAGAGGCAACAAGTGATATCCTACATTCGTACCTTTCCTTCCTTGGACTATATACTTAATGATTTAATGGACTTAGAGAACATGTTGCTTCAGGCTGACCCCCCCCCCCCACACATGTGGTCTCTAAATAGGGATGAGCTTCGTGTTCGAGTCGAACCCATGTTCGACTCGAACATCGGCTGTTCGATCGTTCGTCGAATTGCGAACGTTATGGGCCGTTCGCGCTAAATTCGTGTGGCGCGTCACGGCCCATAATTCACTGCGGCATCGCAGTGCATTGCTGGCTGATGATTGGCCAAGCATGCACTATGACCCGCATGCTTGGCCAATCACAGCGCTGTCAGTAGAGAGAGCTGTAATTGGCCAAAGCCAGGGTGGCTTTGGCCAATTATGGCTCAGGGGATTTAGTACACACCCCACACTATATAAGGCCGCCTGCACGGCGGCCCTGTGTAGTGTGTGTTCCGGTGTGCTGAGAGATAGAGAGAGAGAGAGACAGTGTCATTTGATTTGAGTTAGATAGATTAGGCAGAACAGTCAGTCAGTTAGCTGCACTTACAGTGTATTGTGTATATATATGCATCCCAGGTGTTGCATATATATATATACACTGTATTCAGTTTAGCTAGATCCGTTCCTGTTATCTTCTATCTAGACTATTTACATTTAATGCAGTGCGTCCTGCTCACAGTGTTCAGCTAGATCCGTTCCTGCTATTTACATTTAGTGCAGTGCGTCCTGCTCACAGTGTTCAGCTAGATCCGTTCCTGTTATCTACATTTAGTGCAGTGCGTCCTGCTCACAGTGTTCAGCTAGATCCGTTCCTGTTATCTTCTAGACTATTTACATTTAGTGCAGTGCGTCCTGCTCACAGTGTTCAGCTAGATCCGTTCCTGCTATTTACATTTAGTGCAGTGCGTCCTGCTCACAGTGTTCAGCTAGATCCGTTCCTGTTAAATTCCTACTGACCGGCAGGCTTGTCTGGTTACAGTATATAAAGCTACCTGAAGAAAATTACAGGTGTTCTATTTGATCCTATTAGTACCACGGTCAGGCAGCTAGACTATTTACATTTAGTACAGTGCGTCCTGCTCACAGTGTTCAGCTAGATCCGTTCCTGTTATCTTCCTACTGACAGGCAGGCTTGTCTGGTTACAGTATATAAAGCTACCTGAAGAAAATTACAGGTGTTCTATTTGATCCTATTAGTACCACGGTCAGGCAGCTAGACTATTTACATTTAGTACAGTGCGTCCTGCTCACAGTGTACAGCTAGATCCGTTCCTGTTATCTTCCTACTGACAGGCAGGCTTGTCTGGTTACAGTATATAAAGCTACCTGAAGAAAATTACAGGTGTTCTATTTGATCCTATTAGTACCACGGTCAGGCAGCTAGACTATTTACATTTAGTACAGTGCGTCCTGCTCACAGTGTACAGCTAGATCCGTTCCTGTTATCTTCCTACTGACAGGCAGGCTTGTCTGGTTACAGTATATAAAGCTACCTGAAGAAAATTACAGGTGTTCTATTTGATCCTATTAGTACCACGGTCAGGCAGCTAGACTATTTACATTTAGTACAGTGCGTCCTGCTCACAGTGTACAGCTAGATCCGTTCCTGTTATCTTCCTACTGACAGGCAGGCTTGTCTGGTTACAGTATATAAAGCTACCTGAAGAAAATTACAGGTGTTCTATTTGATCCTATTAGTACCACGGTCAGGCAGCTAGACTATTTACATTTAGTACAGTGCGTCCTGCTCACAGTGTTCAGCTAGATCCGTTCCTGTTATCTTCCTACTGACAGGCAGGCTTGTCTGGTTACAGTATATAAAGCTACTTGAAGAAAATTACAGGTGTTCTATCCCAGCTTAGTGCAGCTACAGGCCATTAGTATGTCTGGAAGGCCAAGAAGGAGAGGCAGACAGTCACAAGCCAATAAGAGAGGGCAAGCAGGCTCTGTGTCTAGTGCTGGTCGTGGAGACGGTGCATCCTCATCAGCACGTGGCCATGGGACACGCTTGGCCTTTTTTTCGGCAGCTGGCCATGTTGAGCCGCAACATGCGGAAGACTTGGTCGAGTGGATGACCAAGCCGTCCTCATCCTCCTCATCCTCTCTCACCCATGCCCAGGGTGCTTTGTCTGGCAAAGCAGCGGCCTCTTCCCTCAGCTCAATGTCATCAGTGACTCCTTCCCTAGCTCCACCATGTCCTCATGAGGATTCCCTCGAACTGTTTGACCACAGTGTTGGGTACATGCTCCAGGAGGATGCCCAGCGTTTGGAAGGCTCTGATGACGATACTGAGCTCGATGAAGGCAGTAACATGAGCGCGGACAGAGGGGGTGCCCAAGAAGGACAGCAATCTGGCAGTCATGCTCCCCCTGCTGCAGCATACTGCCAGGTTTGCTCCAGTGATGAGGAGGGAGGGGATGATGAGGTCACTGACTCAACGTGGGTGCCTGATAGGAGAGAGGAGGAGGAGGAGGAGGAGGAGGAGGAGGAGGAGGAGGAGGCGGCAGCACATCACCAACGAGGCAGGATGCCCTCCAGGGGCCAGCCTAAGGGCAGCACATTGACTGCATCACACCCCAAAGCTCCACATGTGCAGGGCGCTGCAGTCTCTGCGCGTTATTCAAAAAGTTCTTTGGTGTGGGCCTTTTTTGAGACGAGTGCATCAGATCGCACCGCTGCTATTTGCAACATATGTCTCAAGCGTATCTCGCGTGGCCAAAATATCTCCCGCTTGGGTACCACATGCTTGACCAGACATATGTTGACCTGCCATGCAGTTCGTTGGCAAGCGTATCTAAAAGACCCACACCAAAGAACAAAGAGGATCTCTCCTTGCTCCTCATCAGCTGAGATTTCCAACCCCACTAGACCTTCAGTCCTCTCTGAGACCTGCAGTGAGAGGAATGAAGGTGTAGAATTAGGTGTGTCACAGCCAAGTACTTGTGGGCAATCTGCTTTTGGTACACCGACGTCAGATTGTACCAGGCAAATTTCCCTGCCCCAGCTGCTGCACCGCCGAAAGAAGTTTGCTCCCAGCCATCCACATGCCCAGCGGTTGAATGCTAGCTTGGCAAAATTGCTAGCACTTCAACTGCTGCCTTTTCAGTTGGTAGACTCTGCCCCCTTCCGTGAGTTTGTGGAATGTGCGGTTCCTCAGTGGCAGGTACCCAAACGCCACTTTTTCTCACGGAAGGCGATTCCGGCTCTCTACCGGCATGTGGAAGGCAATGTCCATGCCTCGCTGGACAGGGCGGTCAGCGGTAAGGTGCATATTACCGCTGACTCATGGTCCAGCAGGCATGGACAGGGACGTTACCTAAGTTTCACGGCGCATTGGGTGACTCTGCTGGCAGCTGGGAAGGATGCAGGACAAGGTGCAGTAGTGTTGGAGGTTGTTCCGCCACCACGCCTCCAAAATGCTGATTGTGACACACCTCTCTCCTCCACCCCCTCCTCTTCTTCTTCCTCCATGGCCTCTTCCTCGGAACCAGCGGTGCTCCGTAGGCGTTCAAGGGGCTACGCAAGTACGCAGGCCAAAAGATGCCATGCGGTGCTTGAGCTGGTGTGCTTGGGGGACAGGAGCCACACTGGGGCAGAGGTTCTGTCAGCTCTGCAGGGGCAGGTTCAGAGGTGGTTGACGCCACGCCAACTTAAGGCAGGAATGGTGGTTTGCGACAATGGCACCAACCTCCTCTCTGCCCTCCGACAGGGACAAATGACCCATGTGCCCTGTTTGGCTCACGTCCTTAACTTGGTGGTGCAGCGGTTCTTGGGCAGGTACCCGGGCTTACAGGATGTCCTGAGGCAGGCCAGGAAAGTCTGTGTGCATTTCCGCCGGTCATATAATGCCAGTGCTCGGCTGACGGACCTCCAAAAGGAGTTTAACCTGCCCAAGAACCGCCTAATCTGTGACATGCCCACCAGGTGGAACTCAACGTTGGCCATGCTGCAGCGGCTGCACACGCAGCAGAGGGCCATCAATGAGTACCTGTGCGACTATGGCACCAGGACAGGGTCAGGGGAGCTTGGTTTTTTTTCCCCACGCCAGTGGGCCATGATCAGGGATGCATGCACTGTCCTGTCACCATTCGAGGAGGCCACGAGGATGGTGAGCAGTGACAGTGCATGCATCAGTGACACTGTCCCCCTTGTCCACCTGTTGGAGCACACGCTGCGTGGAATAATGGACAGGGCACTTGAGGCAGAACAGAGGCAGGAAGAGGAGGACTTCCTTAGCTCTCAAGGCCCCCTTTATCCAGACAGTGTTCCTGCGTGCCCGCCGATCACACAGGAAGAGGACGAGGAGGAAGAGGAGGAGGAGGAAGATTGTGTCAGTATGGAGGTGGAGCCTGGCACTCAGCATCAGCAGCAGTCTTTAAGGGATCAGTCCCAAGAAACACATGGACTTGTACGTGGCTGGGAGGAGGTGGCTGCGGACCATGTCGTTCTTAGTGACCCAGAGGACTCCGGACCGAATGCCTCAGCAAACCTACGCTGCATGGCCTCCCTGATCCTGCAAAGCCTGCGTAAGGATCCTCGTATTCGTGGTATCAAGGAGAAGGACCAATACTGGCTGGCAACCCTCCTTGATCCACGTTACAAGGGTAAGGTTGCGGACCTTATCTTGCCATCGCAGAGGGAGCAGAGGATGAAACATCTTCGGGAGGCCTTGCAGAAAGGTCTGTGCAACGCGTTCCCAGAGACTGGGAGGTTACAAACTCCTGTTTCTGGACAACGTGTTGCTGAGGCTTCGGTCAGTCAAAGAAGGAGCGGTGGAGAAGGTGGCCGTCTGACCGATGCGTTCAGACAATTTTTTGGTCCGCAGCCCCAAGGTATGATCGGTTCCAGCAACCATCGCCAGCGTCTGTTTTACATGGTGCAGGAATACCTAGGGGCAAGATCAGACTTGGACACCTTTCCCACCGAAAATCCTCTGGGTTACTGGGTCTTGAGGATGGATCACTGGCCAGAGCTTGCACAGTATGCAATTGAGCTACTGGCCTGTCCTGCATCCAGCGTTCTTTCGGAACGCACATTCAGTGCTGCTGGAGGCGTGGTAACCGATCACAGGGTGCGTCTGTCCACCGACTCGGTCGATCGGCTGACCTTCATAAAAATGAATGAGTCTTGGATCACCACCAGCTACCAAGCACCTGATGCTGATGTAACCGAATAATTTTTTTTGAAATCTCAGATCCCTTCAAAGACTGCCTATGCTGATGCTGAGTGACTATCCCTGAGTAATTATCCTCTTCCTCCTCAATCATCACGCTGATAGCTTGTAAGAACATTTTTGGTTCTGGGCGCCACCACCAGTGCCTAAGGCACAATTTTTCAGCCCCTGTTTAACAGGGGCGTGTAATTACAATTTTTGATGTAATACTTTGCAGCAGGGCTCGTTCCTGCATTCCAACTAGAGTGTCTGTGAGGGGTTGCAGTGTTGTGGCACCAGCACCAGTGCCTAGGGCCCAGTTTTTCTGCCCCTGTCTAACAGGGGCGTGTAATTACAATTTTTGATGCAATACTTTGCAGCAGGGCTCGTTCCTGCGTTCCAACTAGAGTGTCTGTGAGGGGTTGCAGTGTTGTGGCACCAGCACCAGTGCCTAAGGCCCAATTTTTCTGCCCCTGTCTAACAGGGGCGTGTAATTACAATTTTTGAAGCAATAATTTGCAGCAGGGCTCGTTCCTGCGTTCCAACTAGAGTGTCTGTGAGGGGTTGCAGTGTTGTGGCACCAGCACCAGTGCCTAAGGCCTAATTTTTCAGCTCCTGTTCAACAGGGGCATGTAATTACAATTCTTGATCTAATATTTCACAGCAGGGCCCTGTGAGGGCTTACAGTGTTGTGGCCACAGCAACACCTAAGGCCCAAATTTCTGCTGAGTATATAGGGCAGGACCCTACTTTCAAACATCTAACTTACAAACGACTCCTACTTGTAAACGGAAGGAGACAACAGGAAGTGAGATGAAATCTACCCCTAGGAAGGGAAATTCTCTCCTGTAAGAGTTAATATGGGAAAACAAGTTCTCCTTTCCACTGATGCTTTCCAATCCTTGTTCCACAAAAAAACCCAAATTTTCAAAAAACATTTTTCATTGGGACAAAAAAGTGAGGTGAAATCTTCTGAAGAGGAGGAAAGACAGCAAAACAAATGTCACAGGGGTGATAACCCTTCCCTATGTTTTCCAAAAAGCTTAGAAAAGATTTTTTGGCTGGAGCTAAACACGTTAAAAATGTTCAAAATTACAAACAGATTCTACTTAACAACAAACCTACAGTCCCTGTCTTGTTTGCACCGCCTGTATACTGCTGTTCAGAGTATATAGGGCCTGGTGGCCCCACACCTTTCCTTATTTTAATTTGGGTGCGGGGTTCCCCTTAATATCCATACAAGACCCAAAGGGCCTGGTAATGGACTGGGGGGTACCCATGCCGTTTGTCTCACTGATTTTCATCCATATTGCCATGACCCGACATGACATTAAACCCGCAAGCAGTTTTAAATGAGATTTTTTCCTTTAAAAATGACATTTGGTGCAGGGACTGTTCTAAACATGGGAAACACGCGTCACTTTACAGGCATACTATAGACACCCCCCAGGTACGATATTTAAAGGAATATTTCACTTTTTTTTTTTTACTTTAAGCATCATTAAAATCACTGCTCCCGAAAAAACGGCCGTTTTTAAAAGTTTTTTTTGCATTGATACATGTCCCCTGGGGTAGGACCCGGGTCCCCAAACCCTTTTTAGGACAATACCATGCAAATTAGCCTTTAAAATGAGCACTTTTGATTTCGAACGTTCGAGTCCCATAGACGTCAATGGGGTTCTAACGTTCGTGCGAACTTTCGGTCCGTTCGCGGGTTCTGGTGCGAACCGAACCGGGGGGTGTTCGGCTCATCCCTATCTCTAAACTCTACTCTCTCATACATATGGTTTCTAATCCCGACCTCCCCCCATACATACAGGCCTGGAAGGTAGACTTGGGCCACTCCATTTCACCCATTGACTGGCAACAGAGCTTCATTCTGACTCACAAAATATCCTTAGCCTCCAAAGCTCAAGAAAAAGGGTTCAAGTTGTTGACCCATTGGTACAGATGCCCCTCGACTTTACACTGGATAAACCCAGCACTCCCGGATACCTGCTGGCGTTGCCTGTCAGCCAAAGGGACTTTAATCCACATTTGGTGGGAAGGCCCCCCTGTGCAGAGGTTCTGGCAAAAGATTCTCGACCTGTACTGCAGACTTATGGCGACCTCGCTTACACCCTCTCCTGAGGTAGTTCTGCTATCTATGCTCCCTGGACCGCTTAAATCGGTCAAAAAAACGTTCTGCGTCACTTTCTGGCAGCAGCTAGAATGGTTCTGCCCAGATACTGGAGGTTGACGGACATGCCTTCTCTGGGGGAATGGGCAACTGAGGTGGACCGAATCAATAGCTTGGAACGAATGTTGTCACAGGAATCGGGTAAAGAGGAACAATTCTCCAAGACCTGGACTTCATGGTCTATGTTTCAATACTCCTCAGAATTTATTACATGGGCAACAGAGGACTCTAACATCACATCTGTATGACCTAAGTGGAATGTCTCCTTCTCAATATCTACCTTCCTTATGCTCTGACCCCTTTATTTTCACTATCACTCCCCCTCCTCTCTGTACATGAAGCAACGATACATGAACACCCGAACCATAATCTCTAGATTCGACAGACGGGAACTATGTGACCCACATAGAGTTCCCCCCTACGAGAAATGGAGTTTAGCACAGTAACAAAAGCCTTAGCATATTTATAATGGATGGGCACCGCTCGTTGAGCGGATAGTGGTGCTCAAAGACCCTCAATATGTCTTGATAGATGCTATGGCTACACAGGCTTATATACTAAATTAACTCTGTTGAAGCTAACCAATTCTTTATACAATGTGACAATATGGTACCAATATTGAAATGTATATTTCTACTTTTATGTCAATGTACGATATACATATGTAATGTACATCTCTCTTTTCTTAATAAAATGTGATTGAACTAAACTTAAGCGCAATGTTATCAATTTTTATATTGGATTGCACAGTTGATGGTTAGTATGGAAAGAAATAATACTTAGGTTTGAGTGTATAACATTTTTCAAGGGCCACTCACCATAGTTTATAATTCACAAACAAAAGACACAGGTAGCTTTCTTCCTTAAAAACATTAGAGCTTAAGCCTTTAGATTTAGGTGGCTAAAAATTGGCCAGTGGCAAGATAAATTGACGGCAGCACCAACAAGCGTACAATTGGAGACACAAGTCACAGGGAGGTGTCATTCTAAAGATACCTAGAGAGATTAGGTATGGATGGGTAATAATTGGCCTGGGGCTCCACAGTTTTAAGCTCTGTTAACATATGAGCCACATGTGGCTCACAGCCGGTGTCCCGTGCATGCTGGTTCACCATTTCAGGTCCGATTTTCAGCCTGAATTTTGGGCTGAGTTGATCCAACACACAAACATTTGCTACTAAGGTACAGAAAGAACATGATTATGTATCATATAACATACAACACCACATATAGAACTTGTACACTTCTGGTAACGCAAAATTCCAAGTTGGTCAACATTTCACCGACAATACGGCTTCTTTAGGCTTCTTTTAAGTTAGTGAGCATCACATCCCAACTTCGGGGGGTAAAAGCTACACCTATCCTACACAGGGAATTCTTAGAAGAAGATTAGACCACTATAAATTGTAGGGTCCATTGATGAGAATGGCTATAAAATACACAATGGTATAGGACCCCCTACCTTCCTCTACAAAATATCCCTATGAAACTTGCAACTCAGTTGGCGCTATGAGATAGAGGAGGGGTCACTGTTTCACATCTGGTGATCTTGTCAAGAGATCCAACATTTCTGGCAAGCAGTTCACAACACAGTCAAGGTGGTATCCACTCCACCAGTGGAATACTCCTCTGCCTCCTAACTACTTAACTACTCAAGAGTCTTTGATAGACCCTATATTAAGTCCTTAGCAATGCATATGATAAATGCAGCCAGGCTATGTGTACCGATATGCTGGAAATCTCATTGTATCCCTCCCAGGAGAGAATGGTTCTAGAAAATAACCTATAATGTTGCTGAGATAGAAGAATTGATTTATATTTCCCATGACAAACTTTCCTAGTCTACAACTACTTGGACATGTTAGATACATATCCAGGTGACCTCTACATACCATAACATGATTTCAATCGATCTCTGAAATTAATTAATCTTCAGGATTTCCAGCAGGGCAACCACATAGGACCTTGGTGAGAACATTAGTTCAGGATAATGAGCCCTTTTTTTTTTACAGTGCTCCTTGACAGCTGTGCTCTGAGAAGGAGAGTAGAGATACAGTACCTGCTTGTCAAGTACCTTGTGGCAGAGCCTGATGTGTAGATGGAGACCTCTCTTACAGCCCCAGCTCAAGGGCCACTGGTGTTGAGACAGTGGCCATGAGAGTGCAGTGAGGTAAGAGTGTCTGCAAGATCTTCCATTGGTTGCAGAAGTGGTGCATCACCTGAGCTGGGCTGGATGCCTGAAGCAGTGTATGGCAATAGGACCAGCGCCACCAGGCAATATGCAGAGCGGGACAGATGGATAACTGGATGCAAAATCAAACAAGCCAGGTTAGCAATGGAGGATCAGGTATAAGCATAAACAGCAAGCAGAGAATGGTCAAGATGCAGGCAGAGGTTGGCAACAGGATATCAGGCAGATGGCAGGTATAACAAAGTCTTTAAGGCAAAACCGAGGTCAGGATAGGTGGAGAGCAAGCTTGGTCAGGATAAGCCGGAAGGTATCAAGCACAGATCATAAGAACAGGTATACAGGTAAAGCTGCAGATCAGACAGCAATGCACTAGTGCAGCTGCTGTCCTTATATGAGGCATTTAACGCCAGCATTAATGGCTAACAGGCGCGTATTTGTACATGCTAATATTTGTGCGCATGCCCTACCTTTATAAACACACAAAGGTAGGGCCTGAAAAAAAGTAGTTTTGGAAAGATAGAGATTTTAACAGTTGTCCCTCTACCCAAAATAAATATAAGACAAAACTCCCTTTACCTGACTTTTTTACTATTAATATATTTGAAGGTTTTTGGGTATTTGTCCAGTCCTCCTTTGCAACCTGTTCATTTTTAATTTATTTTACGTACTCTGTTGTATGTAATAATATATGCCTCTTGGGTCCAGAGAATTACTCGATTCTGAATGGATCCAGGTCTGTTTATGCATTTCATGAAAAGGTGGCTGGGATGTGTGGGGTGGGTAGGACATGTTGATATGTACCCGCCATCTATTCTATACAATGGGTAGGACATGTTGGTATGTACCCTCCTGTTGAGGTAGGAGCCTGTGCCATCATTTCCCCCACCATTAGTAGGTCTGCCCATCTGCCCCTCCCCCCACCTACCTTTCCTCCGTGGCCATCAAAGATGCAGAAGACATAGGGGTGGCTTTTGTTGAGGAGGTCCGTTCTGATCTCAAAGCTGTCCTCCATGTGGTCCCTCTGGCCCTGGATGGAGTAGATGGCCACATTGTTACTCTTGAAGTCCCAGGTCTTCAAGAACTCAGACTCCAGGACATCAAGTCGTATGAGGTGGTAATACTACATGATCTCTGACACCTTCCCCTTTGCCATCTGCACGGCATCACGGGAGGACTTTACAATGGTCTTCACCTCGTCAGTGTGGAAGAAGTAGCTTCACAGGGGGCCGGGCTGATACACAGCAGGAAGAGGGTCTTCAGTCTGAGTAAGAAGTACCGCATGACCCTCCCCAGCAGAGAGACCAGAAACATGGTATCCTATCATTTATGTCCCAAGAAAGTGGGCCAATTAGTGCATGGCAGGCTTACCCTGGGGATGAGGGGGCACTGGGCTGACCTAGGACAAAGGGGGCACCATCAGTCACTGGGGGCTCACCATTGACCAGGAGGAGGAAAGGGTATGGGGGACTTACAGTCCAGGGTTGTGTTCCCCTGTAATAGGGGAGAGCTCAGTCCGGACATGCACCAAACATAGTTGTCACAAGTTGAACACACACTGGCTGCACTGCCAAACTCCCCCTCACCGAGGTGCCGCCAACTGGGTGACCCACTACATCTTCCTCTCTATTAGGCTATAGACAACACCCACAGGGCTGCCTGGGTAGGCCTCCTGTGGAGTCCTGTATTCCGGCACAACTGGGTGTGCTCTACCAAGTGTTTACCCACACTATACTGGCACCATCCTCCTACACCACTGTGTGAGTGGTACGTCCCACCACAAGATGAAATACTGCAAGTGATGAGGGACAGAAATCATCAGTCCCAGCTGGAAGTCATCAACAGAAAGAGAGAGAAATAGCACCATCAATACGTGTGTGTGTGTGTCACCATCAATACCAGCACACTCGGGTTGGAGCAGGGCTAATAAATGTTGCACCTGGGGCAATTGCACCAGCTGCCCCCCCTCTCCCCCATGCTACACCACTGGAGAGAACACATATGCCACTCAGCCACAAATAGGTCTCTCTCACATATACCATAGACTTAGCTTATGCTTCTTATCCTGCACTTCAGAAGATATTCTCTATTCAAATTTTACCTTGGGGCATTTCTGATCATGACCCTTATTACTCAAAATGGTGACCTCTCAGACCCCAGGTCAGAGGTTGTGGAGACTGTGCGGATACTGGATAATGGATCAGAGGGTGACAGAGCCAATTACTGAGTCTGCTTGTCAATACTGGCTTTCTAATGAGGACTCAAAGAACCCCCAGACCAGGTTAGCTATCAAGCATGGAAGCAGCCTTTGAGGTTGGTAGAGCTATTGAGAGTATAACAGATTAGGAAATATCTCCTGTATATGGTGCAAGAATCTTTGAATATGGAGACAAGAACTGGATTTTATTAGCTTGGCTAGCCCAGGGCCAGTTTACTAACACTCATATTGGAAGGATCCATTCCTCTCAATGATGTGTTATCACTTCCTGACCACAATATTATATGTTTATGGAGTATTACAAACAACTGTACTCCACCAGGGCTTCCTGCAGTGAGGGCGACCTTCATGCTTATTTGGACAGAATACCACTCTTCTCTCTGCAGGTTTCTACACAGCAGCTATTAGAAATTGATAAAATGCTATAGGAAGTACAGGGAGTGATTTGGCAATCACAAGCTGGGAAAACACTAGGGATAGATGGCATACCCACAGATTTTGCTTTACATTATGTGCATCGTTTGATTTCTAAACTCACAGCCACGTTTCAAAAGGCTTCCCTCCCCAAGTCGATGCCTAAGGCTAATATTGTGTTGGTGCTTGAGTGAAGATATAGAGGACTATGCATTGTACAGACCTACAGTATATCTCTGGTAAACATAGATGCTAAGATTCTAGCAAAAATTTTGGCCAACTGCCTTTCTCCAATCCCGGATAAGATAATACTAGGTTTTTTGCCTAGCAAGGGCATCAACATCAATCTCAGTAGATTGTTTCTAAACTTGAAAAATTCAACATACCAATAGGGGTTCAAGGGTACTTGCCTCATTGGATGCCGAGAAGGCATTTGACTCGGTGGTGTGGACCTACCTCTGAAGACTGGGCTTTGGGCCTACATTTTTGAGGTGGCTACATATGCTTTCTAATGCACCCAAGGCCAGGGTTCACACAAATGATAAGGTCTTTTATTAAGTCAAATAATTTTTATTGACTTTTTGTCTGCAAGTTAACAACCAGTTACATAGAAACATAAAGATAACAGAGAGAAACACTGAAATCGAAACAATACAATTCCAGGGTCACATTCCATTCCGGAGTATACTGTCCAATACAATGTTATGGTATAGAAATAACTATGAGCATTCTATAATAGACAAACAGTCCAATAAAACACTGGAGGCTCTCTCTTCTATCAAGCAGGGACGGCCCGTCCATTAAGGGCGCACTGGTATCGCCACCTCCCCTATCCATGCATCCAGCCCCTTTCAGGACACCGGCGCATGGATTCCAATGTGGGGGGCTGGTTTTTTGAAGCACCGATTAGAGCCAGAGGCTCTAATAGGCTTCAATATAGGGTGGGCTCGGGTCGCAGACAGTGCGCTTCGATCCCACCCAGGTATGTTACAACAGCGAATAAATATATTCGCTGTTGTAACACTGATCCTCCTCCCAGCTAATCAGGAAGCGGGTTTTGATATATGTGCATAAGTGTCTATATATGAAGTACAACAAGCCAATATTAACATGTATAATTGTCTATTATCCTGTTATGTATACAATATTGTATTTTTTAGTATGAATCGTATTTATCAATCGCAATCGTAATTTATTGTCACGACGCATTATCTTTTTACCCATGGTATTGAGTTTATCAATTAATAAATATATTTCTATACAATTATTGTACTCTTTCGTAGCCACGAGCTTCAAAGTCCCAACTTTTGTCCTTTCCCCCTTTCTTTGCAACCAATGACAAGATGGAAGCGGAATTATACTGCAGGGGCTCTATGTGTGCCTGGACCTACAATGCGTGACAGCATTGCAAATATTGAAAAAATAGTCTGAGAGACAAATGGCATTGTTCCACAATAAGAATAATTCGCAAATTGGCAATAGAGTACCTTTATCATAGAGTTGATGAAAAAAATAACACGGCTGATTTTTTTCACCGTTCAAAACCAGTGAGTTAATGCAGTTCAGGGAGGTTGGGATTATTCCAAATTAGCATATATTGCATGTAACCTTTATGGTCATACTGACAGGAAGACCCCGTTAAGACCGACCCGATGCTCTTGTAGTGCAAGGCCTCAGCCAGCGCTGCTCTGGCCACCCCCCTGATGCCTTTTGTCCAACCCCAAAAGCATGGCTAGAGCAGTGCTGGCAGAGGCCACACACTGCGAGAGCACCGAGTCTGAATACCAAAAGGGAAATTTTCTACCCTCCAGCTTTGAGCATTGCTACAAGCCCAACATAAACCTTTACAATCTGTTTTTATATGTGCTGCATCCCATGCCTTATGAATTAGCTGAAACTTCAGATAGGACTGATGTGAATGGAAGTGCCCTGCCAGTAATGAGGAAATGAGGGGGCCATCAGGCATACAGGAAAGAAATATTCTTCTGGATAGGGTCACATGGGTCGATCCCTTCATAACCAGATAACTGTTGCATTTGTGAAGCAAGAAAATATAGTTTGGTATTGGGGACTGCCAATCCCCCACCGTCTTCAGGTAACTGTAAAGTACCTAGACGGATTCTGGTGTTTCTACGTCTCCATATAAGGTGTCTGAACAAAGAATCTATCTAATAAAATAGTCATTGAGATATCCAGAGTGGAGAGATGTGTAATATGTAAAGCAGTTGAGGAATTCACACCATTTTAATAAGGACAGCTCTCCCAATGACAGATAATAGTAGCTTACACCAAGTGGCAATAGTTTGGGTGGGGGGTCATTGCCTCTGTCGAGGACAGGAGAACATTGTGGGGACACCTCGGGATCGCCAGGACTGGAAGTGTTTTTAGAAGAACAGCAATTCATCTAACTATGGAATGTAGCTTACTTGTCAAGAAGTGAATAAATTTCCCTGAAGAAGACCTTTATCTATAAAGGTCAAAATGCGTAGGGATATCATGTGAAACTCTATCTAAGTTTGATGTTTTTAAGTATGAATTGAGTTCATGTGTGATTTTGCCATGCTGACGAGATGCGTTTTATATGTAAAGACCTGAATTGCTTTTTACGACTCCCTTGTATTCATGCCATATACTCCCCCTTTTTTTAATACCATGATATCAATAAAGAATTATCAATTTTTTAAGAAAATCATTGTCACTTGCCTTGAATACTACACTTGCTGCTAAAAAAAAACCCTGAGGGATTTTCTATTCAACATAATGGCTACCAAAGAATGTAGTGTCCCTTAGATAAAGTAGGGTATCATCTGTGTATAATGTTATTTCGTCTAAGGAATGATCACCCACCCATCTATCCATTCAGTGTAACGAATTTCTGATGAAACATAAAGATCTAACATATATCAAAACCTACAATCCCTACAGTCACTGTACTTGGGATAAAAAAGGAGAAAATAATTTGTTACATTTTTTTTTAAATAGTATTAATTATACTTTGTTCATTATTTAAACTAAAACTGCATTTTTTTTTTCAAAACATTTCTCTATTTGTCAGCTTTTAATCAATCTGATCTGGGTATTTATAAAAACTTCGTTTCTATTAAAAAAATGTAGGTGCATAAAAAAAACTATGTAAAAAAATTAATTGGTACACAAATTATTCACCGAGGTATTTTGAGGTTAACCAAAGCAGATTAAAACTACTACATTTCTTCTGTGGGGTACAATGACCTCTGGTCCTGCAAGAATACATATATGTGAAACGTGCACTTTTTAAACCTAATGTGAAAACAGCGATTGCCAATGCCCCAAAATGGTATTAATACTGGATGAAAAGATATCAAAGATAAATGAATAAGTATAAATATGAATCATGTGACAAAGAAACGATGATGATGTAGATAATAACTAGTAGAAATCTATCAACCGTGACAAACATAGAAATGTGAAAAGTCCAAATATGGAGAAAAGAAAATCCAAACAAGATCCTGGATGATCCAAATGAAAAATTCTTCCTACATGGATGTGCTTGTGGGGTCTTCCCAAACTTCAATGGTCTTTAACCGAATCCTCCAATATCCTCCTCCTCAGGATGAAATGGGCTCAGAACGGGATATCACCAGCGGTGCAGGAGAGAGAAAAAGAGAAGACGCTGATGATATCCTGTTCGGAGTGATGACGAAATGCGTAAGACCAGAATGCACATTACATCATGTCTTGGTGGAACGCACGCTGACTCTGCTTTGGGTCTTGCAGCTTCCATCGCTTCTGTGTGTCTATTGCGGTGGTTTGCAAAGGAGGAACTTTGTTTTATTGTTTTATTTGCTATTTGTAGCCAGTGAGGCTTTTAATAAAATATCCTATGATATCACATTACGAGGAGTCCGTGGTCTCTTTTTCTCTCTCCTGCACCACTGGTGATATCTCGTTCAGAGCCACATTTCATCCCAAGGAGGAGGACATTGGAGGATTCGGTTAAAGACGCTTGGAGGACGGGAAGCACTTATGATCCTCTCTGTCATTGATTTCTACTAGTTATTATCTACACCATCACCATTTCTTAGTCACATGATTCATATTTATGTTTATTCATTTATCTTTGATAGCTTTTCATCCAGTATTAATACCATTTTGGGGCATTGGCAAGCGCTGTTTGCACATTAGGTTTAAAAAGTGCACGTTTCACATGTTTTATTTATTTGGAACAGCAGCTGCTATTATAATATATTATTTATATGGTCTAATTGATTTTTTGGTGTGGGTGGTCTATTTACAAAGTATACATATATGTATGAGCCCCTGACATGTGACATGTTTACATTCTATAAAGAAAAAAAATGAAATTTTAAATTGACTTAAAATGGCACAAAAATACACAAAGTGTCAAAAATAACAATGATATTTTCAGAATGACACCTTAATTAACTTTAAGTGATAATAAGACCTCATAAGTGCCTCCATGAGATCTTTGTTCCTCAGGCTGTAGATCAGAGGATTCAGCAATGGGTTAATGAGGGCAGATATGACCGAAAACAGTTTGTTTAAATTGAACATATTGCTAGAAGTTAGAACAAAGTAAATAAAAAGTATGGATCCATAAAAGACGGAGACCACCATAATATGTGATGTGCAGGTGGAGAATGCTTTCATCTTTCCAGTTTTGCTACGGATTGTAAGGATGGTACTGAGAATATAGACATAGGGAAGAAAGGTCATAAAAATAATTCCTAATCCAAAACTACCACCTACTAAGAATATGACCACTATGTTTATGAAGGGGTCAGTACAGGAAATTTGGATCAAATGTGGAAGGTCACAAAAAAAGTTGTGGATGGAAGATGTTCTGCAGAAGGACAACCTGAGCAAAAATAAAGTATGAACCAAAGAGACAGAACATCCTGCAACCCAGACCAGAGAGGCCATACGAGTACAGACCCTCCAAGACATAATTAGTTTGTAATGTAGAGGGTGGCAGATGGCAATGTAGCGGTCGTAGGACATAGCTGAGAGCAAGAAAAGTTCTGACTGAACAAAGGAGATGTAGAAAAAGACTTGGGCTATACAGGCAGGCATGGATATTGATCTTCCTTTTGTGACCAAACCAAAGAGCATCTTTGGTGCGGTCACTGATGAATAGGACACGTCCAGAAATGCCAAGTTGGCAAGAAAAAAATACATTGGGTTGTGCAAATGGTAGTCAGTGAGGAACAAGAAAAAAATAAGAAGGTTTGTGATAAGAGTCATCAGATAGATCAGAAGGAAGAGCACAAAAAGTGCATTCATGGTCAGTGGATGGTCTGATAGACCCACAAGAGTAAGAGAGCTAATCTCTGTCATATTTCTCATATTATTTTTTTTCTCCGTCCAAATGTATCACTATAGAACAATAATACAATTATGGATCTGAGGATTAATAGGAAAACCTGTATGGCGTACCTATACATTATACCCATGTATACATGTATTAACTTCAAGAAGTTAAAGATTTATTCTTATATAAATTGTTGGCAGCCCTGGAGGACAGTCAGCTTTGTTGTAAGAACACAAAGCTTAAAGTCTCATTAATGATCTCTAAAGATTTAATTTATAACACCTTGGGAGCCCCTTTTCTATAACTGAGTACAGTCTAAAATTTGAATTCAAAATCCACTAAAAACGTATTTATCTTTTTTTGTCACCTCTTTTATTTCTTGGTTAGTTAACAGAGTGATCTAAAACAATACAAAAGGAACATTGCTTTTCATCTCCCACTACTTGAAGACCTCATCTACTGTATGCTCCATTGGGAATAACTCCTACAATGCACCTACACCCCTCATCAATGGTATCTCTCTCTTCAAATGCCTCTGAGAACCTCTCGCTGAATACTACACTGCAAATCCGTCCAGAAAATATTCCATAACAGGTATCTCACTCCATGTACACTCGCCCGCATGTACCCCCGCTTCCACCAACTTATGCTGGAGACATTGCGGACACCCAGGAACTTCACTACACATGTGGTTGAACTGTCCAGTGCTCACTCAACTTTGGTTCACTTTTTCTAAGTTTCTCTTCTCTATTATACCAATCTCTTTTTCCCTATTGCCACAGATGGTTCTATTGGGTCTAGATATAGATTCATGGCTCCGACCCGCTCACACTGTCATTTCTCATGTACTTATAGCCACCCACCTGGATATTGCCAGAAACTGGAAAGCTCCTCACTCCCCCTCCATTTTAGAAATGATCTCCATCTTGAACAGTCATTGTTTGATGGAATACAGTACATGTATGCCAAAGTACTCCTCCAAATACCAACATTTCAAAAGCAATGGGAATTTTGGCTCAAATACCCTCAATGCCTGAGGCTCCCATAAAACCTTAACAACCCGTCACTGCTCTATCTTTACCTAATCTGAACGCTCCCTTGTGTACTACCTTTATAGCGCACTAGTCCAACCTTCTAAGAAATGCCTTAACGTCTTCATATACCCAATTTCCCCCTGCCTACTATTTACCTATTCAGTATGTTGTTTTAACTTAAAGGTGTTGTAAAAGTTTGTGTTTAAAAAAACAAAAAAAAACCCAAACATGTCATACTTACCTTTTCTGTGGAGTTGTTTTGCACAGAGTGGCCCCGATGCTCCTCTTCTGGGGTCCCTCAGTGTCGCTCCTGGCTCCTCCTCTTCTCAAATGTGCCCTGTCGGAAAAGCGCTCTCCTATGGAACACCCATGCGGGTGCGTTCTCCTGATGCGTCTATTGACACACACAGCAGAGCTCGGCCCCCGCCCATGGTGCCCGCGTCATTGGATTTGATTGACAGCAGCGAGAGCCAATGGCGGCACTGCTATCAATCTAGCCAATCAGGACACAAGACACCGGCTAGAGCTGGTATGCTCGTTCCCGGCACAAGAAAAAGAGGGTTCAGATAAGTAAAACGAGGGCACTGGGAGGCTGCTGCACTGCAAGAGGTTTTTCACCTTAATGCATAGAATGCATTGAGGTGAAAAACCATGAGGGTTTAGAAACCCTTTTAAGGCTTACTATGTTAGAATGCCTTTTTTTCTAAATTACCGAGCCAACCCTCAACCTGCTGTATTGTAACCTCATCACTTATGTACCCCGTCATTCAGAATTTCAGAAATTCGGAAATCCAAAATAAGAATGAAAATCCGAAAATTCAAAAGAAAGAAATTCCGGAAATAAGAACGAAAATCTGAAAATTTAAAAACCCGAAAATGTGAAAATCTGAAATAATAACTAACTAATAATAACTTAACTATTACTAACTATTAAATTATAGGTATTGGAATTTCCTTTCAAATTTGGCTGTTAGTGAATGCAACGAATACGAATTTATCCAAAGTTACAAATTATCCAAAATAACGAACACCGTATGTAAACGAATGGAACGTAATGAATTAATAATAATACATAACAATAATAAAAACGTAATATTATTTATTATTAATTTGTTGAGTTCTATTTGTTTAGATGCGGCATTCGTTAGTTTGGATAATTCGTAACCTCAGATAAATTTGTATTCATTACATTCCAATACCTATAATTTAATTAATTATTATTAGTTAGTCATTTTTTCAAATTTTTGGATTTTCTGATTTATGCTCTTTCTTATTTTTGGATTTTCAAATTTTCGAATTTATGAATTTTCGAATTTACGAATTTACGAAAATTCAAATTTACAAATTTTCGAATTTACAAATTTTCGAATTCTGAATTTACAAATTTTTGAATTCTGAATTTACAAATTTTGGAATTTACGAAAAAAGCAAAAAAATTAATGAAACGAAAAACAAACACATTTTTTGGCAGTGCACGTGTCTACTGTAAAGTACTCAGACAAATCCTGGCATTCCTACATTTCCATCTAGGGTCTCTGTACAAAGAATCTATCTGGCAAAATAGTAGTTGAGGTATCACTGGTCTCGTCGAAGGCTCCCCACTAGGGATGGGCTTTATGTTTGGGTCGAACATGAGTTTGACTCAAACATCGGCTGTTCGCCAGTTCACCGAATAGCAAACAATTTGGGGTGTTTGCGGCAAATTCGAAAGCCGCGGAACACCCTTTAAAAGTCTATGGGAGAAATCAAAAGTGCTAATTTTAAAGGCTTATTTGCAAGTTATTGTCATAAAAAGTGTTTGGGGACCTGGGTCCTGCCCCAGGGGACATGGATCAATGCAAAAAAAAGTTTTAAAAAGGGCCGTTTTTTCGGGAGCAGTGATTTTAATAATGCTTAAAGTGAAACAATAAAAGTGTAATATTCCTTTAAATTTCGTACCTAGGGGGTGTCTATAGTATGCCTGTAAAGGGGCGCATGTTTCCCGTGTTTAGAACAATCTGACAGCAAAATGACATTTCAAAGGAAAAAAAGTCATTTAAAACTACTTGCAGCTATTAATGAATTGTCGGTCTGACAATACACATAAAAGTTCATTGATAAAAACGGCATGGGAATTCCCCACAGGGGAACCCCGCACCAAAATAAAAAAAAATGTGTGGGGGTCCCCCTAAATTCCATACCAGGCCCTTCAGGTCTATTGTGGATATTAAGGGGAACCACGCACCAAAATTTAAAAAAAAATGGAGTGGGGGTCACCCTCAAAATCCATACCAGACCCTTATCCCAGCACGCAACCTGGCAGGCCGCAGGAAAAGAGGGGGACCAGAGAGCGCCCCCCCTCCTGAACCGTACAAGGCCACATGCCCTCAACATTGGGAGGGTGCTTTGAGGTAGCCCCCCAAAGCACCTTGACTCCATGTTGATGGGGAGAAGGGCCTCATCCCCACAACCCTTGGCCAGTGGTTGTGGGGGCCTGTGGGCGAAGGGCTTATCGGAATCTGGAAGCCCCCTTTAACAAGAGGACCCCCAGATCCCGGCCCCCTCTGTGTATATTGGTAATGGGGTACAAATGTACCCCTACCATTTCACAAAAAAGTGTCAAAAAGGTTAAAAAACACAAGAGATGGTTTTTGACAAGTCCTTTATTAATTTCTTCTTCTTTCATCTTCTTTCTTCTGGTCTTCCTTCGGTGTTCTTCTTCTTCCTCCATCTTCTTCATCTTCTTCTTCTCCTTCTTCTTCTTCCTCCGTTCTTCTCGTCCCGCTTCTTCCTCCAGGCATCTTCTCTACTCCGTCTGCACGATCCGCCTCAGTGGGAGTCTTCCGCCGTGTGACGCTTTGGTTCTTCTGACATTTCTTATATAACGGAGGGTAGGGCCACCCGGTGACCCGCTCTCCTCTGGCGCACGGGGACTTCCCTGTGACTTTCCCCATGTTGTCAGAGGGGGGCAGGGTCACCCGTTTACTGTCAAAACCAGGTACTCACTTCCCCCTACCCCCTCCCCCCTAAAGGTGCCAAATGTGACAGTGGAGGGGGGAGGAGGCAGACAAGCAGAGCTCCCCCTTTTGGGTAGAGGTCCACTTTAAGCTCCCCAAAAAACAAGCTTAATGCCCCTAGTTTTCCTTGTGGGAAACCAAAATCCATGAAACATCTAGGAAAAGTTTGGGAAGTTGAGAATTTACATTGCACAAAGTTTCAAGTCAACTGATTGAGGTTTAGACACATTATGGTACATTACGTTCTTGTATCATTAAGCCAAAATTGTTTTAGGATTGTAAAAAAATGATTAAATGTAAATAACATTCGGTATGGTTTACTAAATTACCTTGTTTTGAATATGTTGATATAGATATAGGGTCTTCTATAGTGTGACGTTTGGGGGGAGATTGGTTAATGTCTTATGCCCCGTACACACGGTCGGACATTGATCGGACATTCCGACAACAAAATCCATGGATTTTTTCAGACGGAAGTTGGCTCAAACTTGTTTTGCATACACAAGGTTGCACAAAGTTGCGGAATTTCCGATCGCCAAGAACACTAAGATCATTAAGCCAAAATTGTTTTAGGATTGTAAAAAAATGATTAAATGTAAATAACATTCGGTATGGTTTACTAAATTACCTTGTTTTGAATATGTTGATATAGATATAGGGTCTTCTATAGTGTGACGTTTGGGGGGAGATTGGTTAATGTCTTATGCCCCGTACACACGGTCGGACATTGATCGGACATTCCGACAACAAAATCCATGGATTTTTTCAGACGGAAGTTGGCTCAAACACACGGTCGGACATTGATCGGACATTCCGACAACAAAATCCATGGATTTTTTCAGACGGAAGTTGGCTCAAACTTGTTTTGCATACACAAGGTTGCACAAAGTTGCGGAATTTCCGATCGCCAAGAACACGGTCACGTACACCACGTACGGCGAGACTATAAAGGGAAAGTTCAGTACCAAGCGTGACACCCTTTGAGCTCCTTTTGCTAATCTCGTGTTAGTAAAAGTTTGGTGAGAGATGATTCGCGCTTTTTCAGACTCGTGGTTTTCAGATCGTATTTCTGCTGTTCTGTTTGAGCTTGTGGGTTTGTATCTGTTCTTCAGTACCTGCAGCGAGTTACCATTGACTTGTCATTGTGTTCTTGTTTGTTCGTTACTGATTTTCAGGTCACTCTTCACAGGCCTTGCTGTTCTTCAGTGAGTTCTGTTACTTTGTTCTGAGCAGCCGACCGTTTTCTAGCCATGTTGCGTATATGTACTCATTGTAGAGTTTGTGCTGTGTGGGGGCTTGGTGTTGGGGTCATTACTTTGACACAAGCCCAGTCCATGAACAGGGCGAGGAGGAGTTCATGGACCAAGAATTGATTGCTCCAGCGTGACCAGTTCTGTCACATGCCTTTGCTCCATGAGATCTGGGAGAATAATCCTGATGATTTCAGGAACTTTCTCAGGATGACAGACCCCGTATTTCACCGTTTGTTGGCTTTGCTGACCCCCTATATCAGCAGGCAGGATACCTGCATGAGGCAAGCCATCACTCTGGAGCAGAGGCTAGTTGCCACCCTGCGGTACTTGGCGACGGGGAGAAGCCTGCAGGACCTCAAGTTCTCGACAGGCATCTCCCCCAGGCTCTGGGGATCATTATCCCAGAGACCTGTTCTATCATCATCCAGGTCCTGCAGAAGGACTATATTAAGGTAAGATTTTTATCCTTTAATATCACATTTTATTGTATTTAATGTTTGATAATATATTGCATTTCTTTCCTCATTCCCTAATTACCATGATTGTAACATGTTGTGAATGTCCCCTTTGTCCTCATGCATGCTGGATTTTTAGGTTATTTCTTTTTGTCCTTCATACTTACTTCAGCATGCTCTTCTGAGCCTATATTCACCTCGTGTAGTCACTTAACAATGTATTTTGTCAGCTCCATAGTAGTGCTTTACTCTAAATACCCCCTAAAATGTTGAAAATTGAGATGTGTGCTTTAAATTCAGGCAGAGTGCCAGAGGCCCCAAATCATCTGGAACCCTCCCTCCCCCCAAATGCTAACTCAGCTGATACCAATCCTCTATCTGCTGACTTTGCCAAACCCATACACACTATACCCACCTCTTTTGTGGTCAGATTTATGGATGAATTTCCCAAAGCATGTAGTGCAAGGGCCTGCCTGAATACTTTCAAATGGTACTGTTTAAAGTTTTTCTATCCTATTATTATCTTGATAGGTAATAGCAGAATGTAAAAATGTGCTAAAATGTGTACAGTGTGTATTTATATCTTTGTATTATGACACTTCTTACCTGTCCAGTGGGCTGCCAATAGTGTAAGTAAGGAGGGGCTGGCCAAAGTAAGACACAATATTTAGGCATTCATCTCTCAATGAAGTGGAGAGGTTTACCTGTCCAAAACATCTCCCCCCATAAATTTTTTAAATGGCCCATGAGAGGGGGGGATCGGATAGGTGGACCGTATACCTTTGTATTTAAATACTCCCTAAAATATATGTTATACTGATGTTGGCCAAGAATGTTTGGGTCTAATCTGCTTTCCATGTTTATGTGCAAAATGTTTTTTTTTTCTTGTTTGACTCCACAGTTTCCTTCCAACCCACAGGAATGGCAGACTGTGGCCTCCCACTTTGCCCAGCAGTGGGACTTTCCTAACTGCGGAGGGGCAATTGATGGGAAACACGTCCACATCATCCCACCACCCAACTCGGGGTCATACTATTACAACTAAAAGGGGTTCAATAGTATTGTGATGTTGGTGGTGGTGTCGTCTACTTACGAGTTCCTGTATGTGGACGTGGGGAAGAATGGCCGGATGTCAGATGGTGGAGTCATCTCCCACACAGAGTTCTACAGGCGTCTCCAGAATGGCAGCTTGGACTTGCCACCTCCAGAAGACAATGCGGAAGGACTCCCATTTGTCTTCGTTACGGATGAAGCGTTTGCGCTGGGGGTCCATCTTATGCAGCCATTCGCTATGAGGACCCTCACCCCGGACCAGAGGGTTTTTAATTACCGGCTGGCCAGAGCCAGAAGAGTGGTGGAGAACACGTTTGGAATAATGGCCAGCCAGTTCTGCCTATTTCTTACACCGATACACATGGCGGAGTATAAACTCAATGACATCATCCTGGCTTGCTGTGTTCTCCACAACTTTTTAAGGAGAACTATGCTGGCTCAGTTGGGCCTGAAGCCGGAATTAATCTCAATGAACCAACCCTGACGGTGCTTGAAGCTGGCTGTCCTGGCTTGCAACCTCAGAGTGCCCGCGAGGTCCGTATAAGATACATGGAATACTTTGCGGGTAGGGGGGTCATCAATATGTCAGACAATGTCTGAGACATTTTTTAAATAAAACATTTTTTAAAACTGAACAAATATTTGCTTACATTTACTGCTTGTGTTTCTTTGAGCTGACCATGACAGCAATTTGGGGAGTCCTAAAAATGGCGTCATTGTGTAAAATTATAAAGCACTTGTGTGTTATTTACTAAAGGCAAAGACACTTTGCACTACAAGTGCACTTGTGACTGCACTGAAACGGCACTTGTAGGGCAAAGTGGATTTGCCCTTAGGAAATAACCCCCATTGTCACTGAAAACACCAATTTTACCACAAAAAAAGTTTATGAGCATTGAAAGAAGCCACACATTATTGATTATCAATCTTTTTAATCCAAGCACAATCACATGTGCATTTATAAAAGGTTTTTAAAACAAACCAACATGTTTGTTGTATAACAAATTTTTAGGTCACATTAATAAAAGTAGAATTGTCCTTTTAAGGTAAAACAGGCATGTTTAAAACCAACAAGAAATACACAAATCTGGAACTTACAAAGTTCAACTTTTGTAGAAATTGAAGGCAATATCAGACATGAGTATTTAGAAACTGTGTCTGATATTGTGTTCAGATGGGGTGAAGTCACCCCTGGAAAAGCCAAATTTTGAAGACGCACAAAAATTGCCGAATGTCAACATGTGCTAGCTGCCATCATGGGGGATCAAGGGACATGTTTGGGGGGTGCAACCCCTTCCTCACAGCTACTTTATTATTGATGAAGGGGTTGCACCCATAAAACGCATACATTGATCTTCCATGATGGCAGATAGCACATGTTGACACATCTTCAAAATTTGTGTGCATCTTCAAAATTTGGCTTTTCGAGAATATGTCAAAAAAAGTACAAAAAATTCTCCGGACCAAAAAACAGAAATCATTCTGGATTTCGAGGGGTTTTAAACTCTCCCTAAAACATCAATGATGTTCTTCATTTTGTTTTGAACATCATTGATGTTTTGCTTGATGTTTTCCAAGTCCCTATTACACCCCATGATCTCCCCGATCAGGATCTGGGCACTTTCACTGGTGAAATGACCTTCATCCACAACATCACAATCAACTAAAGATATATAAAAAAAAACACCATGTATTATAAATATGCCATCCTCCATCTCTTATCTGAGCCTGTGGTCGCAGACACTCACCTGTTGTGGTGACAATTTCCACCGCGTCTCCCTCCTCCTCCTCCTGGTGGCTTTGTGGCATTTCCACTTCTTCCTGAGGTGGGGGGTCTGTTGTCTCCTCTGATGAGTGGTGTCCTCCGAATCTTTTCTCCCCTATGTTAAAAAAATAGGTATACTTAGCACACAGATATTTGATGGCAGAAATAGGAATATGAAACATTGCTTTGAAGTGGGGTACAATTGTCTATTTTGGCAGAGTTCCGAGATGAAGAAATATTTTTTTCCTTTGTCAAGCTTGAATACTTAACTATTTTGTACAAGCTTCACAGATGGAGTCACCCCTATAGTATACACTGGAGCACCTGTGTGGGCCCCCTAATAAAAAGGGTGTTCTGGTGTCCCACACTAGTGCTACAGCATCCAGATGTGTAAACAGCTGCTGAGTGTCCTCTCCTTACACAGAATCTAGTTTGCATTTCATTCTAGTTACTAACCCATCTAGACATCAAAATTATTTTAAGAGAAGTAGTCCAGAAAAAATGTAGAACTGCATCTGGACAAAACATGGTGTTTTATAGGCCGAACGAACAATGTTTCCTACGAACGAATAATGTGTCCATGAACATGAAAGTTGCCATTTTAAACTGTACAACAGTATAAATAAAAACACATGGAGCAGCACGAACGTAATAAAAATAAAGAATAGGAACACAGGACAACTACTTACTTTTTTGCAGCACTCTCTTGATCCTTCTATACTGATCGTGCTCCCTTAATTTGAGGTCCAACCACCGCTTCCTCAGTTGATCCTGGGATCGTCGTACCCCAAAATTTCTGTGCAGACTCTTCACAACTTTAGTCATGATCTTGGCCTTTCTGACATTGGGGTTGGGGTAAGGTCCATACTTCCCATCATAGTCGGCCCTTTTCAATATGTCAACCATCTCCAACATCTCCACAAAGGACATATTAAATCTTCTCCTCTAGGATTGTGACATTTCTGGCTCCGGCCTTTCCTCCTCCTCCTCCTTGTTGCTGTAATTAGCACGCACCTGTTGTGTCTCCGCCATGTGCTCTTCCCCACTGCGCCGAACGAGAAGGGGTGGGGAATGGACTATAAAGAACGTCAGGGGCAGGCGGAGTTTCACGCATGCGTGGTGTATATAAAGCGCAACACGCGTGCGTAGTACGTACAATCTGTGAGCAGAGGAAGGAGTATCGGAAGCGCCGATCTTGATAACAAAGGTAATATTTAAACTTGGACCTACTGCTTATAGATTGTGGCCTATATTGGGACAAGATTAGGAGAGTTGAACCTGACATTAGGGTTTGTCTTGTGTTGTATCTTGCAGAGAAAATGGATATATTGAAGGATCAGGACTTTATCCCGATATACCTTGATATGTTCAGGGAGCTGCCCTGTCTGTGGTAGGTAAACCACCCACATTATAAGAATCAAACAAAGAGGAAGGCAGCGCTGGATAAATTGCTGGAATTTGTGAAGCCGGTGATCCCCACGGCAGACATCCCCTATTTGAAGGCCCTAATTGGTGACATGAGGAGCACTTATCTAAGGGAGCACAAGAAGGTCCATGATTCCCTGAGATCAAGAGCTGCAGATGACATTTATGTCCCCAGGCTGTGGTACTACGACAGACTGCATTTTCTTACAGGTCAGACTGAACCCAGGCCAGCAATCTCCACTCTTCCTCCCATACTTCCTCCCCCCCAGCTGAGGCTTCTGATGCCCAACCTGGGCCTTCCAGGCAGCAACATGTGGAGGAGCCCAGCTTGAGCCAGGTATAGCATTCTTCTAAATATTTCTGGTTGTCAAATTAATGATGTTAAATCTATGTTAGTTTGGATTCCTAATTTCTGATTGTGATTGATGAACCAAAAACTAAAAAAAGTCCCTTTGTTATACACAGGAAAGTCTCAGCCAGGAGCTGGCCAAGCCAAGTAGGCTGCCCGATACCCAGGTCCCTCACCTCCGCCTTCAAAGAAAAAGTGGCAGGAAGAGGAGTAACCTGGAGGAGGCTGCAATTGACCTATTTTGGAAGGCTACCCCTCACAACACCCCACAGTGTTGAAGAGTATTTTGCTGACCTAACAGCATGCAAAATGCTGCAAATGGAGGAGGGCCAATGCCTCTTATGTGAGTTTCTCATTTTAGAAGCACTAAATAAGGGGTTAAGGGGCCAACTCACATGCAAAAGCGACATTTGTGAGCTCACCCATGGTCCTCCTCCTCCAGGTCCTCCTCCTCCTCCAGGTCCTACTCCTCCTCCTGCCACACCTCCAACACCAGAGCCACAGCCGGGAAGGAAGCATGTAAGGAAGACCAGAGAGTGATGGCCTGGGTTCAGTCTGGTCTGGCAAAAGATGCAGGCTCTTGTATGACCACAGCCTGGGGACATACATGTCATCTGCTGCTGTTCATGATCTCTTGGACTTCTGGGCCAGATTGTACTCCCTTATATATGGACTCCTCAGGCCACCAATTTTGCAGTAAAATAATTGATGTGTACCCTGGGGGCCAAAGGCTTTGCCAATTTATGCTGTTTATACAGTGTTGCCTTCCTCTTTGTTAGGTTATGAGCCCTTAATAAAGGAATTGTTTTTTCAATTATACTTGCCTATTTGTGTTTTCCTTCAAAAAGGACAGTTTGTTTGTGAGGAGGCAGGTACATTTCAAAACTACAATGTGAAATTAACAAGAGACACCAACAACAAGCAATCTCCTTGAGATACAACAATACAAGATAATAATGGGGTTGTGGTAACTTGACACACAAAACACACAACAAACTATTCTGGAGTAAAAAAAAAAAGAAAAATTAAACACAAGATCAGGCTTTAAAAAAATAAAAAAAAAACATATTTAATATAAAAACATCCCAAATTTTTTTTTCTGTAGATGTGACAAATAAAAATATTATATTGATGAAATCACAAGAAATAATAAAGAAAGAAGTTTGTGAGAGCTCTGTGTGAATATGAGCAGCAAAACAACTTCATTCTTCTAGCATTATAAAGAAGAACAGAGTGCGCTGCATTAAACGTTTTAAAACATTGCAGCGTGACAAAAGTGCTATATCCATGCCGAACGCTAATTTTACCAGACTGAGCAGTTCCGTCTCGGAATTTATTCTGAGCATGCATGGCACTTTGTGCGTCGGAATTGTCCACACATGGTCGGAATTGACGCGATCGGATTTTGTTGTCGGAAAATTTTATAGCCTGTCCTCAAATTTTGTGTGTCGGAAAATCCGATGGAAAAAGTCCGATGGAGCCCACACATGGTCGGAATTTCTGACAACAAGCTCCGATCGCACATTTTCCGTTGGAAAATCTGACCGTGTGTACAGGGCATTAGTTATTTTTTGTTTATTAAGCCACATTAAGCTTCCCAAAAAACAAGCTTAATGTCCCTCATTTTTTTTTGTGGGAGACCAAAATCCATGAAACTTCGAGGATAGGTTTGCAAAGTTGAGAACTTAGATTGTACAAAGTTTCAAGGCTTTTTTTGTGTGGGCGATGACTAATCATCTGGAAGTACGCCTAAAAGGGCAAGTTTAGGATCCTTGAGCTATTTGTATTGAACATAGATCAGAGATTATCTGGTATATGGCCATCCAATACCAGAATAATTTGGGGTATCTCCATAACATGTGTATTAATGTGCCCACATGCCAGCACAACAGGGACAGTCAGGTGTTGTGGTGTGGGCCCAGGACAAAAACATTTGAGGGGTGCAGTATATCCTATGTAGGATAAACAATTGGGATGACTTCTGAGAGGGGGAAAGGGAAAAATTGAGAATTATTTCCAATGCTGCTGTCCATTGGACTTTGTCTAGATTATCAGTATCTTGACTCCATTTTTTGCCTATAGTTTACTAGCAAGATATTATACAAGTCTCTGCTGAGTCCCTGCTTTGACTCGGAGGGTGGGGACACCATTGAAAGGATGAAAGAGGAATTATGTACCTGGGCCTGCAATGTTCGGTAGAGTTGCAAATATTTAAAAAAAATAGTCTGTGAGACAAATGGTATTGCTCAACAATAAAATTAAGGCAAAAGAGTACCTTTATCATACAGTTGATGAAGAAATACAATGCTTGATTTTTCGATGGTTCAAAGCAGTGAGTTTATGCGGTTCAGGAAGGTTGGGATTATTCCAAATTGGCAAATTGTGTAACCCTTATGGTCAGTTATTATTATCATACTGAATCCCAAAATTTATGAATTAGACAAAACGTCTGATAGGACTGATAGGACTGATAGGACTGATATGAATGAAATTGGCCTTCCAGTAATGAGGAAATGAGGGGTTCATTAGGCATACAGGAAAGAAATGTTCTTTGGATGGGATCACATGAGGCGACCGCTTCTCAACCTGATAACTGTTGGATTTTGGAAGCAAGAAAATGCAGTTTGGCATTGGGAACCACCAATCTCCCATTGTCTTCAGGTAAATGTAAAGTGCCTACATCCACACCATTTTAATTAAGTTAGCTCTCCCAATGACAGATAATGGTAGCTTACACCAAGTTGCACTATTTTTTTTTTCATTGTAAGTAGTACTGGCTGGAGATTCAGTTGAATATATTCCATTATAATAAAAGACACAACTACCCCCAAGTATTTAAATAATGAGATACTCTTTATCTGGCTAGCAATAGCTGATAATGGCTCAGTGACAGGGTCTAAGTGTAACAGTACATATTTATCCCAGTTAATGAAAGAACCTGAAAAGCACCCATATGTAGTAATGAGAGACATACCAGCTACCAATGAATGTGTAGTGACCCCTAGAAAAAGTAGGTTATCATCTGTGTATAATGCTATTTTTTCTTTGCCTAGCTGCCTACAGAAGCCCACTATTTGTGAGTATTGTCTAATTGTAGTGGCTAATGGATAAAGGGCCAAGGCAAAAAGGAGTGGGGATGGCAGACACCCCTGCTGTGCACCACGATGTAGAGGGAACAAGTCAGGCAGCAAGCCATTGACTTGAATGTGGGTCATGAGAGCTGAAGTGATCACCAAAGCTAAATTTTTGTAAAGTACACCTGAGAGAAAATCCCACTCAGTTCCATTAAAGGCCTTGGGTGCATCCAACGAGAGGATTGCACGGGCCGCCAAGCTTAATAATAGGGACTTGGAGATTAAGAAATAGGTGTCTAATATTGGCTGCTGTGGATCTAGTTGGTATAAACCTGTATTGGTTGAGATAAACCAATTTGCCAGAAATTTTAGTGCGCATATTAGCTAGCTAATACTTTAGCAAGAATCTTGACATCCGATGTAGGCAATGAGATTGGATGAAAGGATTTCTTTCTTAGTTAATTTATTATGCTAAGAAAGATATCCTTTATTGATGGGTCTCACCCTTACCACCAATGTTTTCTGTTAATAATGTCTTGCTTTATGGCCTACATCAATACACAATTTCCACCTGAAAAATTTTACAAGGTTTGGCTGCCTTGGACAGATCAGTAATGTGCCTACACATGGCTCTCCTGGTTAATTGAAGGCTCCTTTCTCTTTCCTACCCTGGCCACTCTTCTCTCTTTTATTTCTTCTTGTCCTACTTTCATACCTCCTTCCTCCTTTTCTCCAATTTCTTTCATTTTTTTTTCTCTTGAATTATCAGCTGATTTATCTGAAAAGAACCATCCAGATTGTCTCACTTGCTATTTGAAGTGCACCACAAATGCTATTTTTGTATACATACAGCCATACATTTTAATATTGTTTGGTGGTGTATGTTAATTATGCCACGTGTAATAATAAAGAAATCCTTATTTATAAAAAACAAAAAACAAATGTTGATGCATTTTGCAATTAATTTTCTCAGATAACATGAGTTATACATAAAGCTTTTCTAATGGTCTTCTTTGGCATCTAAAAAGTTATATTGATTTAGTAAAAACATGTTTTTTCTTTATTCTTTATTCTTGTAAGGGATGCTGTAAGAAATGGTCACCCATCCATACAAGGAGTACACTATATTGCTTATCAACCATAAAGTTCTAACATATATTAAAACCTATATCAGGGATCCTGTACTTAGGAGAAAAAGGAGAAAATAATTGCTGAAAATATTTGAGAAAGTATTAATTATATGTTGCTCACTAATCAAACTAAAACTGCATTCGTTCAAATTTTTGATTATTTTTCATCCTTTAAACAATCTGATCTTGGTATTTATAAATACTTTGTTCCAATTAAAAGCTTTGTAGGAGCATAAAAATGGATGTAAAAAAAATGTGGTTGACAAATTAGTCACAGAGTTATTTTGAGGTTAATCAACGCTTACTGAAACTGTTACATTTGTTCTGTGGGGTTACGATGACTCCTGGTCATGCAAGGGTAAGTACAAGTATGAGCCCCTGACAAGTTTATATTTTATAAAAGACAATACTGCAATTTTTAATTGACTAAAAATGTCACAGAAATACAAAAAGTGTCAAATTTCACAATGACAATTTCAGAATGATGCCCGGATTAACTTTAAATGATAAAAATACCTAATAAGTGCCTCCATGAGATCTTTGTTCCTCAGGCTGTAGATCAGAGGATTCAGCAATGGGTTAATGAGGGCAGATATGACTGAAAACAGTTTGTTTAAATTGACCATATTGCTGGAGGAGGGAACAAAGTAAATAAAAAGTATGGAGCCATAAAAGATGGAGACCACGGTCAGGTGTGATGTGCAGGTAGAGAATGCTTTCCTCTTTCCAGTCTTGCTACGGATTCTGAGAATGGTCCTGAGAATATAGACATAGGGAAGAAAGGTCATAAGAACAATTCCTAATCCAAGACTAGCACCTACTAAGAATATGACCACCATGTTTATGAAGGGGTCAGCACATGTAATTTCATATAAGTGTGGAAGATCGCAAAAGAAGTTGTTGATGGAAGATGTTCTGCAGAAGGACAACCTGAGCAAAAATAAAGTATGAACCAAAGAGATAGAACATCCTGCAACCCAGACCAGAGAGGCCATACGAGCGCAGACCCTCCAAGACATCATTAGTTCATAATGTAGAGGGTGGCAGATGGCAATGTAGCGGTCGTAGGACATAGCTGAGAGCAAGAAAATTTCTGATTGAACATAGAAGAGGTAGAAAAAGACTTGGGCTATACAGGCAGGGATGGATATTGATTGGCTCTTTGTGACCAAATCAAAGAACATCCTTGGTGCGGTCACTGATGAATAGGACATGTCCAGAAATGCCAAGTTGGCAAGAAAAAAATACATTGGGTTGTGCAGATGGTAGTCAGTGAGGACCAAGAAAAAAATAAGAAGGTTTGTGATAACAGTCATCAGATAGATCAGAAGGAAGAGCACAAAAAATGCATTCATGGTCAATGGATGGTCTGATAGACCCACAAGAGTAAGAAACGTAATCTCTGTAAAATTCCTCATAATATCACTTTTTTGTCTTTTTACATTTATTTTAATTGAACAGCAATACAATTATGTTTCTGAGGAATTATTAAAAGAAAGCACGTGCAGTCTGCCTTCACATTATACTTGAAGACATTTGTATCAGCTTGTGGTTTATTCTTATATAAGATGGTTGGCAGTCCTGCAGGACCGTCTGCTCTGTTGTAAGAACACAAAGTTGAAAGTCTCATTAAAGATCCCTTAAGATTTAATTTAGAACACCTCTGTGACCTGAGAGCCATTTCAATATAATTTTGTACAGTTGTAAACATTTGAATCGAAAATAAAATCCACTGAAATAGTTTTAATCTTTTTTGTCACTTTTTTATTGGCTAGTGGCCTAGATGTAGAATCTAAAATATATTTGTCATTTTTTTTAGATGTTTTTTTTATTTTACTATATGAAGCAAACTTACAGTTAATATATTCTATCTAAGAACACAAAGCTATACACCTTAGTAAATTTTTCATTAAGTGTATAGCCTAATATGTTTATTTTTGCTTGCGTGAGGATTTATTTACAAGTTTACTCTTATTAAATAGCAAAAATGCTACCTGAAAATTTACTAGAATAACGTTTTTGACTTTCTGTTGGTGAAATATATATATATATATATATATATATACAGTTGTGCTCATAAGTTTACATACCCTGGCAGAATTTATGATTTCTTGGGCATTTTTCTGAGAATATGAATGATAACACAAAAACTTTTCTATCACTCATGGTTAGTGTTTGGATGAAGCCATTTATTATCAATCAACTGTGTTTACTCTTTTTAAATCATAATGGCAACAGAAACAACCCAAATGACCCTGATCAAAAGTTTACATACCCCAGTTCTTAATACCGTGTATTGCCCCCTTTGACATCAATGACAGCTGGAATTCTTTTGTGGTATTTGTGGATGAGGCTCTTTATCTTCTCAGATGTTAAAGCTGCCCACTCCTCTTAGCAAAAAGACTCCAGTTCCTGTAAATTCTTGGGCTGTCTTGCATGAACTGCAGGTTTGAGATCTCCCCAGAGTGGCTCAATGATATTGAGGTCAGGAGACTGAGATGGCCACTCCAGAACTTTCACTTTATTCTGCTGTAGCCAATGACAGGTCGACTTGGCCTTGTGTTTTGGATCATTGTCATGTTGGAATGTTCAAGTATGTCCCATGCGCAGCTTTGTAGTTGATGAATGCAAATGTTCCTCCATTATTTTTTGATAACATACTGCATTCATCTTACCATCAATTTTGACCAAATTTCCTGTGCCTTTGTAGCTCACACATCCCCAAAACATCGGAGATCCACCTCCGTGTTTCACAGTAGGAATGGTGGACCTTTCATCATAGGCTTTGTGTGATCCTCTCCAAATGTAGTGTTTATGGTTGTGGCCAAAAAGCTCAATTTTGGTCTCATCACTTCGAATGACTTTGTGCCAGATGGTTTGAGGCTTGTCTCTGTGCTGTTTGGCGTATTGTAATCTGGATACTTTGTGGTATTTGTGTAGTAATGGCTTTCTTCTGGTGACTCGACCATGCAGCCCATTTTTCTTCAAGTGCCTCCTTATTGTGCATCTTGAAACAGCCACATCACATGTTTTCAGAGAGTCCTGTATTTCACCTGAAGTTATTTGTGGGTTTCTCTTTGCATCCTGAACAGTTTGCCTGGCAGTTGTGGCTGGAATTTTAGTTGGTCTACCTGACCGTGGTTTGGGTTCAACAGAACCCCTCATTTTCCACTTCTTGATTAGCGTTTGAACACTGCTGGTTGGCATTCTCAATGCCTTGGATATCTTTTTATATCCCCTAATTTGTAGATAGTATGTCTCTTTAAAGAGGAAAACATTCTCCTCTAATACAATTTGCAATAATTGCATCAAAAAAGTAATTTGTGTTGTATTTGCAGTTAGGAGGTGGCGACAGGCTTCTATACCAAGTTCATGTGGAATTATAGTGTATAAACTTGAAATATTCCAAGTGACCAGAATTGAGTCCGTAGATACGGTCAAATCTCTAATTTTCAATAAAAAATCACATGAATCTTGTACATAAAACTTAATTTGTCTAGTCAAAGGTGAAAAACATTTATCCAAATACCTAGCCAATGAGTCTGTAACAGACCCAGCACCGGACACTATAGGGCGACCCGGAGGGTCATTAAAATTTTTATGAATCTTAGGTAACATTTATATGACAGATGTAATGGGAATCTTCGCTAATAAATATGACTATGTATCACCATCAATGATTTTATCATCTAGTGCTCATTTTACCACTTTTTTAATTTGATCTTGTATGCAAAATATTGGAATTGCATCAAGATGAGTATAAAAGTTTAATTGTCTGATAATTGTCTCATTATTTCTTTCTCGTATTTAACAGTATCCATAATAACAATGGATCCACCCTTGTCGTCAGGTTTGATAGTTATATAACGCCTAGCAAACAGGGAGGCCAATGCTAATTTTTTCCTCATGATTCAAGTTATTTTGTGAATGATCTACTATCAATCAATCATGTAAGAAGGCCTTGATTTCCTGCTCAGTTTTCTTTATAATTAATTTTACCGCTGCTACTGAAGTAGGAGGTGTAATGTGACTCTTATTTCTCAAACCCAGTTTTTTTTATAGACAATAAAGCAACAGATGAACTATCCACATTTGGTCGCAAGGGAAAAAAAAGGCTTTCAATCTGATCTGTCAATACAATCTATACATATCCTGCTTCAATACAAAATCATTCATAAATTTTTTGGGACAAAATCCCAAAACTTTATTTAGCAGCCATGATTCAATATCAGTTAATGGAGTGGAAGATCTCAAAGTGGAGTGGAAATCATCATCTTTCAAAAACAATCACCTTTTATCTTGTAAAAAAATAAATAAAGAGTTATTACAATTTTTAGCAAAAACTTTTTTGTTTAAAATTATACTTTTGCCAGCTTATAATTAATAGACATGCACTGCCAAAAAATTAATTTGTTTTCATTTTAGTTTCTGTCGTCTTTTTTTTGTTTGTTTGTTTTTCGGGTCATTAGTTATGATCACAATTCGTAAATTAGAAAATTCATAAATTCGTAAATTCAAAAATTCGTAAATTCAAAAGTTCGTAAATTCATAAATTTGTAAATTCGGAAATTATAAAATTAGAAAATCCGAAAATAAGAAAGTAAATCTGAAAATTCAAAATGGAACAAATTAATAATAAATATTAATTATACATTTTTTGTTGTTTATTATTAATTTGTTACGTTCAATGTGTTCAGATATGGCAATCGTTATTTTGGATAATTTGCAGTTTCAGATGAATTTGTATTTGTTACTTTCACTAACAGCCAACTTTGAAAGGAAATTCCAATACCTATAATTAATTAGTTAGTAATAGTTAAGTTACTTCAGGTTTTCAAATTTTCTGGTTTTCAGATTTTCTCATTTCAAATTTGCGAATTTCGAACTTACGATTTTTTAATTATTCAAATATATATTTTGAATATTCTGAAAAAAATGTTAAACGGGTTTTCGTTAATTCAGATATTTCCGACTTAACAAATTTGTCAAAATTCGTTTAAAAAACGAATTTGGAATGAAACAAATTGCACGTGTCAAATAATTAAACAAACAAAAAAAACTGTACGAAATAAATACCCTTAATGTCCTCCAAAACATCAGGAAAGGGATTTAAATAGGTAAGTTATTTATAGAGTTTTTTTTCAATCCAAGTTATTTGAATATCCTGAAGTCACAAAGGTGTTAAACCGCTCTGTCATGCAAACTATTGAAATGGAATTCTGGTTAAAACATTTTTTATTTTTTCAAGATAAATTGTGGACCCTGTGAGCTAACAATACTCAAGTACCCTCATTCCTAAATTCAGTAGATTTCAAACACACAACATTGATAACTTTAACTGATCAGACAATCATTTTCAGAATCAAATGCTCAAAAAAATAAAAGTATATATCTACTTTAAAAATAATCTCATATACTTTGGTCACAACATAAGAGACTATAAATCCCTAAATACTATAATTTAGAATTTTAGATGGAAGACTTGGGTTCATATCCACCATATTGACCAATACAGAGACTTATACAGAAGGACTTATGCCCCATTCACACGGTCGGATTTTCCGACGGAAAATGTGTGATAGGACCTTGTTGTTGGAAATTCCGACCATGTGTAGGCTCCATCACACATTTTCCATTGGATTTTCCGACACACAAAGTTTGAGAGCAGGATATAAAATTTTCCGACAACAAAATCCGTTGTCGGAAATTCCGATCGTGTGTACGCAAATCCGACGCACAAAGTGCCACGTATGCTCAGAATAAATAAAGAGATGAAAGCTATTGGCCACTGCCCCGTTTATAATCCCGACGTACGGGTTTTACGACACCGCGTTTAGAACGATCGGATTTTCCGACAACTTTGTGTGACCGTGTGTATGCAAGACAAGTTTGAGCCAACAACCGTAGGAAAAAATCCATGTATTTTGTTGTCGGAATGTCCGAACAAAGTCCGACCGTGTGTACGGGGCAATACAGTTACAGGTGATATTATACAAGTCTCACTTTATATTATAAATATATTATATATATTATAAATAATATAATAATAATAATAATAATAATAATAATAATAATAATATATAAATAATATTGTAAATATATTATAAATATATATTTATATTATAAATTGTGTATAATAATAATAATAATAATAATAATAATAATATTACAAAGTCAGGATATTTAGCATTTTATAGTAAATCACATAACCCACAGACTTTGGATTTTCCTTAACGTATTTCATGAACAATAATAACTTCTTCAGCTATTGTCAAAAAGTGTGGATCTATTATATAACAACAAGTTGCAACATATCCTTACATATATGAACTGCCTTATTATTTGTTTTGCTTTTAAATGATTCTGTATTGGTCAAGATGGTGGATGTGAACCCTCGTCTTCAGCCTAATTTTAATTTTTTTGAGATTTACGGTCTTATTTGTTATGAATAAAGTATACGAGATTGTTTTTAAATGTGATTTATGGTCGAAGCCCTTCAAGCGAGACAGATATGAACCAAATAAACAAGCGACAAGACTTACAACATAACATAGACCTGAGGTGTGCCTTGGTCTGCTGGCCGGTATGCCAAAAAGGGGGGCATACCCAAGATAAGTATTGGATGATTGTGGAGAGAAATGTGCTGAGAAGTGCCCCAAAAAAGGGGAATGGGAGGGAAGGTATCGCGCACTGGAACTGACAAAGACCACAGGTGAGGGGTCTGCTTGAATACCCCCCGGACTCCTCTCATTAATTCAGGCCACCATACTAAAACATTTTTTGGTAGACAAAACAGTCAACAAATTTTAGTGAGGTTTAGCAATGCATGCTGAAACTGCTAAATGTGGCCTGGGCATCCAGCTTACATTGACCCCCTTGGTAGTGAAAGGGGGATAAGTAGAACTGTGAAAACCTGACTTGTTCATGTTTTATTAAACAAGTTACTGAAACCTCTAGTCAAGTGAAAATGACCTAAAAATGAAAAGTGTCAAATTTCACAATTTTTTATTTTCTGCATCAAACCCAAATGAACTTTAAATGATAAAAAGACCTTTTAAGTGCGTCCATGAAATATTTGTTCCTCAAACTCTAGATCAAAGGGTTAAACAATGGGTAATGATGGCGAATACGACAGTTTGTTTGAATTGAACTTTTTGCCGTATATGGGAACCAAATAAAGAAAAGATTAAAGAGCAAATAACTGATGAAGACGACCATAATGTGTGATGTAAAGATGCAGAATTGAGTGTATTGCCAGAGGTCTTATTTGTATTGCAGATGGTACCCATTCCGCTTCCAAAGGTCTTCTTCACTAACATTTGGCTAATCTTCACAAACTTTGTCTGTGTCAGGGCTGGGCTCTCAGCAGCTCTCTTCTCTGTGCTCAGGCTGCTCAACTGTTGGATAATTGTCAGCACTCATGGTTTCCACAGTGGCTCACCTGGTAATCATTACCTGCTCATCAGTCCCACCTACAGACAGCCCCTTCTGGATATTTAAACTGCCTTGTTCATTCCATTCCTGCCTTCGCTTTGGTCAACACATCTGGAGATTCTCTGCTGTGTTCCTGTTAAAGACTTTGCCCAGCTGACATCCCTTCTGGTTCCTGATCCTGTTCTTCTGCCCCTGACTATGCTGATCTCTGGTTTCCTGATTACTGGCTTGTCTGACTATCCGCATTGGCTTCCGATCCTGACTTCTGTTTTGACTATGTTTACTGATCTGTACCATTTTTACCATTGCATTAAAATGTGTGATTTTTACGGCATTTTCTGTCTCAGTCAGATTCATGGTTCCTGACAGTCTGGCAAAAATCATAGCCCAGATTAACCTAATCATATTCTTACTTGAAAAAGGTGGGCTAGGTCTCCCTAATTTGAGGAATTACTACAGAGCAATAGTGTTAACTAGAGTCCTTAAATGGAGACATCCAGCTACTCAAAAACTTTGGGTATTATTGGAAGGAACTTTGTCTGGCCGTAATTTGGCTTATGTCCCTTGGGTTCCCCAGCCTTACAAAGGTTTCTCTGATTCAACCTCCTTTCTTACCATCCACACAATGAAGCTTTTGAATGCTATTAATTAACAGGGAGCTCTATCTCTGTCTATCCTCTACTTTTGTTAGGTGGCCTCTTCCCCCTGGGTTTATCCTTGTCTTTTTTTTAGGTCTTGGGCGATGGATGAAGATACTAAGTTTCCTTAAGTTTTTGCAAGACAGGAGAATGCGCCTGTTGGGGGAACTTGTAGATGCAAATGGGAGATTTCATGCCACCAAAAGAAAGCTCTATTTTTGTGAAAAAAAATGATCAAAATGTCATATGAGTACATTGTTACATGACCGTGCAATTGTCATTCAAGGTGTGAAAAGCTGAAAATTGGCCTGGGCAGGAAGGGGGTGAAAGTGCCCGGTGGGCAAGTGGTTAAGCTTGCTTTTTGGGAAGCTTAATGTGGCTTTACGCACAAAAAAAGTATTTATCGGCGTATAACATGCACTTTTTTCCCCTTAAAATCAGGGGGACATCGTGGTATATGCCGATCCCTGCTGCCTCTGAGGGGAAGGAGGGACCGAGCGCCACCAAAATAGATCGAGCCGAGTGTACTGTGTACTCGGCTAGGCTTGGCTCTGCTCGGCTCCATTCACAGTCACGCCCAGTCCCGCCATTGGACCTGTGTTATGTCCATCATAGGAGCCGGGTCAAGAGGTGGGACTGGGTGGGACTGGGCGGGACTGCGAGACGAGCCAAGAGGAGCTGAGAGGAGCCGAGTACACAGGACATCCGGCTCTGTAATTTTAAACAATCATGCTGCAAATTACACTGGGCAAGGCTGCAAATGGCACTGGGCAAGGCTGCAGATGACACTGATAAGGCTGCATTGTTGGGCATTTAAATGTAATTTTTTTTTCCTTAAAATTCCCTCCTAAACTTTGGGTGCGTGTTATATGCCGGCGCGTGTTATACGCCGATAAATACGGTATTTGTCGGAGAAATATCCACGCTTGTGGTTAATAAACAAAAGCTGCTGAACACTTCCTCTGATACAAAACACTTAAATAAACATAAAAAGTACAAACAAATCTTAGATGTTAATAAATTTAATCCAAATTTTACACAATGTAAGATCTTTTCTATTCCAACATGTTCTCACAAATTGCTAAAACACTCCAAAAGTTATTCACATTTAACATTTTACAATCCTAAAGCATGTAACAAGAGCTAAATGTTACATTAAGCCAAATGTTTTAGGTAGACATGTGCAGAACGGAAAAATTTGTTTAGTTTTGGATGAATTTGATTTGTTTCGGAATTTAGTTAGTTTAGTTTTGTTTCATTTCATTTAATTTTGTTTTGTTTATTGATTTTATAACGAATTCCAAAATTTCGGAACGGCCTGAACCATATTCGGCCATGAATTCAACACCACATGCCCTCAACATGGGTGGGTGCTTTGGGGCAGTGGGTAGACACGTGCATTTCATTTCATTCCGAATCAAAATCTGGATTAATTTTTCATTATTCAGAAATTCGGATGCATCTGAATTACAATAGTAACAAATTTAAATGAATCGGAAAGAACGAGTAGAATCGAAAAAAAAAGGGGACGAAATTTGAATCAAATCAAATTTGAAAACAAATTCAAATTGAATTCGAAAACAATTTGAAAACAAATTTGAATCGAATTAGAAAAAAATAGGAATCAATTTTCTAAAAAAGAATACTATAAAATAGAATATAAAATAATAAAGCAATAGAATAAAAATAAAAGAATAATAAAGAATAGAATATAATTTAATAGAATGTAATAAAATAAAATATGACCATCTTCTGAAATTCGAATTTTGAATAGTATAAATTTGAATTCGAGAATAGATTAGAAAAGAATGCAAAACAATGGAAACTAAAATAATGGAAAATAATAGAAACGAAAAACAATAGAACTGAATAGAATAAAACATAATGTATATTACATTTTATTCTATTCTGTTCTATTGTTTTTCAATTCTATTCTTTTCTATTATTTTTCTATTCTATTCTAATCAATTCTATTCAAATTAGAATTCATTCTATACAAAATTCGAATTTCGAAAGATGATTATATATATAAATTTTATATATGTAACCATTTTCCGAAATTTGAATTTCATGTAGAATGAAATTGAATTAGGATAGAAAAGATTAGAATAGATTCATTTCCTATTCAAATTCGAAAAAAAGTTGACCGAATTCAAAAATATTCCATCAAATTCAAAATTAAAAAAAAAAATCAACCACATTCGAAAAAATTCTACCGCATTCTAAAAAGTTAACTATATATAACCCTTTTCTGAAAATCAAATTTTGGATAGAATGAAATTGAGCTCAAATAGAAAAGATTAGAATAGAATAGAAAAGAATGGCATAGAAAAAACAATATATATCATATTTTTTTTCTATTCTTTTGTATTGTTTTTCTATGCTATTCTTTTCCAAAAAATTCGATCAAATTCAAAAATGTTTTAAAAAAACCAACCACATTTGAAAAAATTCTACCACATTCTAAAAAGATAACTATATATAACCATCTTCTGAAATTCAAATTTCGTATAGAATGATTTTGAATTCAAATAGAAATGATTAGAATAGAATAGAAAAGAATAGCATAGAAAAACAATAGAACAGAATAGAAAAAAATATTATATATATATATATAGAGCTCTCTCTCACTATCTATATATCTATATATATATAGATATATAGAGAGAGATATAAAGCCATTGTCCGAAATTCAAATTTCGTATAGAATGAATTTGAATAGAAAAGATTAGAAAAGAATAGAATAGAAAAAACAATAGAACAGAAGTTCTATTGTTTTTCTAGTTTATTATTTTCTATTATTTTCTATTCTATTCAAATTAATTCTATACAAAATTCAAATATAGGAAGATGGTATATATATATATATATATATATATATATATATATATATATATATATATATATATATATATATATATATATATATATATATATATATATATATATATATATATATATATATATATATATATATATATATATACCATCTTCCTATATTTGAATTTTGTATAGAATTAATTTGAATAGAATAGAAAATAATAGAAAATAATAAACTAGAAAAACAATAGAACTTCTGTTCTATTGTTTTTTCTATTCTATTCTTTTCTAATCTTTTCTATTCAAATTCATTCTATACGAAATTTGAATTTCGGACAATGGCTTTATATCTCTCTCTATATATCTATATATATATATATATATATATATATAGATAGTGAGAGAGAGCTCTATATATATATAATATTTTTTTCTATTCTGTTCTATTGTTTTTCTATGCTATTCTTTTCTATTCTATTCTAATCATTTCTATTTGAATTCAAAATCATTCTATACGAAATTTGAATTTCAGAAGATGGTTATATATAGTTATCTTTTTAGAATGTGGTAGATTTTTTTCAAATGTGGTTGGTTTTTTTAAAACATTTTTGAATTTGATCGAATTTTTTGGAAAAGAATAGCATAGAAAAACAATACAAAAGAATAGAAAAAAATATGATATATATTGTTTTTTCTATGCCATTCTTTTCTATTCTATTCTAATCTTTTCTATTTGAGCTCAATTTCATTCTATCCAAAATTTGATTTTCAGAAAAGGGTTATATATAGTTAACTTTTTAGAATGCGGTAGAATTTTTTCGAATGTGGTTGATTTTTTTTTTTAATTTTGAATTTGATGGAATATTTTTGAATTCGGTCAACTTTTATTAGATTTAGAATAGAATAAAAAAAGAATAGAAGAGAATGGAATAGATATACAAAAGAACAGAATAGAATAAAATATAATATATATTATATTTTATTCTATTCAGTTCTATTGTTTTTCTATTCTATTCTTTTAAATTATTTTCTATTCTAGTCTAATCTTTTCTATTCAAATTTGAAATCATTCTATACAAAATTTGAATTTCAGAAGATGGTTATAAAACCATCTTCCAAAATTCAAGTTTCGTATAGAATAAATCTGAATTTGAATATAAAAGATTAGAATAGAAAATAAAATAATTTAAAAGAATAGAATTTTTCAAACGCGGTACAATTTTATGGAATGCGGTCAATTTTTTGTTTTGAATTTGATCAAATTTTTTTGAATTTGATCAGTTTTTCAAATTGGGTCAAATTTGGTCGAATTCCAAAAACAAATGCAACTAAGTTAACTAAACGTATTAAGTTAAATAATGAATTGAAATGAAACAAAACTAGACAAACTTTTTCATCCTGCACATCTCTAGCAGTGGTAGCTCTGCCCCCTCACCCCAAAGCACCTTGTCCCCATGATGGGGACAAGGGCCTCTTCCCCACAACCCTGGGCTGTGGTTGTGGGGGTCTGTGGGCTGTGAGCTTATCGGAATCTGGAAGCCCCCTTTCACCAAAAAAGTGTAACAAGTGAATAAAGACACCATATGAGCTTTTTTACTATTCCTTTATTAACCAGTTCAGCCCCGGAAGGTTTTACCCCCTTTATGACCAGGCCATTTTTGCGATACACCACTGCGTAAAAAACATCCAATAAAAAAATCTAAAAAAATCTAATTTCCTCATAAATTTAAGCAAATATGTATTCTGCTATATGGTCTTTGGTAAAAAAAACCCAATAAGTGTATATTGATTGGTTTGCACAAAAGTTATTGCATCTATAAACTATGGGATATTTTTGTTGACTGTTTATTTTTTTATTGTTTTTACTAGTAATGGCGGCGATCAATGATTTTTAGTGGGACTGCGACATTGCAGCGTACAAATCTGATACCAAGTGACACTTTTTTGGGGGGGAATGCTGTGACTGAAGGAAAACAGGGATCCGTGTTTCTGCTTAGCAGGAACACAAGATCTCCATTTTTCCTCCCTCACATAATGTTGGTCTGCCCTGTTTACATAAGCAGAAGCACCTTTTCTGCCTTTTCCTCTGAACGATTGGGGGGTCCAATCACAGGAGGAGTGGGTCGACGGCATCGGCGCACTTGCCCCAGACCTCGTGCATGAAATCACGTACCAGAATGTCATTTCGCGCAGCCAGGCCACCCTGCCACAGTATATATGCAGTGGACGGTCTGGAAGTGGTTTAAAAAAATGTTTTAGGATGTCCCTGTTTTAGGATGTCCCGGGAAACTCTCCTTGCCTCATTTAATAACCTTTCCAGATGCCCAGATCTCCTTGCCTTTATTTAATAACCTTTCCAGATGCCCAGATCTCCTTGCCTCATTTATGAACCATCACAGAACAATCTCTACATTTCAGTATTTAACTTACATTTCACTATCCCGATACTTCCTAATATGGCATGCTGCTCAGTTCTTCAAGCCGATCCAATCAAGAGCTTCTTACTCCATATGACTTTTCAAAAAAAAAATTCTTTCATCTCTGTATACTTACCCTCTCTGTTTAGATTCACCTAAGATTGGTCAGTGGTAGGAGCAGTGCAAACATGACCTTCCCAATCTGGATAGAAAGGACTGGGAAGACTTGAAATTCCTCCAGGAATGAATTGATCCAGATTAAAATCTTACATAGGATCTCATCCCAAAGGTCTCCTAGCTGTCCTCATTGTTGGGTAGCCCCATGGAACATATTTGCACATGTTTTGCACTTGCACCAAATTGCATCACTTTTGGACAGCAGTATATGGTACTATAAATACTTACTTGCAACTGACCCTGCTGATATCTCCTGCATTGGCCCATCTGAGTATACACAAGGATGAGCAGAGACCTCATCACACTAAATTGCTAATTTCATAGTTAATGTATTATGATAAGAATGAAATCCTTTATTGAAGGGTCTCACCCTTACCACCCAAAGTGTCTTCCAGGGAACTGTCTGTTAATGATGCTTTGCCTATGTATAAGTTGACCTACATAAACAGAAATTGAAAAAAAAATTTAAAAGATTTAGCTGCCTTGGATGGATCAGTAATGGGTCTACACATGACTCTCCTGGTAAATTGGAGTCTCCTTGTCTCCTTCTTCCCCCTTCCTACCCTGCCCCCTTCTTTCTTCCCCAATCTTCTTGTCCCTTATTCCAACCTCCCTTATCTGCTGATTTATCTGAAATGAACCATCCAGATTGGCTTACTTGCTATTTGGGGTGCATCACAAATGCTATTTTTGTATACTTATTGCCATACCTTTAATATTGTTTGGTTGTTTATGTTACTTATGACACATGTAATAATAAATACATCCTTATGTATGAATAAAATAAAAAAATAACAAAAAAAAAAGGAAAATGTGCTAAACTTTGATGGATTTTGGGATGCGCTCCTCAGAAAACATGAGTTTTCCACAAAGATTTTCTAATTTAATGATCTTTTTTGGCATTTAAAAAGTCCTATTGATTTAGTAAAAATGGGTTTCTTTTTTTTTTTTCTACTGTAGGAGATGCTGTATAGAATGATCACCCATCCACCCACTGAGTACAATATATTGCTTATCAACCATAAAGATCCAACAAATACCAAAACCTACATCGGGGTTCCTGTACTTGGGAGAAAAAGGAGAAAATGATTTGGTTAAAATATTTGAACAAGTATTATACATTGCTCATAAATCAAACTAAAACTGCATTTTTTTCAGATTTTTCTCTTCTTGTCAGTTTTTAAAGAATCTGATCTAAATATTTTTAATTTGTTCTAATTAATACCCTTATAGATGCATAAAAGTGGAACACATTTTAGTCACAAAGTTATTTTGAGGATAATCAAAGTGTATTGAAACGGCTACATTTGGTCTGTGGGTTACAGTGACCCCTGGTCATGCAATTGTAAGTACAAGTATGAGTCCCTGACATGTTTACATTTTATAAAGGACATTACTAAGAATTTTAAACAACTGAAAATGTCCCGGAAATAAAAAAGTGTCAGCATTTACAATGATGTTTTCATCATGATGCCTGGATCAACTTTAAGTGATAATAAGACCTCATAAGTGCCTCCATAAGGTCCTTGTTCCTCAGGCTGTAGATCAGAGGATTCAGCAATGGGTTAATGAGGGAAGATATGACTGAAAACAGTTTGTTTAAAATGACCATATCACTAGAAGTGGGAACCAAGTAAATAAAAATTAAAGATCCATAAAAGATGAAGACCACCGTACTATGTGATGAGCAGGTGGAGAATGCTTTCCTCTTTCCAGTCTTGCTACGGATTCTAAGGATGGTACTGAAGATAAAGGCATAGGGAAGAAATGTCAAAAGAAAGGCTCCCAATGCAATACTATTACTTAAAAGGAATACAGCCATTATGTTTATGAAGGGGTCAGTACATGTAATTTGATATAGGTGTGGAAGGTCACAAAAGAAGTTATGGATGGAAGATGTTCTGCAGAAGGACAACCTGAGCAAAAGTAAAGAATGAACCAAAGAGACAGAACATGCTACAACCCAGACCAGAGAGGCCATATGAGCACAGACCCTCCAAGACATAATTAGTTTATAATGTAGAGGGTGGCAGATGGCAATGTAGCGGTCATAGGACATAGCCGAGAGCAAGAAAAGTTCTGAGCAAACAAATGAGATGTAGAAGAAGATTTGGGCTATACAGGCAGGAATAGATATTGAACGTCTTTTTGTTACCAAATCAAAGAGCATCCTTGGTGCGGTCACTGATGAATAGGACATGTCCAGAAATGCCAAGTTGGCAAGAAAAAAATACATTGGGTTGTGCAGATGGTAGTCAGTGAGGACCAAGAAAAAAATAAGAAGGTTTGTGATAAGAGTCATCAGATAAATCAGAAGGAAGAGCACAAAAAGTCCATTCATGGTCAGTGGATGGTCTGATAGACCCACAAGAGTGAAAAAGGAAATCTCTGTCACATTTCTCATATTATTCTTTTTTTTTCCTCTGTTTAAATTTATAGACAGATCTGGGGTTTAAAATGAAAACCTGTACGGTGTACCTACACATTACACTCAGGTTTACATGTAGGCATTTTTACCAGCGAATGATTTATTCTCATATAAAATGTTAGCATTCCCCTCAGGACAGTCTGCTGGGCTGTAAGAACACAAAGCTGAAAGTCTCATAAAAGGTCTCCTAAGATGTAATTTATAATACCTTGGGAGCCCCTTTTCTATAATTGAGTACAGTCTTTAAAATTTGAATTTAGAATCCACTGAAAGTGTTTTTACCTTTTTGTCAACTATTTAATTTATTGGTTAGTGGACAGAGTGATATAAAACACTATAAAAACAACTTTGAAAAAATTTTATGAGGGTTGTCGTTTAAAAACATAGTTGAATCCTAAAGCTGATAGTCAGTAAGGAAAGTAAATGACAACATTACAATGATTGAAAAGTGAAGCAGGGATGAAACTTCCAGATATATATTTATATTACCTGGCAGGGCGGTTAAAACAGCTACAGACATGGATAATACAGTAAAGAGAAGGAGGAGTGGAAAAGTACCTATTGGAAATACTCCAGGTAGAGGGTTTAGTGGTAGGATTGGAGGCACAAACAGCAAGGCTACCTAAAATTAACCACTTCAGCCCCGGAAGGATTTACCCCCTTAATGACCAGGGCTTTTTTTGCGATACGGCACTGCGTCAATTTAACTGACAATTGCGCAGTCATGCGATGCTGTACCCAAGTAAAATTTATGTCCTTTTTTTCCCACAAATAGAGCTTTATGTTGGTGGTATTTGATCACCTCTGCAGTTTTTATTTTTTGCGCTATAAACAAAAAAAGAGCGACAATTAAAAAAAAAAAAAAAAAAAAAATATATATATATATATATATATATATATATATATATATATATATATATATATATTACCTTTTGCTATAGTAAATATCCAAAAACAAAATGTAAAAAATAAAAACAAATTTCTTCATCAGTTTAGGCCAAAATGTATTCTTCTACATATTTTTGGTAAAAAAATCACAATAAGCGTATATTGGTCGGTTTGTGCAAAAGTTATCGCGTCTACAAAATAGGGGATAGATTTATGGCATTTTATTTTATTTGTACTAGTAAAGCTGGTGATCAGTGATTTTTAGCGGGACTGCGAAATTGCGGTAGACAGATTGGACACTTTTGGCACTTTTTTGGGACCAGTGACATTTTTACGGTGATCGGTGCTGTAAAAATGCACTGATTGCTGTGTAAATGACGCTGGCAGGGAAGGGGTTAACATTAGGGGGCAATCAAGGGGTTAACTGTGTTCCCTAGGAAGGTTTTTCTAACTGTGGGACTGACTGGAGAAGGAGAGAGATCGCTGTTCCTAATCACTAGGAACAGCTGACCTCTCTCTCCTCCTCTGTCAGAACGGAGATCTGTTTGTTTACATTGACAGATCCCCATTCTGGCTCTCTGTGGAGTGATAATGGGTGTCCAGTGGACACTGCAGCCGCCGGCCACGCCCATCGGCTTTGGCACCGTGGGATTTATTGCATAACGTAGTGCTATGGCGATTCACGCAATAGAGCTGACCTGCCGCCGTATAATTGCAACGGCTGGTCGGCAAATGGTTAAGATCCCCATGTTTACAATGGCATGAGTGGTGTGGAAAGAAGCTAAGGGAATAGTAGGGTTTAGGGATATATCCCAGGAAATTTCCATATGGAATAATCCATCATTTGAACAGCTGAGAGGAAACCAAGATGGAAGCTTCTGGAAACAGAAAGGTGAGGTTGTATTAGAGCAGTTGTAGGAACACATTTGAATGCCGGAATAAACAACATGATATAGCACATAAACATTTTAATAAATATTTTAAATTAAGACATGCCTTGCAGATGCAATTTGGCAAGTATAATCTTAAGATATCAAAATACCCCCTTATAGGAATTCTGAAGTCACAGGGGCCGAAGGGACTGATATCAATATTGTACTCACTTCTATTACAAGCTAAAATAGGAAAACAACCATCAAGACTGGGTTCACACCATGGCCGCATGTGGCTCCCAGCAGGGGTCCGGTGCATCCCGGTTCACCATATCAGGTCCGATTTCAGTCCAAATTTTTGACTGAATTCAGACCTGAAACAGACCGAAAGACGCACAGGGCTCCTGTGCAAATTTGCACCAGAGCTGGAGTGGAGATATGTGAACCGGCTGCATAGAGAGACGGTCAATATCTCCTGCTATTGCGAATTGGATATAGGGAACCCACATCCAATTTACAATGGTGTGAACCCGGCCTCAAAGCAAGAGACAAATGGCAGGCTTTGATCCCAGAAATAACAGATATTGAATGGGAGGAGATATGCTCCTCGCATTTGTTGGTATCCCCGATAGATAATAACAAGATTACACAATTGTATATAATGCACCAGATATATCTTAGCCCCATTAGACTATATAAAATGGGTAGAAGGCCAACATCAGAATGTTTGCAATGTCATCAAGATGAAGCGGATTTTGGCCATTTGATTTGGTCATGTAGGGAGGTAAAGGGATATTGGAGTGAAGTAATAAAAAAATTATCTGAAATGATTAAAAGACCAGTGCCTTGTACCCCTGAAGTGTGTGTGTTGGGGGTGTTGAATGATGAAGAATGGTCAGGACATGAAAAAAATATTTTTGAAAAAAACACTTTTTTAGGCTCGAAAGCAAATTGCTAAAATATGGATGCCAGTTATAACTCCTTCTATCAGAGAATGGATGAATGCAGCTAATCATATCATAGCATATGAAAAACTTATCTATTAAAGTAGGGGAAACCTACAGAAATATCAGAAAATTTGGAGTAAATGGTGCAGTATGGAAGGGACTAGTGAGAGTCGATAAACAGAATGATTAATGTAGAAAATTGTAAATTTAATTTTTATTATTGTATATATTTTTGATATGTAATAAAGAGTATGACAAAGTAAAAAAAAAAGAAGGAAAGTAAAAAATTTCCAGGATCAACACAGTTTGGTAGAAGCAACAACAGTCCAAAATTCAGAAACATAAGACATAGGTAGTTGTCTTAGGGCTAGTTTACACTTTGCTTCAAAACAAGGCTTCGGACAGGCTTTGTTAAAGCTCTCTGAACACCAGTCAAAGCTCCTGTCACTAAATGAAATGGTTAGCTTACAGTCCTGTTTACACCTTGCTTTTGCTTGGTGCTTCAGTGGGGCTTTGATGGGGCATCCATGAGGCTTTGGTGGTGTTTCGATGAGGCTTTGGTGGGGCTTCGATGAGCCTTCGGTGGAGCTTCAATGAGCCTTTGGGGAAACTTTGATGAGGCTTTCTGGGGCTTCAATGAGGCTTCAGTGGGGCTTCAATCAAGCTTTGCTATAGACTTTTATGGAGGCTTTGCAGATGCTTTGAAGCACAACTAAAGCGACATAGGGTATAATTTTGATGCATGGCCGAAGCAAAGCACAGCAAAGCAAAAGCAAGGTGTAAACAGGACTGTAAGCTAACCATTTTATTAGCAGGATATGTAGCAGGAACACAAGATCTCCATTTTTCCTCCATCACATAATGGTGGTCTGCCTTGTTTACATATGCAGAACCGCTGTTCTGCCTTTTCCTCTGAATGATTGTGGGGTCCAACCACAGGGGGAGTGGGTCTGTGGCGCCAACGCATGCCTCAGACCTCGTGCACGAAATCACGTAACGGAATGTCATTTTGCGCAGCTTTGCCACCCAGTATATATGTGGTCAGCGGTACGGAAGCGGTTTCAAAAATATTTTAGGCATCCCTGTTTTAGGATGTTTAATAACCTTTCCAGATGCCCACATCTCCTTGCCTTATTTATTAACCTTTCCAGATGCCCAGATCTCCTTGCCTCATTTATGAACCATCACAGAACAATCTCTACATTTCAGTATTTAACTTCTACATTTCACTTACCTAGTCGGAATGTTATTCCGATACTTCCTAATACAGCATGCTGCTCGGTTCTTCAAGCTGATCCAATCAAGAGCTTCTTACTCCATATGACTTTTCAAAAATTTCTTTCAGGAGCAGTACAAACGTGACCTTCCCAATCTGGATAGAAAGGACTGGGAAGACTTGAAATACTTTCAGGAATGAATTGATTCAGATTAAATTCCTACATAGGATCTCTCCCCAAAGGTCTCCTAGCTGTCCTCATTGTCAGGTAGCCCCTGGAACATATTTGCACATGTTTTGGACTTGCACCAAATTGCATCACTTTTGGACAGCAGTATATGGTACTACAGTATAAATACTCGCGACTGACCCTGCTGATATCTCCTGCGTTAGCCCATCTGAGTATACACAAGGATGAGCAGAGACCTCATCACATTAAATTGCTCATTTTATAGTTAATTTATTATTGTTAAGAAAGAAATTCTTTATTGATGGGTCTCGCCCTTACCACTCAAAGTGTCTTTGGGGGAACTGTCTGTTAATGATGCCTTGCCTATGTATAAGTTGACCTACATAAATAGAAATTGAAAAAAAAAACATTTTGAAAAGATTTAGCTGCCTTGGATGATAAGAGAGAAATACTTTATTGATGGGTCTCCGTAAAAATAGCTTGATATTGCAAATGCTTTGAAATGATGATGATTGCGAGACAGATTTCTTAATTATGTCTGAGTCAGCTTAAATCAAACTGTGTGATTTATTGTACACACAAAAATAGGAAAATAAGTACAATAGTTGTACGTTAATACAAAATAAATGTTGCTTCAGATAAGTTCAAAGATATGAAATAAAGTTGCTTCTAAGTAAAGTTAAATACATGTGCTCCTGGTCTTCTTGGATTTTAAAGATGGCCGATTAACCCTTTGTATGCTGAAGAGCAGCTGAAGAAAGTCTGTGTGCTTTTGAAGATGAATGAAAGGAGAAAGAGACTCTCTGGCTTTCATATAAAGATTTTTATAAACTTTAGCATTCTTTGTTTCAAAATGAGCCCAAAAATATCCACTCCCTGAATACTCCTACTCCTCCTTTCCAAGGGTGGGGGTCAAGAGAGAAGAAATATGAGACCAACATCTGGCTTAACTTTAAACACAGGAAACGGGTGAGGGGCAGCCAGACCGTCTTAGAATGCATCTTTCAAACAAAATATCAGAAACCTTTTAAAAACATATATAAGATTTATAATCTCAATCAAATGTCTCGACAGCTTCTAGAAATTGAGAACTTAGTTCAAATGTCACTATCTGTAAACCATTAGCTCAATAGACTCACATTCACACTAATAAAGGAGAACTCTGCAGATATATATATATATATATATATATATATATATATATATATATATATATATATTAAAGCCGAATAAAATTTTGAATATTAAGAATATAACATTCCCCTCTGAAATATGAATAATAACCATATTTCATGTTCTAATCATCCATACATCATACATGTCACACATACTCTGTCTTTGATCTAATATTTCCAGATGTATTTTCATATGTAACTGAGTTTGCAACTTCAAAACCCATTTTTCTTTTAAGCTTATTTTGCAATAAATCATCTTCTCTCCTGATTTCATTTCTAATTTGATAATATATTTTTTTTCATTCTAAACATTAAACATAACTGGAATATAATGAATAACATAATAATAATAAAAAGAATAACATTAGGATGTGGTAAAATGTGATAAAATATTTCCTGCTGCTGAAGTTATTGAAGTTTTTCCCCAAATTGATACACTATTACTGAATTATTTCCTGAAAATTCTAACCATTGATGAGATATTTCTTGCAAATGACCTTGCTCGTGTTTAAACAATATTTCTGCATTCTGAAGTTACTTAGCTAAAGCTATCAATAAACCTTTATCCTTTTAAATTACATTTGCCCATTTTCCCACAGAAATTCATCTTTCTGGGATATATTGTATTGTGTGGGAAGAGCACTTATATTTTTCATAAGCATATTTGTTAAATTTGTTCTCAAGCCATTAACATTTATTGCTACAATGTTTCCTTCTATACAAGCCTTGATTTGGGTTTTCCGTATTTGTACAAGAAGAGAAAAAAAGTTTTAACCCTTTCTGTATCTGACATGATCTGAAAACAAACCTTCTTTTTATCTACAAGAGTAATTAATTCAGAAATCGTTTCAACTTTTTCTATTCTTGCTGAACATAATGTATGATTATGATAACTAGAATGAAATATACTTTTGTCTTGATTAGGTAAACAGATAACTTTAGACTGGAATTGTAAACACAATGACAGATCTATTTGTTCTAATTCAGAATTTTCATTGTTAAATGCAAAATCTGTATACTGTAATTTATAGTATAATAATTGTGTATTGCTGACCGGTAATCCCAAGACAGTAATTGGAACCAAAATTTGTTCTTTCCCTGCTATTGGAATCATAGAAGGACTATAACATACACCCAGATTGCATCCTATTAATTTATTTACCCATAAATCTGTATGATTTATAGCATATACATATTCTCTGGGTAAATTCTGTAAAATGCCAAGAGGAGTTATTCCACTCTGAAATGCTTGCGCAATTATTTTAAAATTAGTGGAACATTTATTCTGGATCTCTAAGCATGCTCTGGCTATATGAGAATGTTGTTCACTTGTCATTAAATTAAGAGTAATATTTTGAAGATGTAAAATAGATGGACCCATTATATTAGCTGTTTTAATAACCATATTTTCTAATATTTCATTTAAATGTCTTTGTATTTTAATACCTTTACTCCCCACTAAACCAGCTGTTTCAAGATCAGACTTTAAAGTATTGATATCCATACTATTTGTTATACTCCCAATTGTGCCAATCCCTCCTAAAATACCTTCAACAATACCACGCTTATTTCTGTTATGATTTCTACTATTAATTCCAAACCATCTTTCAATACCCAATTCCATATTAACCAAATGTCCTTGACATTGTGGAAACATTGTAGAAATGTTCCATTCTGAAACATTAAAGTTCCACAATATAATAACAAACTTTCCCTCTCTCAAAAGAGTTCTGTATTGGAAATGATTAATCTCAAATTGATTCACAGGAACGCTTTTCTTATTAATACATGGAGTTTTCCTTGGAGACATTACAACAACACTTGCCTTAGCACATTTCATCAGATAATTTCCTATTGATATGCAACATTTATATATACCAGTATCATTCAAAGATACATTGATTTGTTGATAAACAAATGTATCATTGATTCAATTCACACTACCAAAAATTATTTTATGAATTATAATAGTAGAACTGTGAAGAAAGCTACCCAAAAAATCACCATTCCTTTTCCAAGTTAACAATGAATTTTAAGGTAAATATATTTCTGTATTACATATCAAATGCAAACTATCTTTGTCTTCAATTATTTTTAAAGATTGTGGAAATATTTTAATTTCTGGAACAATCATATCAACCACAGAAATACTACTTTTTAACCTTTATTTGAGCTAATTTTCTTGTTACTTTAAAATCCCATGTTCTTACAACGTCCCCCTTTTCATCTCCAATTATATTTAAATGTTCTGGATCTAATATTTTTAAAAAACATTGAAAAAGGTAATAAAATTGATCTAAAGGATAAAGTATTTTCCCAGATCTTGACATAGTATTAGTAACATCTCCAGACCAAATTGTTGAATCATTACCATTTAAACATATAGACCAAAAACTCCTTCCCAATATATTACATTCAAAAGTTCCAATTCTGTTGTTTTATCTATAAGATCCCTGCATTTTAACAAAATTAGTTTTGGACTCTATTTTAACTTTGATTTCTATATTATTGCCATGAATAAAATACAATTGCATACAGCAATCATATCCCTGTCCTACGCATACATATCCATACAAATCTTCAGCTGTATTAATATCAACATTTCTAAAATCATGATTTTTGTCATTTGCATTAATATCAATATCTTTATCATTTTAATCCTCCATATTGATATCAGTGTTTTTATCATTTGTTCATCTGTATTAATATCAATGTCTTTATCACTTTTGTCATCTATATTGATATCAATGTCTACATCTCTTTTGTTACTGAATAATGTCTTTGTTGTGTAAATCTTCAATGCTGTTAACCTCAGCATAGCTGGAACAGTTTGTAATATATTTTACCACAGATAAAATTGTCACTAGAGAAAAGATGAATCCTGTGATGATGATAAGTCTTCTCTCTTTGAAACTTTTCTTTTGTTGTGCTGACATCTTTCCTTCTTTTTGGAATCCATGATTTCTCCAGGTTAGATTTTTATAATTCATTCATAGGAAACAGAAAAGCAGCATCATTTATCTTGTAATATAAAGTTTACATTGGTCAGTGTGTACCCACGTTTTTTGTTGTCTACGTGCATTTTTCACTGAATTAAGAGGTCCATGTACCTGTACCATTACCCCTTGAACATCCAAGATGTCAAATGGACCTTCCCAATTACTTTGCCATCTGCCACTTTCCCTGAAACTTTTTATCATGAGTTGACCTCCTTTCTCAAACTTAGAAAATTGTGGAGGGACCATTTTTTGCATACAAGTAGTTGCATGTGGCAAAATACTGTTCAGATTGTCCTATGACATCTGCAACCATTTTGACTTCTCTATTGCCTCTCTTTAGGGGGGAAGACTAAAGAAGTTCATTGGGAAACACAAGTGGCATCCTTCTTCCTGTCATTAAATCAAAAGGAGAATACTTTGTAGCAGCAGAAATTGTGCTTCTTACACTCATTAAAATGAATGGATCAACCCAAGTATTTCTGTCTAACAACATTTTTGCAATTCTGGACTTGATAGTCCTATTCATTCTCTCCACAATACCTGCAGACTATGGATGATATGGTACATAAAAACTCTGTTCTATTCCCAAGATTTTACACATTTCCTGCATGATTTTACCTGTAAAATGGGATCTTCTGTCACTATTGAGGTTTGCTGGTATACCCCAAACTGGAAAAACATGATTAATCAACATCCTAGAAGTTGTTAAAGCATCATCTTTGCGTACTGGAAGAATCTCAATCCACTTTGAAAAAATGTCAACTAAAACTAATGCAAATCTGAATCCATTTTTTCCTGATGGTAATGGTCCTTTATAATCTATTTGTATAGAAGACCAAGGTCCATTTGCTGGAGGAATTTTTTGTAAAGGAGGTTTCTGACCCTTTGGTCTAGGATTCACTTGTGCACAAATTGGACAAGATTTAATTACACTGTCTACTGTCTCTTCCATTTTGTCCCAATAGAATTTCGATCAATTTTTGCTTACCAATGTGACCTAAACTGTCATGGTTGAATTTAGTGAATTCCACCTGTAGGTGTTGTGGTATAACAGGATGCAGAAACCCATCTAAGTCATGATACAAGATCCCTTTTTCACAAACAAAGGAACATCTTATGTCACCTGGAGAAGAAGAAAAACGTGACGTGTCCCTCTTTTGTTCCTCTGAAAAAGAAGGAATCTGTGTCTGTTTTCTTCACAACATTAATTTAAACCATTTCAGGTTGAATCACTAATTCTCCATGCAAAGCTGCTTCCTTTGCTAATATGTCTGCTGTTCTATTTACCTACAGATAACTCACTATTATCTTTTTTATGTGAATCAATTTTTACAATAGCATATGCAAGAGAATTACTCTCTGCAAGGTCAAAAACTGATTCTAGTGTCTCTTTCTGCACAAGAGTCTTATTGGATGAATCTACAAAACCTCTACGTTTCCAAATAGGTAAGTAATCAGTAAGAGAACGAACAACATAGGAGTAGGCATGGGCCGAACACCCCCCTATTTGGTTTGCATCCAGAACATGCAAACAGGCAAAAAATTTGTTCAAACACATGAACATCATTAAAGTCTATGGAACACGAACATGAAAAAAAGTGCTAATTTTAAGGTTAATATGCAAGTTATTCTCATAAAAAGTGTTTGGGGACCTGTATCCTGTCCCAGGGGACATGTATCAATGCAAAAAAAGTTTTAAAAATGGCTGTTTTTTCGGGAGCAGTGATTTTAATGATGCTTGTGGGGATGAGGCCCTTGTCCCCATCAACATGGGGACATCCTCCCCATGTTGAGGGCATGTGGCCTGGTATGGTTCAGGGTGGTGCTCTCTCATCCCCCCTCTTTTCCTGCATCCTGCCAGGTTGCATACTCAGTTAAGGGTCTGGTGTGGATTTTTGGGGGAACCCCACACAATTTTTTTTTAAATTTTGGCGCCTAGTTCCCCTTAAAATCCATACACTTCAGGTCTGGTATGGATTTTTGGGGGGAACCCACGCCTTTTTTTAATTTTGGCACAGAGTTCCCCTTAATATTCATACCAGACCTTAAGGGCCTGGTAATGGAATTTTGGGGGACCCCCACGCATTTTTTTTTCATTGACTTTCAATGACTTTTATGTATTATGTATTGTTGGCTCCAACAATTCATTATTAGCTGGCACTAGTGCTAGCACGTTTAAATGACTTTTTTTTCTTTAAAAATGTCATTTTGCTCTCGGACTGTTCTAAACACGGGAAACATGTGCTACTTTACAGGCATACTATAGCAACCCCCAGGTATGAAATTTAAATGAATATTTCACTTTTATTGTTTCACTTTAAGCATTATTAAAATCACTGCTCCCGAAAAAACAGCCATTTTAAAACTTTTTTTGCATTGATACATGTGCCCTGGGGCAGGACCCAGGTCCCCAAACACTTTTTGTGACAATAACTTGTATATTAACCTTTAAAATTAGCACTTTAGATTTCTCGCATAGACTTTTAAAGGGTGTTCCGCGGCTTATCGAATTTGCCGTGAACACCCCAAATTATTCGCTATTTGGTGAACGGGCGAACAGCCAATGTTCGAGTCGAACTCATGTTTGACTCAAACAGATAGCCCATCCCTACATATGAGCTATCACTATAAATCACTAGTGAGCCTCTATTCTCTTCTTTGTCAATTGTCAGTACTGTTTTTTACTGCTTCAAGTTCTGCTCGTTGAGCTGAAAAATGTCCTGGCAACTTGTGTTGTATGGCAAGATTATGCTTTGGATACCAAATTGAATACCCACTGTAATAATTATCTGACATACAAAATCTCGAACCATCAACAAATACAGGTTCATCAATTTTCTCTGCCTCTCTATGAAAGAGAGCAGAGTGTGTTTCATGGACTTCACACAAACATTCATGTTCTATCCCATTGTATTCCATCAACTGAGGAAGGATATACTGTAATTGTTTAGGTGACAGAGCCAACAACCATTGAGAAAATCTTTGGTTGGAGACTCCTGGAACATTTTTCTCAAAAAGAAACTTCAAGGTACTATGTGGGGTTTGTAAAATGATTTTGTTAAATCCTACAATATGCTCTGTTGCTTTTACTGCATAATGCACACCCACTAATTGTCGAACACATTCGTCTAATCCCCTCTGTACTGAAGTAAATAAACATGAAAAATATCCAAGGTTTCTCCAATCTTGTGGTGCCTGTTTACCACTGTCGTTAATGCAGGGGCTGACTGTAAATCATTTTTCAACATTTCAAAAGATTTTTGCTGGACTTCTGTCCAGGGACCAAATTCATTATCCTCTGTATGTTTTAACAAGTCATATAGCGCTTTCACCTTCTCTGCCAATGACTCGATAAAATCTCTGGAAAAATTTACCAAACCTAAAAATTGTCTCAATGCTTTGAATGTTGTTGGTACAGGTAAAGATGCAATAGCCTCTATACGTTCCTGTAAAGGCTGCTTCTTCCCTGGACCAATCATGAGCTGAACTTTGCATGCATTCAGCTTGAGACCTTCTTCCTGCAGAAGTGTCAACAATTCTGCCAGGATAGTCAAATGCTCCTCCTCATTTTCACTTGAAAGAAGTATGTCATCTACATACTGAATTAAACAATTGGGTCTAGAGAACCTTGATAAAACATTTGCCAACGCCTGATGAAATATAGATGGTGAACTGTGATAGCCTTGCGGAAGTCTATTAACCACTTGAGCCCCGGACCATTATGCTGCCTAAGGACCAGAGGTCTTTTTCCAATTTGGCACTGCGTCGCTTTAACTTTTAATTGCGCGATCATGCAATGCTGTACCCAAACGAAATTTGCGTCCTTTTCTTCCCACAAATAGAGCTTTCTTTTGATGGTATTTGATCACCTCTGCAGTTTTTATTTTTTGCGCTACAAATGGAAAAAGACAGAAAATTTTGAAAAAAAATGATATTTTCTACTTTTTGTTATAAAAAAAATCCAATAAACTCAATTTTAGTCATACATTTAGGCCAAAATGTATTCGGCCACATGTCTTTGGTAAAAAAAATGTCAATAAGCGTATATTTATTGGTTTGCGCAAAAGTTATAGCGTCTACAAACTAGGGTACATTTTCTGGAATTTACACAGCTTTTAGTTTATGACTGCCTATGTCATTTCTTGAGGTGCTAAAATGGCAGGGCAGTACAAAACCCCCACAAATGACCCCATTTTGGAAAGTAGACACCCCAAGGAAATTGCTGATAGGCATGTTGAACCCATTGAATATTTATTTTTTTTGTCCCAAGTGATTGAATAATGACAAAAAAAAAAAAAAAATATTTACAAAAAGTTGTCACTAAATGATATATTGCTCACACAGGCCATGGGCCTATGTGGAATTGCACCCCAAAATACATTCAGCTGCTTCTCCTGAGTAAGGGGATACCACATGTGTGGGACTTTTTGGGAGCCTAGGCGCGTACGGGACCCCGAAAACCAATCACCGCCTTCAGGATTTCTAAGGGTGTAAATTTTTGATTTCACTCTTCACTGCCTATCACAGTTTCGGAGGCCATAAAATGCCCAGGTGGCACAAACCCCCCCCAAATGACCCCATTTTGGAAAGTAGACACCCCAAGTTATTTGCTGAGAGGCATATTGAGTCCATGGAATATTTTATATTTTGACACAAGTTGCGGGAATGTGACACTTTTTTTTTTTTTTTGCACAAAGTTGTCACTAAATGATATATTGCTCACACAGGCCATGGGCATATGTGGAATTGCACCCCAAAATACATTTAGCTGCTTCTCCTGAGTATGGGGATACCACATGTGTGGGACTTTTTGGGAGCCTAGCCGCGTACGGGGCCCCGAAAACCAATCACCGCCTTCAGGATTTCTAAGGGCGTGAATTTTTGATTTTACTCTTCACTGCCTATCACCGTTTCGGAGGCCATGGAATGCCCAGGTGGCACAAAACCCCCCCAAATGACCCCATTTTGGAAAGTAGACACCCCAAGCTATTTGCTGAGAGGCATGGTGAGTATTTTGCAGCTCTCATTTGTTTTTGAAAATGAAGAAAGACAAGAAAAAACATTTTTTTTTTTTTCTTTTTTCAAATTTCAAAACTTTGTGACAAAAAGTGAGGTCTGCAAAATACTCACTATACCTCTCAGCAAATAGCTTTGGGTGTCTACTTTCCAAAATGGGGTCATTTGGGGGGGTTTTGTGCCACCTGGGCTTTCCATGGCCTCCGAAACTGTGATAGGCAGTGAAGAGTGAAATCAAAAATTCACGCCCTTAGAAAGCCCGAAGGCGGTGCTTGGTTTTCGGGGTCCCGTACGCGGCTAGGCTCCCAAAAAGTCTCACACATGTGGTATCCCCGTACTCAGGAGAAGCAGCAGAATGTATTTTGGGGTGTAATTTCACATATTCCCATGGCATGTTTGAGCAATATATCATTTAGTGACAACTTTGTGCAAAAAAAAAAAAAAAAAAAAAAAATTTGTCTCTTTCCCGCAACTTGTGTCGCAATATAAAATATTCCATGGACTCGACATGCCTCTCAGCAAATAGCTTGGGGTGTCTACTTTCCAAAATGGGGTCATTTGGGGGGGTTTTGAACTGTCCTGGCATTTTATGCACAACATTTAGAAGCGTATGTCACACATCACCCACTCTTCTAACCACTTGAAGACAAAGCCCTTTCTGACACTTATTGTTTACATGAAAAAGTTTTTTTTTTTTGCAAGAAAATAACTTTGAACCCCCGAACATTATATATTTTTTTAAAGCAAATGCCCTACAGATTAAAATGGTGGGTGTTTCATTTTTTTTTTTCGCACAGTATTTGCGCAGCGATTTTTCAAACGCATTTTTTGGGGAAAAAACACACTTTTTTAAATTTTAATGCACTAAAACACACTATATTGCCCAAATGTTTCATGAAATAAAAAAGATGATCTTAGGCCGAGTACATGGATACCAAACATGACATGCTTTACAATTGCGCACAAACGTGCAGTGGCAACAAAATAAATACATTTTTAAAAGCCTTTAAAAGCCTTTACAGGTTACCACTTTAGATTTACAGAGGAGGTCTACTGCTAAAATTACTGCCCTCGATCTGACCTTCGCGGTGATACCTCACATGCATGGTGCAATTGCTGTTTACGTTTGACGACAGACCGCCGCTTGCGTTCGCCTTAGCGCAAGAGCAGGGGGCGACAGGGGTGCTTTTTTTTTTTTTTTTTTTTTCTTTATTATTTTTTTGCTTTTTTATCTTATTTTTAAACTGTTCCTTTCATTTTTTTTTTTTTTTTATTATTTTTATTGTTATCTCGGGGAATGTAAATATCCCCTATGATAGCAATAGGTAGTGACAGGTACTCTTTTTTGAAAAAATTGGGGTCTATTAGACCCTAGATCTCTCCTCTGCCCTCAAAGCATCTGACCACACCAAGATCGGTGTGATAAAATGCTTCCCCAATTTCCCAATGGCGCTATTTACATCCGGCGAAATCTAAGTCATAAAATGCTCGTAGCTTCCGGTTTCTTAGGCCATAGAGATGTTTGGAGCCACTCTGGTCTCTGATCAGCTCTATGGTCAGCTGGCTGAATCACCGGCTGCATTCTCAGGTTCCCTGTTGAGACAGGAGAGCCAGAGAAAAACACGGAAGACGGTGGGGGGGGCATTCCCTCCCACGGCTTGTAAAGGCAGTCTAGAGGCTAATTAGCCGCTAGGATTGCTTTTACATGAAAGCCGACCGCTGGCTGAAAAGAATGATACCAAGATGATACCTAAACCTGCAGGCATCATTCTGGTATAACCACTCAAAGTCGTGAATGGCGTACCTGAAGACAAAAAAATGGTTAACAATAAAGCACAGTAAACGGTAAAGTATAAATAATTACATACCTGAAAAACAAACATGATAAAACATAATAACAATAAAACATTGCAGAATAGAATACAGTAAAAAAGAGCAGAACAATAGAGAGAGAGAATAGAGAGAGAGAACAATAAAACGACAACAATTTTTTTTTTATTTTATATATATTTTTTTTTTTACACTTTTTTTGTAACTAACTTTTATAACGGTAACCGGTTCCAGGTTCGGGTCTCTCAAAATGCGATGGCATCTTGGGAGACCCTGTGAAAGTGTGCCTAGTCTGTGCAATGCTCTACCCTACGCTAATACTCAACTAGTGAATGGTAGCGTTCAAAACATTCACCAATGCAAAGACCAGGATTGTCAGGACAGGAGGGACAATAATAGCGGGTGTCACGCCTATATCCGCGCTTGCTGCAGACACGACATCTTTTTTGGGGGGGTTCGTTGGGTAGGGGTACTCGGGAGGACATAAAGAAAATGCCTCTCATGCAGCCGACTGCATTTGGTTGGGGATGTGAATGGGGGAAGTACGGGCGCTGCAGAAGTGGTGGGTTCCCAATTAGGATTGGCGAATGCAGCAGGAAGGGCACTATGGGCACGACGGGCCTGTGTTTGTCTTCTTGGTGGCAGCGGGACACTACTTGTGCTTGCCACCTCACCAGCTTGATCTGCACTTATGGGACTCGCCACGTCACCAAGTGTTACTGCAGTGCTGGTTTGACTACGACCGGGGTGTACTAGGCCGCTGGTGCTTGCCAGTTCACCAAAACGCTACAAAAAAAACTGTTAGCGATCGCAGGGATCAGGCCTGACTCTGCGAACGCTGCAGTTATGCATTTAGTGTTTTGTAAGTGATAGTGATCGATCGATACTGCACTTGGGTGGGCTGGGATGGGCTGGGCTGGGCGGAGGGGCAAAACGCAGGTGCTAGCAGGTATCTGGGCTGATCCCGCTAACACTGCGTTTTTGGGAACCCTAAACTGCTGGAGACGCTAGTATAGATCTGATCGGATCAGATATTGATCCGATCAGATACTATACCACTAAGGGAGGTGTATGGTGTGTGCGTGGGTGTTAGCGGTACTGGCGCTAACCTGACGCTGCCTGGGGCTGGTGCTTGCTAGTTCACCAAAACGCTACCAAAAAAACTGTTAGCGATCGCAGGGATCAGGCCTGACTCTGCGAACGCTGCAGTTATGCATTTAGTGTTTTGTAAGTGACAGTGATCGATCGATACTGCACTTGGGTGGGCTGGGCCGGGCCGGGCGGAGGGGCAAAATGCAGGTGCTAGCAGGTATCTGGGCTGATCCCGCTAACACTGCGTTTTTGGGAACCCTAAACTGCTGGGGACGCCAGTATAGATCTGATCGGATCAGATATTGATCCGTTCAGATACTATACCACTAAGGGAGGTGTACGGTGCGTGCGTGGGTGTTAGCGGTACTGGCGCTAACCTGACGCTGCCTGGGGCTGGTGCTTGCCAGTTCACCAAAATGCTACCAAAAAAACTGTTAGCGATCGCAGGGATCAGGCCTGACTCTGCGAACGCTGCAGTTATGCGTTTAGTACCTTGTAAGTGACAGTGATCGATCGATACTGCACTTGGGTGGGCTGGGCGGAGGGGCAAAACGCAGGTGCTAGCAGGTATCTGGGCTGATCCCGCTAACACTGCGTTTTTGGGAACCCTAAACTGCTGGGGACGCTAGTATAGATCTGATCGGATCAGATATTGATCCGTTCAGATACTATACCACTAAGGGAGGTGCATGCTGCGTGCGTGGGTGTTAGCGGTACTGGCGCTAATCTGACGCTGCCTGGGGCGACGCATATCACCGCCGGGCGATCGGGGGGCTAAACCTTTATTCGGTAATAAACGGCGGGTGCCCTGACACTATAAAAAATAAACGAACTAACCAGCGTCACCCGTAACGGTTATACAGTGATCAGTGGTGAAAGGGTTAACTAGGGGGCAATCAAGGGGTTAAAACATTTATTAGATAGTATATGGGGGTCCCTGTCGCTATAAAATGCTGACGGCGAACCTAAATATTTACCTCACTAACTAGCGTCACCAGCGACACTAATACAGCGATCAGAAAAATGATCGCTTAGCAACACTGGTGACAGGGGGTGATCAAGGGGTTAAAACTTTATTAGGGGGGGTTAGGGGGGTATCCTAGACCTAAAGGGGGGTAATACTCACTGTTCCAACACTGTAACTGTCACAAACTGACACATGCAGTAATCAGAAAAAAAAAACAAAAAAAACAAAAAACTGCTGGTGTCAGTTTGTGACAGGGAGGGGGAGGTGATTGGGGGGGGATCGGAGGGCGATCGGGGGGGGGATCGGGGTGTTTTGTATGCCTGGCATGTTCTACTGTGTTGTGTAGTGTTGGTGCACTCACATTGATGTCTTCTCTCCTCGGCGCTGCAACGGAATACCGAGCCGAGGAGAGATGACATCATTTCCTTTGCTGCTGTTTAGCATACAGCAGCAAAGGAAGTGATCTGATTGGCCGGCGGCGATCGCGAGGGGGGCCACGAACGGATGGCCTCCCCCTCATCTCCGATCGCCGGGGGACCAAACGGGACCGCCTCGGGCGGCGGGGGGGGTCCGATCGGACCCCCCACCCGCGGGAGGCAAATCACGTACATGTACGTGATTTTGCCTGCCCGTGCCGCCTTGCCGACGTAAATCGGCGTGAGGTGGTCCTTAAGTGGTTAAAAACATATTGGACATTTTTGTAAACAAATGAAAATTTATATTGACAGCTTTTGGCCAAAGGAATGCTAAAAAATCAGTTTGCAATGTCTAGTACAGAAAACACTTTTGAGTTAGCTTTTAATTGCCACATGATATCTGGTGTTTCTGCTACAATAGGCGAACAACATGGTATGTATTTGTTTAGCATTCTTAAGTCAATCAAAAGTCTGTATGCACTAGGGCCGTCTCATTTAGCCACAACCCATAAAGGATTATTTGTCATAGAATTTGCTTTCCTGATGATACCCTGTTCCAAAAACTCTTGAATGATCATTGAGACAGGTTCATCAGAATCTGCTGGTAATTTGTATGGCTTCACAAATGGATGATCCTTGCCCTCAATGTTAACAACAATATCTTTAAATAGACCAACCTCGTTCTTTTTCTGACTCCAAAGTTTTTTGTGTTTTGTTTTAACTTCAAATTCTCTCCTGTATCAGGCCATTTGTAATCAGTGTCAACTTCTTTTGTCAAACAGATGCTTCCCACTTCTGAATAATCAGCTGGATCAATTACCACAGGCTTACAATTAGCTGAACCTTTCTACATTGCCTAAATCAATAATCCACCCTCTTTGAAACAAAATATCAGTTCCAATGATATTTTCAGATCCCTTATGGAACCACATGTCTATTTCAGTTTGCAAATAACCTGGGATTTCAAAAGAAACATTTTTATACATTTTAGCTTGAGAATCACCTGTTCCATTAAATCCAACAATTTTACAAATTGCTGCATAGGATAAACCAGGTAATTTCAAACCAGTGCCATTAATCTGGGCACCTGTGTCTAAAAGAGTTCTCACTTTTTGTCCATTAATTTTGGCTTTTAAATAAGGATGACCACTCTTGACTAGAAATATAGGAGCTACATAAACTAAAGAGTGGGAAACTATTTATTTTTCCTCTATCTGTCATGGGGAAGCCAATAATGGCTGTCTCCCACTTTAGTCACTGGTTGAATGTGCATTCATATTCAAACCAATCTCTCTTAGCTCTTTCCTCAGAGGAGCGTAAGGAGAAAATGTTTTAACTTCTTCTGCTGAAGGTGGGGCAAAAGGCTTAGTGGATATCAATTTTCTTTACCAATGTTTTTCAACTCAATATATTTAATATACTTCCTACACTGAGATTTCTAATGGCCAAGCTTTTGACAAAAAAAAACAAGTAATTGTCCTTTTATGATCAAATTGTCTTACCCTGTCGTTCCTGAAGGTAGCAGTATCACCTCCTTTAACATTAGTCTGAATATCTCTGTCAAAATTGCTATTCCGAATGACAGAAATTTTGGATTTTAAATTACTCCGCTTTAATTGTCTTCTTACAAGTTCTATGACTGAAGTTGCTTCATTCAGAGTTTCTTTTTGACTAGCTAATTCCATTGATGCAGGATTTAAAAATGTAAATTTTCGAACAAATGCCCTTATTAATGCAGAATTCTCATCTTCCACTGCATATATTTTGAATACCTTTGAAAATGTTTCACTGAAATGAAACAGATCATCATTTATTGAAACTCTTAAAGAGTCCAATATTTCATCTGTTGGAGTTTCTTCTCCCGTAATGCACAGTAATAACTGACGCAATCTTTCAGATACATCACTATGAACTTCAGATCCATGATTATCAAGATAGGCTGATTTGATTAAACATCTTGCTATATAACTAGGAACCCATAAACAGAAAATGTTATTCTTTTGCTCATCACTCAAGTTGAAACAATCACAAAAACTTTCAAAGACATCCCCGTTGTAAAAAGCATCTGCTCTTGAATCATAATGCGGGATATCTTTCAAAATTTTCATCAACTGATCATGTATTTGCAACTTAAGCTTAGACGCTTTATCTAATAACTTCTGCTCTCTCAAATCTGTTTCACTTGGTTCGTCCTCTTCAATTGAAATATCGAGAATATAAGACATCTTTGCTGCGTCTGACAATTTCTTACTATCTCTAGTTGTAATTACCGAAATATTTTTGTTTTTTGAAATTTTAACATTCTGCTGTTCCATTTCACTCTCTAAATGCTCAATATAGGTACAAAAAATGTCACAGTTTGAACAACTGGGTTCAATAGATACATTTGTTTGTGTAATTTCTTTTACACTTTGACTTCCTGACTTATTCACTACACAAATCATTTGTTTTTCTGGCATATCAAAAACCAGTGAATTAAAAACCGTATCTAACTTAATGACATTACTTATTTTTTTCTGTGTTTTAGCTAATGTGAATCTAACCTTACCAATTTCAGTATTTGCCTGAAAACATTGCTGAAACATAGATTTCCACAAACCAGCATCTGATACATGATTGGCTAAACCTTAAAACTCCAAATAACTTTAATTAGCTAAGCAATCTACAAAATCCATAGTTTTCTACTCACCGAATATAAAACTGTTTCCATTTTGCCCTGAACTCGATTAACAGTCAAGACTTCTGATTTCCTCTTGAAATTCTCAGGTCTTCACAATCATCAATCAATTTTTCCTCTAGGTTCATTCAATATTTGTGAAGTTAATTTCTGTTCATCACCTTCTCCTCTCTGATCAAAGGAAGGCAATGGGAAAAAAAAAACTTCCGCCAAGTTGATAATGGCTGGCTGGCCAATGTAAGAATAGGTTAATATTGCAAATGCTTTGAAATGATGATTGTGAGACAAATTTCTTAATTATGTCTGAGTCAGCTTAAATCAAACTGTGTGATTTATTGTACACACAAAAATAGGAAAATAAGTACAATGTAGTTGTACATTAATACAAAATAAATGTAGCTTCAGATAAGTTCAAAGATATGAAATAAAGTTGCTTCTAAGTAAAGTTAAATACATGTGCTTCTGCTCTTCTTGGATTTTAAAGATGGCCAATTAAACTTTTGTATGCTGAAGAGCAGCTGAAGAAAGTCTGTGTGCTTTTGAAGATGGATGAAAGGAGAAAGAGACTCCCTGGCTTCCAGCTAAAGCCTTTTATAAACTTTAGCATTCTTTGGTTGAAAAATGCGCCCAAAAATATACACTCTCTGAATACTCCTACTCCTCCCTTCCAAGGGTGGGGATCAAGAGAGTAGAAATATGAGACCAACATCTGGCTTAACTTTAAACACAGGAAACGGGTGAGGGGCAGCCAGACAGCCTTAGAATGCATCTTTCAGACAAAATATCAGTTACGTAGAAAAACGTTTTAAAAACATATATAAGATTTATAATCTCCATCAAATATGTCAACAGCTTCTAGAGATTGAGAACTTAGTTCGCCATCTTTAAACCATTGGCTCAATAGACTCACATTCAAACTAATAAAGGAGAACTCTGCAGAGATATATATATATATTTTTTAAAACCAAATTAAATTTTGAATGTTAAGAATATAACAGTCTCGCCTTTATCACCCAAAGTGTCTTTGAGGGAACTGTCTGTTAATGATGCCTTGCCTATGTATAAGCTGACCTACATAAATAGAAATTGAAAAAAAAAATGTGAAAAGATTTAGCTGCCTTGGATGGATCAGTAATGTGCCTACACATGACTCTCCTGGTAAATTGGAGTCTCCTTGTCTCCTTCTTCCCTCTTCCTACCCTGCCCCCTTCTTTCTTCCTTCTTCTTCTTGTCCCTTATTCCAACCTCCCTTATCTGCTGATTTATCTGGAATGAACCATCCAGATTGGCTTACTTGCTATCCGGGTTGCATCACAACTACTGTTTTTGTATACTTATAGCCATACCTTTAATATTGTTTGGTTGTTTATGTTACTTATGCCACATGTAATAATAAATAATTCCTTATGTATAAATAAAATTAAAAAATAACACACACAAAAAAGAAAAGGTGCTAAACTTTGGTGGATTTTTCCTCAGAAAACACAAGTTTTACATAAAGCCTTTCTAATCTAATGGTCTTCTTTGGCATTTAAATGGTCCTATGGATTTTGTAAATATGGTTTTCCTGTACTTGGGAGAAAAAGGAGAAAATAATTTGGTGAAAATATTTGAACAAGTATTATACATTGCTCATAAATCAAACTAAAACTGCATATTTTTTTTTTAGATTTTTCTCTATTATCTATTTCTGGATTAACTTTAAGTGATAATAAGACCTCATTAGTGTCTCCATAAGGTCCTTGTTCTTGAGGCTGTAGATCAGAGGATTCAGCAATGGGTTAATGAGGGAAGATATGACTGAAAACAGTTTGTTTAAATTGACCATATCACTAGAAGTGGGAACCAAGTAAATAAAAATTACAGATCCATAAAAGATGAAGACCACCGTAATATGTGATGAGCAGGTGTAGAATGCTTTCTTCTTTCCAGTCTTGCTACGGATTCTAAGGATGGTACTGAAAATAAAGACATAGGGAAGAAATGTCAAAAGAAAGACTCCCAATAAAATACTACCACTTAATAAGAATACGGCCATTATGTTTATGAAGGGGTCGGTACATGTAATTTGATATAGGTGTGGAAGGTCACAAAAGAAGTTATGGATGGAAGCTGTTCTGCAGAAGGACAACCTGAGCAAAAGTAAAGTATGAACAAAAGATATGGAATATCCTCCAACCCAGACCAGAGAGGCCATACGAGCACAGACTCTCCAAGACATAATTAGTTTGTAATTTAGAGGGTGGCAGATGGCAATGTATCGGTCGTAGGACATAACAGAGAGCAAGAAAAGTTCTGAGCAAGCAAAGGAGGAGTAGAAGAAGACTTGGGCTATACAGGCAGGAATGGTTATTGAACGTCTTTTTGTGACCAAATCAAAGAGCATCCTTGGTGCGGTCACTGATGAATAGGACATGTCCAGAAATGCCAAGTTGGCAAGAAAAAAATACATTGGGTTGTGCAGATGGTAGTCAGTGAGGACCAAGAAAAAAATAAGAAGGTTTGTGATAAGTGTCATCAGATAGATCAGAAGGAAGAGCATAAATAGTGCATTCATGGTCCTTGGATGGTCTGATAGACCCACAAGAGTGAAAAAGGAAATCTCTGTCACATTTCTCATATTATTCTTTTTTTTTTCTCTGTTTAAATGTATGGATAGATCTGAGGTTTAACATGAAAAACTGTACGGTGTACCTACACATTACACTCAGGTTTACATGTGGGCATTTTTACCAGTGAATGATTTTTTCTTATATAAAATGTTGGCATTCCCCTCAGGACAGTCTGTTGTGCTGTAATAACACAAAGCTGAAAGTCTCATAAAAGGTCTCCTAAGATGTCATTTATAACACCTTGGGAGTCCCTTTTCTATAATTGAGTACAGTCTTTAAAATTTGAATTTAGAATCCACTAAAAGTGTTTTTACCTTTTTGTCAACTATTTTATTTATTGGTTAGTGGACAGAGTCATATAAAACATTATAAAAGGAGCACTACTTTTATTTTTGCCTTCATCATTTTGTAGCTAAATTTTATAAGGGTTGTCGATTAAAAACTTAGTTGAATCCTACAGCTGATAGTCAGTAAGAAAAGTAAATAACAACATTACAATGATCAAAAACTGAAGCAGGGATGGCACTTCCAGATATATATTTATATTACCTGGCAGGGCAGTTAAAACAGCTACAGACATGGATAATACAGTAAAGAGGAGGAGGAGTGGAAAAGTACCTATTGGAAATACCCCAAGTAGAGGATTTAGTGGTAGGATTGGAGGCACAAACAGCATGGCTACCTAAAATTAACCATTTCAGCCCTGGAAGGATTTACCCCCTTAATGACCAGGCCATTTTTGCAATACAGCACTGCGTCACTTTAACTTACAATTACGCGGTCGTGCCGATGTACCCAAGTAAAATTGACATCCTTTTTTCCACACAAATAGAGCTTTCTTTTGGTGGTATTTGATCACCTCTAAAAATATATGTTTTTTTTTACTTTGCTATAATAAATATCGCCAAAAAAATGTAAAAAAAAAAAAATTCTTCTTCAGTTTAGGCCAAAATGGATTCTTCTACATATTCTTGGTAAAGAAAATCACAAGAGGCGAATATTGGTTGGTTTGTGCAAAAGTTATCACGTCTACAAAATAGGGGATAAATTTATGGCATTTTTATTATTATTTTCCTTTTACTAGTAATGCCAGTGATCAGTGATTTTAAGCGGGACTGCGACATTGCAGCAGACAGACCGGATACTTTTGACACTTTTTTGGGACCAGTGACATTTATACAGTGATCAGTGCTGTAAAAATGCACTGATTACTGTGTAAATGATGCTGGTAGGGAAGGGGTTAACATTAGGGGGCAATCAAGGGGTTAAATGTGTTCCCTAGGGAAGTGTTTCTAACTGTGGGGGAAGGGGAATGACTGGAGAAGGAGAGAGATCGCTGTTCCTAATCACTAGGAACAGCTGACCTCTCTCTCCTCCTCTGTCAGAACGGAGATCTGTTTGTTTACATTGACAGATCTCCATTCTGGCTCTCTGTGGAGCGATCATGGGTGGCCGGTGGAAATCGCGGCCGCCGGCCACGCGCATTGGCTGTGGCACCATGCCGCGGGATCTATTGCATGACGTACAGCTACGGCGATTCACGCAATAGAGCTGACCTGCCACCGTATAACTGCAGCGGCTGGTCGGCAAGTGGTTAAGACCCCCATGTTTACAGTGGAACAAGTGGTGTAGAGTGGTGTGGAAAGAAGCTAAGGGAATAGTAGGGTTTAGGGATATTCCCCAGGAAATTCCCATCTGGAATAATCCATCATTTGAACAGCTGAGAGAAAACCCAGATGGAAGCTTCGGGAAACAGAAAAGTGAGGTTGTATTAGAGCAGTTGTATGAACACGGAACTGTGCGAACATTTGAATACCGGAATAGACAACATGATTTATCACATAAACATTTTTATAAATAAGTAGAATCTTAAGATATCAAAATACCCCCTTATAGGAATTCTGAAGTCACAGGGGCCGAAGGGGCTGATATCAATATTGTACTAAATTCTATTACAAGCTAAAATAGGCAGACAACCATTGAGACTGGGTTCACACCATCGCCGTATGTGGCTCCCAGCAGGGATCTGGTGCATCCCCGTTCACCGTTTCAGGTCTGATTTCAGTCCAAATTTTTGGCTGAATTCAGACCTGAAATGGACCAAAAGACGCACAGGGCTCCTGTGCAAATTCGCACCGGAGCCACAGCGGAAATATGTGAACCGGCTCCATAGAGAGACGGTCAAAATCTCCTGCTATTGCAAATTGGATATAGGGAATCCCCATCCAATTCGCAATGGTTTGAACCCGGCCTCAAAGTAAGAGACAAATGGCCGGCTTTAATCCCAGAAATAACAGATAAGAAATGGGAGGAGATATGATCCTCGCACTTGTTGGTATCCCCAATAGATAATAACAAGATTACACAATTGTATATAATGCACCAGATATATCTTAGCCCCATTAGACTATATAAAATGGGTAGAAGGCCAACATCAGAATGTTTGCGATGTTATCAAGATGAAGCGGATTTCTGCCATTTGATTTGGCCATGTAGGGAGGTAATGGGATATTGGAGTCAAGTAATCAAAAAATTATCTGAAATGATTAAAAGACAGGTGCCTTGTACCCCTGAAGTATGTTTGTTGGGGGTGTTGAATGATGAAGAATGGTCAGGACATGAAAAAGATCTTTTTGCAATAAAAATTTTTTTTAGGCTCGAAAGCAAATTGCTAAAAGATGGATGCCAGTTATAACTCCTTCTATCGGAGAATGGATGAATGCAGCTAATCATATCATAGCATATGAAAAACTTATATATGAAAGTAGGGGAAACCTACAGAAATATCAGAAAATTTAGAGTAAATGCTGTAGTATGGAAGGGACTAGTGAGAGATAGAGTAGATGAACAGAATGATTAATGTAGAAAATTGTAAATGTCATTTTTATTATTATGTATGTTTTTGATATGTAATAAAGAGTATGAGAAAGTAAAAGAAAGAAAAAAAGAAGGAAAGTAAAAATTTTCCAGGATGAACACAGTTTGGAAGAAGCAACAACAGTCCAAAATTCAGAAACATAAGACGCAGGTAGTTGTCTTAGGGCTAGTTTACACTTGTTTCAAAACAAGGCTTCGGACAGGCTTTGTTAAAGCTCTCTGAATGCCAGTCAAAGATCCTGTCACTAAATAAAATGGTTAGCTTACAGTCCTGTTTACACCTTGCTTTTGCTTGGTGCTTCGGTGGGGCTTTGATGAGACTTCCAGAAGGCTTTGGTGGGGCTTCGATGGGGCTTCGACGAGGCTTTGGTGAGGCTTCGATGAGGCTTTGGTAGGGCTTTGATGAAACTTTGGTGAGGCTTCGTGGGGCTTCAATGAGGCTTCAGTGGGGCTCCATAGACTTTTATGGAGGCTTTAAAGATACTTTGAAGCACAACAAAAGCAACATGGGGTATAATTTTTGAAGCAAAGCCGAAGCAAAGCACAGCAAGGCAAAAGCAAGGTGTAAACAGGACTGTAAGCTAACCATTTTATTTAGCGACAGGAACTTTGAATGGCGTTCAGAGAGCTTTAACAAAGCCTGTCTGAAGCCTTGTTTTGAAGCAAGTGTAAACTAGCCATTAATGTGTATTGAAGCTGAAGCAAGTGTAAATGAGTCCTAACTGAAAATCATTAGAGATTCATTCCTTACATTGGGGTGGCTAATAATTGGTAAGTGGTCAATAAACGGAAGCACCAAGCCTAAAACTGGAGACATGACATCACAGAGAGGTGTCATTTTAAAAATAAATAGAGCTGCAGCCCTTAGGTATGGAGTGGTAAAAACTGTCCAGTGGCACCAAAGTTTGAAGGCTGCAACAACACCTCTAAAAGTGAAGCCAGAAACCTTCTTAAGAAAACTTTGTGCTGCAGCCCTTAGGTTTTGGTGTGGAAAATGAATACATCATTATAGTTAGAAGGCAGCACAATGGACCAAAATGCAGAGTCAGAAGTCACAATGAGAAGTCTTTGTAAACAATCCATAACTTCAGCCCTTCTAAACTTTATGGGTTTTTATTTGGTCAACAAGCTTTTGTTTTCAGATGTTTCACAAAAAATATAGAATAGAATCCATTAGAAGATTAATAATATTAATCACTGATGAAAGGACCTGTATTGTTACTTATAACTCTACTTCCACCTCACCTCTTCCTTTCTCTGTTGGGGTCCCCCAAGGTTTGGTTCTTGGACCTCTCCTGTTCTCGATCTACACCTCCTCCCTGGTCAGCCTCCCATGGCTTCCAATACCATCTCTATGCTGAGGATACCCACATTTATCTCTCTACCCCTCAGCTCACTCCTTCAGTCTTTTCACGCATCATTAATTTGCTAAAAGATATATTAGCCTGGATGTCGCACCACTTCCTCAAACTCAATCTATACAAAACCAAGCTCATCATTTTTCCTCCCCCATGTGCCCCTTCCTCTGATCTCTCTGTCAAGATCGATGGCACAACTATCAACCCATCCCCGCATGCCAAGAATCTAGGTGTAAACCTGGACTCTGAACTCTCCTTTCGGCCCCACGTCCAATCACTGTCCAAATCTTTCTGCCTCAACCTCCGCAACATCTCAAAATACGTCCCTTTCTAACCAATGACACATCAAAACTCCAAGTTCACTCCCTGGTCATCTCTCGCCTCAACTACTGCAACTCCCTCCTCATTGGCTTACCTTTAAATAGGATATCCCCCCTTCAGTCCATCATGAATGCTGCTGCCAGACTCATGCACCTTAACAACCACTCTTTGTCTACTACTCCTCTCTGTCAATCCCTCCACTGACTTCCGTCCACCCAACAGATGAGATTCAAAATATTAACAATAACTTACACTTACACACAACTCTGCCCCCAGCTAAATGGCTAGCCTAGTCTCAAAATAGCAACCTAATTATTCTCTTCTTTCCTCCCAAGACCTCCTGCTCTCAAGCTTCCATTTTTTTGGCTTTTTAAATGCAATGCAATGATGGGTGTCACACCTTCAGGTGTGTGATCGTCATTTCCAAACACTCTCTTCTTCCATGAGACTTTCTTTGATGGAATCCAGCTTTATATGAACTTTTTGTTTGCATAATTGCACTTTATTCACAAGTGATGTAATTTAGCATATGTGTCTTCAAACTTTATTCACAGTTATTATTGTTTATATACTGTCGATTATCTGCACATTCGTATATTTTGATATTGGTCTGTATTCGCACAAATGCACTTTATTGTTTAGCGCTACCCTCTTTTTACATATAAATGCAATTATTGCTGAAGCAGCTTCTATACACAGTACAGATGCGCCACTTTACAGGTGGACTAAGGGGACACCCCCCCTCCAGGCACTATATTGAAAGGAATTTTTTCATTTTTATTGTTCTTTCTCATTTTTATGGTTTCACTTTAAGCCTCATTAAGTCACAGCTCATTTAAAAATGAGTTTTTTTACAAACTTTTTTTTCATTGATACATGTCCCCCAGGGCAGTACCCGGACCCCCATAACCATTGTATGCCAAACTACTTGCATATAAGCCTTCAAAATGGGGTCCCATAGACTTCATTGGGGTTCGTTATTCGGTTCTGAACTTTTGCAATGTTCGAAAGTTCTGGTGCAAACCGAACAGGGGGTCGTTCAGCCCATTCCTACCAAACATCAGCCTTGAAACCTTAAAGACTTGGAGAGGATCTGCAAAGAGGAGTGGGACAAAATCCCTCCTGAGATGTGTGAAAACCTGGTGGCCAACTACAAGAAATGTCTGACCTCTGTGATTGTCAACAAGGGTTTTGCCATCAAGTACTAAGTCATGTTTTGCGAGGGGGTCAAATACTAATTTCACTCATTAAAATGCAAATCAATTTATACCTATTTTTGAAATGCGGTTTTCAGGATTTTTTTGCTATTTTGTCTCTCACTGTTAAAATAAACCGACCATTAAATTATAGACTGATTGTTTCTTTTTCAGTGGGCAAACGTACAAAATCAGCAGGGGATCAAATACCTTTTTTCCTCACTGTATACGTGGTATAAAAAAATAATTTAATCAAACTAAATAAATATATTAAAATCATTTAATCAAACTAAAACTGCATTTTTTTTAGATTTTTCTGTATTTGTCAGCTTCTAAAGAATCTCATCTGGGTATTTATAAAAACGCTGTTCTAATGAGTAGCCTTGTAGGTGCATAAACCCCTTTATGGATCAAGGCAGACCGTGACTGTAACCATGAAAGTAAGAGATGCTTGCTTTTTGGGAGGAAAGCAATGACAAACCTAGACAACATTATAAAAAGCAGAGAGACATCACCCTACTGGCAAAGTGCCGTACAGTCAAAGCTATGGCATTCCCAGTAGTAACCTATGGCTGTGAAAGTTGGATCAACAGGAAGGCTGAACGCCGAACAATTGGCGCTTTTGAACTATGGTGTTGGAGAAGACTCTTGAAAGTCCCTTGGGCAGGAAGAAGATCAAACCAGTCAATCCTGAAGGAAATCAACCCTGAATATTGACTGGAAGGACAGGTCCTTAAGCTGAAACTCAAATACTTTGGCCACCTAATGTGAAGAGATGTCTCACTGGAAAAGATCCTGATGCTGGGACGACAGAAAACAAGATGATAGATAGCATCATCGAAACAAGGAACATGAACATGAAGTTAAGCAATCTCTGGGAGGCAGTAGAGGACATGTCTGGCAACAACAAGGTAGATAAAAATGGTAGACAAATTAGTCACAGATGTATCCGATCAAAATGTGGTCACTTTTCCCTAAACTTAATGTAACAAAACTAAGTAAGTAGTATAGGCATGGGACTTTTGAGGCACAGGGTTACTGATTAAATTAAACCAAACCAAAACTGCGCTAAATAAAGTAAGTAGTAATAAAAAAGTAAAAACTCTATATAGGATTGTGAAAAACAAGTCAATAGGTTGACATGATTTCCATACAATTCTTAAGCTGTGAATAACTTTACCACAGAAAGTTGTGATAGTAGAAGAAGCAAAACCTCAACTTCATAAAATAGCTGCTTACCAGCTCCTGAGACCTCTTATTACAGGAGGTCTGAGACACCTTTGGCTCTAAACCCAGCCAGAGCCTTAGAACATCCAGGGGGATTGCGCTGTTTAGAAGCCTCCACCGCCCACAGGGAATCGATCAGCTCCTGAGACCTCTTGTTACAGGAGGTCTGAAACACTTGTGGCTCTGGATCCAGCCAGGGCCTTAATCATCCAGGGGATCACGCTGTTTCAAGCAATGCCACAGGATCATCAGTTGCCTCCTTCTGATATCCACTGGGCTTTCTTCAGTAAGGGAGACTCACAATACCACAGAACAGCTGGACACTTTTTTGCCCACCTTCCACCGGTTATCCTTTAATGAGCTCTCCAGACCGTAAGTAAATCCCAGGCCTTGGAAATAGGCTCTCCCGCTTAGACTACAGCTAGGCCCTCAATGGCTTTTAAGAAGTGTCTCCAGCAGACTGCCTTCAAAGGCACAGTGCCCTAGACAGGGGACTTCTTTTGCAGGACTGGACCCAAGACTCCTTGAATTTTTAATTTGAAATGTATTCAAATTTATATAAAATTAGACAATTTCAGTCCACATCATAACAAATTACAATAAAATACAATTGTGTAAAACCAATTGATTGATATTTGTAGTATTGTGTATAGTAGTCTTTACAGCTCAACGCGTTTCTTGGACAAGGTCCTCTTCATCAGGAGCTATCAATATAAACTTTCTATGAATGCCATCTAGATAGAATGACAAACTTTTAATAATTGTATCATGATACAACAAAATTTCATTTAACACTTTTATACAAAGATATTCACCTAGAGATGGAATCGCAGGGCTCAGATGCATATACATACCCACACACACATGTTTGCATATATATACAGACACACAGACAAATATATCCTTAGTGGTCACAGGGTCCCCCTCCTCCTCCAACCTCCAAATTAGTCCTATTTAATCATTTTTATTAGGATACATTTCTTCTTATTGTTACCAAATTTACTTTCTATTTATGAAAAAATAATAATTGAATAAATCCATTTACCTTTTCTAGAGTACAGGAAATAATTTATCAGTTTTATTGAGGGACGCTACCTCTCTTATTTGGAAAATAAATCATGATTTCTTTCAAATCCTATAGTAATAATCCGAAATTCAAAAGTCAAATTAATTCTATAGTACAGATAATGCCGCAATACATGTGCACTTGCATTTATAGCATTATAATTACCTTCTATAGGGCAGTATGTAGTATATTGTGAATGTTTACATCACTGCTAGTGTGATATAGATGGTCTAAGGGCAAGCGAACAAACGTAAAAATGCCCCCTTCTCTCTTCACACACAATTTAATCCAGATTCCCCCAGAAGAAGGAGTCTATAACAAATTGAAAATAACAATAGTGATTTCCAATTCAGTCCATTTAATAAAGATAGCACATTTATCATGTTAGACTCAAAAACATACCACATAGGAGGCAGTATCTACTGCAAGTTTAAAAGGATCAGCATACTTCAAGGAGGGCGATAAGCCTTTCCAATATAGGGGAATGTTGACACAGTCTGCAAGGTGAAATAAAGGGGGATATATTTGCAATCACTGATTAGCTGTCTCTATCCAGATCTATTAGAGTTGAAAACATTTTATCAGATTATTTCTACCTGTGCTTGCTGTGTCCCGCCAGACAATCAACCAGCCTGTTCCTGCACTGTAGAGGAGGAAGGGAGGGACCCAGGAACCCCCCCAGAAACATATATGTGGGTCTGATGACCACAAACTTGCTCCAGCGGTGGGTCCAGTGCCCAGGATGTAATATCCGGCCATCCGGACCTGTTCCAAGATGGCCACGGAGGCCTCAAGCGTCATCCAAGAGCACAGTGCGTCATCCAAGAGGGCGTCACAGATATTAGTCACAGATATTTTGAGGATAACCAAAAGTGTATTGAATATGCTACATTTGGTCTGTGGGTTACAATGACCCCCGGTCATGCAAGGGTAAGTACAAGTATGAGCACCCGACATGTTTACATTTTATAAAGGACAATAGTGAAATTTTTAAACAACTAAAAAAGGCACAGAAATGCAAAAAGTGTCATTGCTCTCAATGATATTTTAATCATACTTGTATTAACTTTAAGTGATAATAGGACCTCATAAGTGATTCTATAAGGTCCTTGTTCCTCAGGCTGTAGATCAGAGGATTCAGCAATGGGTTAAATAGGGCAGATATGACTGAAAACAGTTTGTTTAAATTGACCATATAGCTGGAGGTGGGAACCAAGTAAATAAAAATTAAGGAGCCATAAAAGATGAAGACCACGGTCAGGTGTGATGAGCAGGTGGAGAATGTTTTACTCTTTCCAATCTTGCTACGGATTCTGAGGATGGTCCTGAAAATATAGACATAGGGAAGAAAGGTCATAAGAAAGGCTCCTAATCCAAGACCACCACCTACTAAGAATACGACAACCATGTTTATGAAGGGGTCAGTACATGTAATTTGATATAAGTGTGGAAGGTCACAGAAAAAGTTATGGATGGAAGCTGCTCTGCAGAAGGACAACCTGAGCAAAAATAAAGTATAAACCAAAGCGTGAGAACATCCTGCAATCCAGACCAGAGAGGCCATACGAGTACAGACCCTCCAAGACATTATTTGTTTGTAATGTAGGGGGTGGCAGATGGCAATGTAGCGGTCGTAGGACATAGCTGAGAGCAAGAAAATTTCTGAGTCAGCAAAGGAGATGTAGAAAAAGACTTGGGCTATACAGGCAGGAATGGATATTAATCTGTGTTTTGTGACCAAATCAAAGAGCATCCTTGGTGCGGTCACTGATGAATAGCACATGTCCAGAAATGCCAAGTTGGCAAGAAAAAAATACATTGGGTTGTGCAGATGGTAGTCAGTGAGGACCAAGAAAAAAATAAGAAGGTTTATGATAACAGTCATCAGATAAATCAGAAGGAAGAACACAAAAAGTACATTCATGGTCAGAGGATGGTCTGATAGACCCACAAGAGTGAAAGAGGAAATCTCTGTCATATTCCTCATATTATTATTTTTTTTCTCTCTTAAAATGTATCAGTATAGATGAATAATAAAGTGATGGATCTGAGGATTAATAGGAAAACATGTACGGTGTACATACACATTATACTCAAGTTTACATGTATTCATTTCTAGCAGCTAATGATTTATTCTTATATAAAATGTTGGCACTCCCGTAGGACAGTCTGCTGTGCTGTAAGAACACAAAGCTGAAAGTCCCATAAAAGGTCTCCTAAGATTGAATTAATAACACCTTGGGAGCCCCTTTTCATTAGTTGAATACAGTCTTTAAAATTTAAATTTAGAATTCACTGAAAGTATCTTTTTGTCACCTATTTTACTTACTTATTGGTTAGTGCCAGTGGACAGATATAAAACACTATTAACCACTTGCCTACCGGGCCCTTTCACCCCCTCTGTCCTCACTCTAAAATTTCAGGGCAGGTCTTAAACAGAAAGGGGTGTGGCCTTGACATGAAGGGGTGCGTCATATTTAAATTAGGGGGTGCACGAGTTTAGTCAGGCCTAGGGCAGCACAAAACCTAAATACACTACTGACTCAGTCATGCAACACTGCACCCATATAAAATTTGTGTCCTTTTTTTCACACAAATAGATTTTTCTTTTGGTGGTATTTTATAACCACTGGGTTTTTATTTTTTGAGCTATAAATAAAAAAAGACCAAAAATTTTGTGAAAAAAAGCCTTTTTCTTTGTTTCTGTCATAAAATTTTGCAAATTATTACTTTTTTTTCATAAATTTTGGCCAAACGTTATACTGCTACATATCTTTGGTAAAAAATAAGCCAAATCAGTGTATATTATTTGGTCTCTGTGAAAGTTATAGAGTCTACAAGCTATAGTGCCAATCATTGAAAATTGATCACACCTGATATACTGAAGGGCGATCTCATTTCTTGAGGCCCTGAAATGTCAGGAAAGTACAAATACCCCCCAAGTGACCCCTTTTTGAAAAGTAGACACTCCAAGGTATGTAGTAAGTTGCATGGTGGGTTTTTTTAAGTTGTAATTTTTTCCCACAATTCTTTGCAAACTTGTCATATTAACAGGTTATTTCTCTCACACGGCATATGCATACTTGCAAGTACGCTCCAAAACACATTCTGCTACTCTTCCTGAGTACGGTGATATCACATGTGTGAGACTTTTACAAAGCCTGGTCACATACAGAGGCCCAACATTCAAGTAGCACCTTCAGGCGTTCTAGGAACATAAATTACACATCTCATTCCCTGACAACCTATTATTTTTGAAGGCCCTTAATATTTCTAACACATGGCATGTACATACCAAGAATTACACTCTAAAATAAATTATATTGAGGAAAGAGGAAAAAGTATCACCTGTGGTTTGAGTAGTATCCACAGAGAAGAGCATTGGTCCAGGCAGCAGGCAGGGATGTGCTTAGCGACAACAATAGTAATTATCCAGTCAGCAGGCAGGAATATAGTTAGTACAGGGATATTGTCAGCACAGCCAAAGCATTTTTCCATAGGAATTGTCTACGCAGGGACAGCCAGCACAGCCATAATATTGGTCCTGGTACACTGTTAACTGCAGACACTCATTATTGTACCGCTCTACAGCCCTTCATAAACATACTGCCTCTTGTTACACCTAATTATTTCCATAGTACAAGTAGCAGGCAGAGGTGTGGCCAATTCATGCGGCAAGCAGAGGCATGATGGCAGTAAGTCAGCAGCAGTCTGAGGGCCTCAGTCTGGTAAGACCTGGACACAGGGGCACAGGGGTAGAGGCTTTTCCCACCCAAATCTCTTTGAATTCTCCAGACCCTAATCCCGAAATTACAAAACCCGGAGAATACAAAAAAATTGTTTTCTCCATACGGAAAAACAATTCTGGAGCCCTTCACATATGTGAGACCCCTGTGTACTACAGTAGCAGGGCAACAGATCAGTCTAAGCGGTAAGCAGAAGCATAGTCGATAAAACAGGCCAGGGTCAGCTCACATGCAAGCAGTCCAAGCAGTAGGCAGAAGCGTAGTTGATAAAACAGGTCAGGGTCAGTTCACGTGGAAGCAGTCCAAACGGTAGGCAGAGGCATAGTCGAAAAACAGGCCAGGGTCAGTTCATGTGGAAGGCAGTGGCATGGTTATTTGATGAAGCATGGAAAACGGTCAGCACAGATAAAGAAAATGGGGAAATGGTTAAAAATATGGGCTAATATTTTAGGGATGTATGATAAAGTCAGAAGCCTTTACCAATGCAAAGGCTGCATTGGGAGGGGACAATGGTAGCTGGTATCCCTTCGAAATCCTCTTTTGCTGCATACACAACATCTTTTTTGGGTCTTCGGCCTGCTTCAGATTGTGGAATGTTGTCTGGGAAGTGGCACTCATGAAGTCGGCTAACAGCATCAGAGCGAAGGTTTTCTGGGGTTGGGGTCTTTGTTGATAGATGAGGGACGTGACAATTTCTTCAATTAATTTTAGGAAAGAGGTGGGACTTTCCGTGGATTTGGTGTAGATGATATATGCATTATAAATGGCCAAATTATAAATTAATTAAATAAATCGCTACTTTCTTGTACCAGAAACAGGGCTTCCTTGTTGCCAAATAGGGCCGAAGCATTTTATCATTGAAATCCACCCCCATGTAAAGATTATATTCTTGGCCACATGTTGGATTTTGAATGGGACCTCGTCTTCTGTGAACCTAAACTGTGGTGTCATTATGAATGGTGGACATCATGTACACATTCCTGCTATCCTTCCACCTCAAGACCAGCACTTCATTGCTTCTCAAAGTTGCTTTTTCCCCTTCGCAGTTTTTTGTTCACTATAGATCGTTGGAAGCCCTTCCTGTTCTTTCTGGAGCTTTCCTAGGCAAATCTTTGGGAACATTTTTTTATGAGTGAGTGAATTGTACAAAATTTGTCATAATTTGGATGATTTCAAGAGAGGGCTCTGGGTGTTGTTGAAGTGAAGGAAGCATACAATCATCTAATTTCACGACCTGGACATTACGGCAGAATAAATGGGCTGGCTGTGAACACACAGCCAGCTCTGAGGACTTCTAACAGTCCAGATCCATGTGTCAAAGGCACCCTCCAACAGGATCATCCCACAACTATTAATGCTAACAGCCCTGATGAAGGGGGAGTCTTTAGTCCCCTGAAACACGTTGGCCTATTTTTATTGCTGAAACTTCAAATTAAGTACAAATTACTTACCTCTTTGATCACCAGGCGCTCTTTTATCCTCTTTTCTTCTACATTACATGTGGAGGATGCACACCAAGGTAGCAGCCCAAGCCCCAACAGGGCTCATCACCCCCTTTTTCCAAACTGGGCATGGACCTCTGGAAACTAATTCTTTCCCTCTGTCCACACCCTACCAATCTACAACACTAATGCCGCGTACACACGGTCGGACTTTTCGTCTACAAAAGTCCAACGGACGCCGACGGACTAAAGCTGGCTGGTAATCCGATCGTGTGTGGGCTTCTCCGGACTTTCAGCAGACTTTTTCAGCCTCAAATCCGACGGACTTTAGATTTGAAACATGCTTCAAATCTTTACGTTGTAACTACGACGGACCCCGAAATCCGCTCGTCTGTGTGCTAGTCCGACGGACAAAAACCCATGCTAGGGCAGCTATTGGCTACTGGCTATGAACTTCCTTATTTTAGTCCGGTGTACGTCATCACGTACGAATCCGTCAGACTTTTGTGTGGTCGTGTGTAGGCAAGTCCGTTCGTTAGAAAGTCTGCTGCAAGTCCGCCGAAAGTCCGCCGGAAGTCTGTCGGACAGGCTGTCGGACTTTTGTAGACGAAAAGTCCGACCGTGTGTACGCGGCATAACTGGTAGAATCAGTCCAGCGCGATCTACACCCATTCTTCTCAACCAGGTGCACTTTATGGGCACTGATGGGTACTGATGTAGTGACTGTTGGGTGACAGACGCAATGGGGGGTAGGGGTGATGTGACAGGTTCTCTTTATTGTGCTTGGTGCAGTACAATAAAGACACAGATCGGTAACTCACTGATCCCTGGCTCTTCTCTCCTTACACTGGAAATGGTGTGTGAGAAGAAAAGAGCCGTTAACAGCCAGTTACCATATCATTTGCCCCCACCCTAATTTAGCTTACATAACGATTCTACCCAAACTGGGCAGTAATCCTAGTGATGTGAGTAACTATCAACCAATCTCTCTGATTAATAATGATTTAAAAAATGTAACTAAAACCTTAGCCAACAGACTGTCTGAATTGAATGCTTTGTATGTCCAGAAAGGTCAAGCAGGCTTCATTCCAGGCAGACATGGTCCCAATCAGATACGGAGACCAAATGACGTTATTTCCTTGCTTTGTTCGCAGTGGAATTGGGGAATTCCGCAAGAAGGCTTCCTGTTATCTATTGATCTACAGAAGGTCTTTGACATTGTGGCATGGCCATACCTTCTTAAAGTCCTGGAAAGATGGGGTTTTGGTCCTAATTTCCTGGGAACAATACATGCTCTGTACTCCAACCCTTGCACTCAGGTGAGACTGCAGGGCCACTACTCAGAACCTTTCAACATAACTAAAGGAACGAGACAAGGCTCCCTTCTCACACTCCTAATATTTGCTATTTCCATTGAGGCACTGACAATAGCTATCAGGAATCACCCTGACATTCGAGGGGTCCAGTGCAGCCCTCAAGAACATTAATGCGCATTGATTGTGGAGGACCTTCTCCTTTTCATATCCTTACCCCTTATCTCAACCCCAATATCTTTAAACTATTACAGGGATTTGGTTCAGATTCTGGTCTCCAGGTTAATATACAGTATATAAATCTAAGGCATTAAATGTTTCGGTCTCGTCTTCATTGGTCTAGTGTTTATAGAATCACTTCTCGTTCTCCTGAAGCTCCTGCTCCAGCCCTTATTTGGGTGTTAGTCTGGCCTCCGGTATTGGCCAATTGTATACGGTTAACTACCCTGCCCTTTATAAAAAGTTAGATGAGGTTCTTAAAAACTGGTCAAATCATGATTTATCCTGGCTAGGTTGGATCAATTCCATTAAAATGACCCTCTTACCACGCCTCCTTTATCTATTCCAAGAGAGCACATCTGAATAGTTTTCAGTCTAAAATTATACACTTCATCTGGGGAAATAAAGGCCATTGCTGCCCTAAATGTGTGCTCTTTAGATTGAGAACTCAAGGGGGACTTGCCCTTCCAAATTGATGGTGGTACTACCAAGCAGTTCAACTAGCACAGATCTCCATTGTATATTCACGGGGTCCCAAACCAGACTGGATTCTAATGGAAAGGCAAGCTGTCCCTCTCCATACTATTGATTTTCTACTGTGGTGTCCTTCCAAATTAAGGCCCCCTTGCACCTTCTCTCTTACACTCCCTAGCCATATGCAATATTTTACATAAACAATCCTCGTTAATCTCTGAACTTAGTCTCTTGGCTCACCTTTTCCATAACTCACAATGTCCTCCTGGAATTAACATTAAAGCTTTTCAATGGTGGCTAAAAGAAGGATTATTTTGGATAGGCCATTTTTCAACTCTATGGGGCCCCTTTTAGTTGGCTATTGTATTAGTAAGATAGAAATGCCCCAGAGAGATTAAGACTCTCTTAAATTTCACACATACACATTTTTTTTGCACTCCATTTGGGCTAATAAACCTACCCCCGAGGTTAACTACATATGAGCAGTGGTGTTTTAAGATCTTGGACCAGAGGGGAGGCATATCTATAATCTACTTTACACTGGCTGGGTCCTCAGAAAAACCTGTCTATGCACAGAGTTGGGAACTAGACCTGGAAGAGGACTAGGACCTTGATACTTGGCACCAGTGCTTCCATCATTCCTTTAAAGCGGAGTTCCATCCAAAAATGGAACTTTCGCTTTAAGCACTTATGACCCCCTGACATGCCATATTTGGCATGCCATTTTTTTTGGGGGGGGAGGGTATCTGGTTTTGAGAGGTACCCAGCTCCCACTTCTACTCCTGGTGCTGTGATGCCGAGCGGAAGTTCACCTCTCTCCCCTCCCTCCCTGCAATCTTCTGGGACACGTCACAGGTCCCAGAAGATTGCCCGGCCATTGAAGACAGCGCTGCACGCATGCGCAGTGCACACGTGGCTGTGAAGCCGTAAGCTGTCACAGCCGGGGCGCCCACACTTACAATGCCGGTGTCGTGGAGAGGAGGGGGAGAGGAGAGAGGCTTTGGGCGGCCGCATTGCTGGACAGTGGGACAGGTGGGTGTTTGTTTATTAAAAGTCAGCAGCTACACTTTTTCTAACTGCTGACTTTTAAATGGGTGGAACTCTGCTTTAAGGCAGTGATGGCGAACCTTGGCACTCCACATGTTTTGGAACTACATTTCCCATGATGCTCATGCACTCTGCATTGTAGTTGAGTATCATGGGAAATGTAGTTCCAAAACATCTGGGGTGCCAAGGTTCACCATTACTGCTTTAAGGGAATCGTGAATGTCTCATTGATTGAGGCCAATGTTAAATTTTTCACACGCTGGTACCCAGTTCCCACATGTCTAGCCAAAATATATCCTGACTTTTCTCCTGTGTGTTTTTGGGGCTGTGATCACATGGGTTCCCTATTTCACACATGGTGGTCCTGTCCCCGCAATCGAGGATTCTCGAACAAATTCTTCCAGATGCTATGCAAGGTCACGGGCATAGCTATCCTGAACCCCCCAAATTGCTCTTCTAAATCATATGCATATCATTTACATTTTTTACAGCAAGGCCAATTCTTGCTTTCATCAGGAGTACCTCAATAGGGTCACAGTGTGAAGGCACCATGGACACCCAAAGACCAATTTTTCCACACTTGTTTGACAGGTGCATATCATTTCAATTTTTGACAGCAAGGACAATTCTTGCTTTCATCAAGAGTACCTGCATAGGGTTACGGTGTGAAGGCACCTCCAACACTCAAAGACCAATTTTTCTGCACCTGTTACTTCTATCCAAATTCTGTGGAAGAGACACCAGAATTTATCCAAAAAATCTCTAATCTTGTTCCCAGTGCACTACATTGTGGCCTCATCATGCAGACTGGCTCCCCAAGCCATTGTTTACAAAATAAGGAAATCTTGCCGGGAAAATTTCATTTTTATGGCTTTATAAATGCAATGCAATGATGGGTTTCACAGCTTCAGGTGTCTGATCAAGATTTCCAAACACTTTCTTTGATGAAATCCAGTTTTATATGAACTTTTTGTTTGCACAATTGCACTTTATTCACATGTGATGTAATTTAGCATATGTGTCTTCAAACTTTATTCACAGCTATTATTGTTTATATACTGTTGATTATTTACTGTCTGTATTCGCACGAATGCACTTTATTGTTTAGCGCTGCGCTCTTTTTACATATAAATGCAATTATTGCTAAAGCAGCTTCTATACACAGTACAGATGCGCCACTTTACAGGTGGACTAAGGGGACCCCCCCCCGGCACTATATTGAAAGGAATTTTTCATTTTTATTGTTATTTCTCATTTTTATGGTTTCACTTTAAGCATCATTAAATCACAGTTAATTTTTTCATTGATACATGTCCCCTAGGGCAGTACCCGGACCCCCATAACCATTGTATGCCAAATTACTTGCACATAAGCCTTCAAAATGGGCACTTTTGATTTTTACAGTTCAGGTCCCATAGACTACCCATAGACTTCATTGGGGTTTGTTATTCGGTTCCGAACTTTTGCGATGTTCGAAAGTTCTGGTGCGAACCGAACATAGGGTCGTTCAGCCCATCTCTACCAAACATTAGCATTGAAACCTTAATGACTTGGAGAGGATCTGCAAAGAGGAGTGAGACAAAATCCCTCTTGAGATGTGTGAAAACTTGGTGGCCAACTACAAGAAACGTCTGACCTCTGTGATTGCCAACAAGGGTTTTGCCATCAAGTACTAAGTCATGTTTTGCGAAGGGGTCAAATACTCATTTCACTCATTAAAATGCAAATCAATTTATACCTTTTTTGAAATGCTTTTTCTGGATTTTTTTTTTTCGTTATGCTGTGTCTCACTATTAAAATAAACCGACCATTAAATTATAGACTGATCATTTCTTTATCAGTGGGCAAATGTACAAAATCAGCAGGGGATCAAATACTTTTTTTCCTCACAGTATACGTGGTATAAAAAGACAAACTTCAGTCTCAGCTTTTCAATAGGTCTGGCCCTATGTAGCTATAACCTCATAAATCAAACTAAAACTGCATTTTTCTGATTTTTCTATATTTGTCAGCTTTCAAAGAATCTGATCTGGGCATTTATAAAAACGCTGTTTTAATAAATAGCCTTGCAGGTGCAAAAACTCCTTTATGGATCATGGAAGACCGTGACTGTAGCCATGAAATTAAGAGACACTTGCTTTTTGGGAGGAAAGCAATGCAAACCTAGACAACATTATAAAAAGCAGAGAGACATCACCCTACTGACAAAGTGCCGTATAGTCAAAGCTATGATATTCCCAGTAGTAACCTATGGCTGTGAAAGTTGGACCATAAGGAAGGCTGAACGCTGAAGAATTGATGCTTTTGATCTATTTTGTTGGAGAAGACTCTTGAAAGTCCCTTGGGTGGGAAGAAGATCAAACAAGTCAATCCTGAAGGAAATTAACCCTGAATATTGACTGGAAGGACAGGTCCTTAAGCTGAAACTCAAATACTTTGGCTACCTAATGTGAAGACTCATTGGAAAAGACCCTGATGCTGGAAAACATGGAAGGAAAAAGGAGAAGAGGACAACAGAAAACAAGATGGATAGATAGCATCATCGAAACAATGAACATGAAGTTAAGCAACCTCTGGGAGGCAGTGGAGGACAGAAAAGTCTGGCAACAACAAGGTGCATAAAAATGGTAGACAAATTAGTCACAGATATAATCTGATCATAATTTGGTCACTTTCTGTGCCACATCCTGAAACTTAATGTAACAAAACTAAGTAATTAGTATAGGCATGGGACTATTTGAGGCACAGCGTTACTGATTAAATTAAACCAAACCAAAACTGCACTAAATAAAATAACTAGGTAATAAAATAGTGAAAAATCTATATAGGATTGTGAAAAACAAGTCAAGAGGTTGACATGATCTCCATACAATTCTAAAGCTGTGAATAACTTCACCACGGAAAGTTGTGATTGTAGAAAACGGAAACCTCAAACTCATAAAATGGCTGCTTACCAGCTCCTGAGACCTCTTATTACAGGAGGTCTGAGACACCTTTGGCTCTAAACCCAGCCAGAGCCTTAGAACATTCAGGGGGATCGCGCTGTTTTGAAGCCTCCACCACCCACAGGGAATCGATCAGCTCCTGAGACCTCTTGTTACAGGAGGTCTGAAACACTTGTGGCTCTGGGTCCAGCCAGGGCCTTGATCATCCAGGGGGATCACACTTTTTCAAGTAATGCCACAAGATCATCAGTTGCCTCCTTCTGATATCCACTGGGCTTTCTTCAGTAAGGGAGACTCACAATACAACAGAACAGCTGGACACTCTTTTGCCCACCTTCCACCAGTTATCCTTTAATGAGCTCTCCAGACCGTAAGTAAATCCCAGGCCTTGGAAATAGGCTCCCCCGCTTAGACTACAGCTAGGCCCTCAATGACTTTCAAGTAGCATCTCCAGCAGACTGCCTTAAAAGGCACAGTGCCCTAGACAGGGGACTCCTTTTGCAGGACTGGACTCAAGACTCCTTGAATTTTTAATTTGAAATGTGTTCAAATTTAGATAAAATTAGACAATTTCAGTCCACATCATAACAAATTACGATAAAATACAATTGTGTAAAACCAATTGATTGATATTTGTAGTATTGTGTATAGTAGTCTTTACAGCTCAACGCGTTTCTTGGACAAAGTCCTCTTCATCAGGAGATATCAAAATAAACTTTCTATGAATGCCATCTAGATAGAATGACAAACTTTTAATAATTGTATCATGATACAACAAAATTTCATTTAACACTTTTATACAAAGATGTTCACCTAGAGATGGAATCACATGGCTCAGATGTATATACATACCCACACACATGTATGCATATATATATATATATACAGACACACGCACACATATATCCCTAGTGGTCCCAGGGTCCCCCTCCTCCTCCAACCTCCAAATTACTCCTATTTAATAATTTCTATTAGTATACTTTTCTTCTTATTGTTATCAAATTTACTTTCTATTAACTCTATTTATGAAAAAATAATAATTGAATAAATCCATTTACCTTTTCTAGAGTACAGGAAATAAAGGCTGTTGTTTTATATCTTTATCTCGAAGGGTTAAAGTACGCTCTGGCAGTTTTATTGAGGGACGCTACCTCTCTTATTTGGAAAAGAAATCATAATTTCTTTCAAATCCTATAGTAATAATACGAAATTCAAAAATCAAATTACCCGTATTTATTGGCGTATAACACGTGTCGGTGTATAACACGCACCCCAAGTTTAGGTTAGGAGAGAATTTTAAGGAAAAAAACTTTTAGGAGGGAAGTTTAAGGAAAAAAACCTTACATTTAAATGCCCATCAATGCAGCCTTATCAGTGTCCATCTGTAGCCTTGTTAGTGTCATTGCAGCCTTTTCAGTGTCAGTGCAGCCTTGTCAGTGCAGCTTTGCCCCAGTGCAGTCTTGTCAGTGCAGCTTTGCCCCAGTGCAGTCTTGTCAGTGCAGCTTTGCCCCAGTGCAGTCTTGTCAGTGCAGCTTTGCCCCAGTGGTCAGTGCAGCCTTGCCCCCAGTGTCCATGCTTGATCGCCGCCGACATACACAGTACAGATCACCGCAGACAGTAATTTGTGTTTTAAATATGGCGCCACGGAGTTTGGAGGGACTCGGCGCCGGCGGAACTGAACGAACGCCGCCGAGATACACATAGTCGAGTGTATTCGGCTCTTTCCGGCGCCGCTCACAGTCCCGCCCTATGATGGACATAACACAGGTCCAATGGTGGGACTGGGCGTGACTGTGAGTGGTGCCGGAAAGAGCCGAATACACTCGACTATGTGTATCTCGGCTCTGTGATTTCGGCGGTGCTTGTTCAGCTCCGCCGAGTCCCTCCGAACTCCGCTGCGCCATATTTAAAACTACCCGCTATGTGAATGTCAGCGGCGATCGGCCTATAACACGCACCCACGATTTCCCCCTGATTTTAAGGGGAAAAAAGTGCGTGTTATACGCCGATAAATACGGTAATTCTATAGTACAGATAATGCCACAATACATGTGCACATGCATTTATAGCATTATAATTACCTTCTATAGGGCAGTATGTAGTATATTGTGAATGTTTACATCACTGCTAGTGTGATATAGATGGTCTAAAGGCAAGCGAACAAACTGAAAAACGCCCCCTTCTCTCTTCACACACAATTTAATCCAGATTCCCCCAGAAGAAGGAGTCTATAACAAATTGAAAATAACAATAGTGATTTCCAATTCAGTCCATTTAATAAAGATAGCACATTTATCATGTTGGACTCAAAAAGATACCACATAGGAGGCAGTATCTACTGCAAGTTTAAAAGGATCAGCATACTTCAAGGAGGGCGATAAGCCTTTCCAATATAGGGGAATGCTGACACAGTCTGCAAGGTGAAATAAAGGGGGATATATTTGCCATCACTGATTAGCTGTCTCTATCCAGATCTATTAGAGTTGAAAACATTTCATCAGATTATTTCTACCTGTGCTTGCTGTGTCCCGCCAGACAATCAACCAGCCTGTTCCTGCACTGTAGAGGAGGAAGGGAGGGACCCAGGAACCCCCCTAGAAACATATATGTGGGTCTGATGACCTCAAACTTTCTCCAGCTGTGGGTCCGGCGGCCAGGATGTAATATCCAGCCATCGAGACCTGTTCCAAGATGGCCACGGAGGCCTCAAGCGTAATCCAAGAGCACAGTGCGTCATCCAAGAGGGCGTCACAGATATTAGTCACAGATATTTTGAGGATAACCAAAGTGTATTGAATATACTACATTTGGTCCGTGGGTTACAACGTCCCCTGGTCTTGCCAAGGGAAAGTACAAGTATGAGCACCCGACATGTTTACATTTTATAAAGGACAATAGTGACATTTTTAGACAACTGAAAAAGGCACAGAAATGCAAAAAGTGTCATTGCTCTCAATTATATTTTAATCATGATATTTGTATTAACTTTAAATGATAATAAGACCTCATAAGTGCCTCCATAAGGTCCTTGTTCCTCAGGCTGTAGATCAGAGGATTCAGCAAGGGGTTAATGAGGGCAGATATGACTGTGAACAGTTTGTTTAAATTGACCATATTGCTGGAAGTGGGAACCAAGTAAAGAAAAATTAAGGAGCCATAAAAGATGGAGACCACGGTGAGGTGTGATGTGCAGGTGGAGAATGTTTTCCTCTTTCCAGTCTTGCTACGGATTCTGAGGATGGTCCTGAAAATATAGACATAGGGAATAAAGGTCAAAATAAAGACTCCCAGTGCAATACTACCACCTAATAAGAATACGGCCACCATGTTTATGAAGGGGTCAGTACATGTAATTTGATATAAGTGTGGAAGGTCACAAAAGAAGTTGTGGATGGAAGCTGTTCTGCAGAAGGACAACCTGAGCAAAAATAAAGTATAAACCAAAGAGTGAGAACATCCTGTAACCCAGACCAGAGAGGCCATACAAGTACAGACCCTCCAAGACATCATTAGTTTGTAATGTAGAGGGTGACAGATGGCAATGTAGCGGTCGTAGGACATAGCTGAGAGCAAGAAAACTTCTGAGTTAGCAAAGGAGAGGTAGAAAAATACTTGGGCTATACAGGCAGGAATGGATATTGATCGGCTCCTTATGACCAAATCAATGAGCATCCTTGGTGCGGTCACTGATGAATAGGACATGTCCAGAAATGCCAAGTTGGCAAGAAAAAAATACATTGGGTTGTGCAGATTGTAGTCAGTGAGGACCAAGAAAAAAATAAGAAGGTTTGTGATAAGAGTCATCAGATAGATCAGAAGGAAGAGCATAAATAATGCATTCATAGTCAATGGATGGTCTGATAGACCTACAAGAGTGAAAGAGGAAATCTCTGTCATATTCCTCATATTATTATTTTTTTTCTCTCTTAAAATGCATCAGTATAGATGAATAATAAAATGATGGATCTGAGAAATAATAGGAAAACATGTACGGTGTACGTACACATTATACTCAGGTTTACATGTATTCATTTCTATCAGCTAATGATTTATTCTTATATAAAATGTTGGCACTCCCGTAGGACAGTCTGCTGTGCTGTAAGAACACAAAGCTGAAAGTCCCATAAAAGGTCTCCTAAGATTTAATTTATAACACCTTAGGAGCCCCTTTTCATTAGTTGAATACAGTCTTTAAAATTTGAATTTAAAATCCACTGAAAGTATCTTTTTGTCACCTATTTTACTTACTTATTGGTTAGTGCCAGTGGACAGATATAAAACACTATTAACCACTTGCCTACCGGGCCCTTTCACCCCCTTCCTGCCCAGGCCAATTTTCAGCTTTCAGCGCTCTCACACTTTGAATAACAGTTACTCAGTCATGCAACACTGTACCCATATGAAATCTGTGTCCTTTTTTTCACACAGATAGATTTTTCTTTTGGTGGTATTTTATCATCACTGGGTTTTTATTTTTTGTGCTATAAATAAAAAAAGACTGAACATTTTGTGAAAGAAGCCTTTTTCTTTGTTTCTGTTGTAAAATTTTGCAATTTTTTCTTCATAAATTTTGGTCAAACGTTATACTGCTACATATCTTTGGTAAAAAAAATAACCCAAATCAGTGTATATTATTTGGTCTTTGTGAAAGTTATAGAGTCTACAAGCTATGGTGCCAATCGTTGAAAATTGATCACACCTGATGTACTGAAGACATATCTCATTTCTTGAGGCCCTGAAATGTCAGGAAAGTAGAAATACTACCCAAATTACCTCTTTTTGGAAAGTAGACACTCCAAGGTATGTAGTAAGTTGCATGGTGAGTTTTTTTAAGTTGTAATTTTTTCCCCACAATTCTTTGCAAACCTGTCATATTAACATGTTATTTCTCTCACACAGCATATGCATACTTGCAAGTACGCTCTAAAATACATTCTGCTACTCCTCCTGAGTATGGTGATACCACATGTGTGAGACTTTTACAAAGCCTGGCCACATACAGAGGCCCAACATTCAAGTAACACCTTCAGGCGTTCTAGGAACATACTACAAATTACACTCCAAAATAAATTCTATTAAGGAAAAAGTATCACCTGGTACACTGTTAACTGCAGTCACTCATTATTGTACCGCTCTCCAGCCCTTCATAAACATACTGCCTCTTGCTACAGCTAATTATTTCCATAGTACAAGTAGCAGGTAGAGGGGTGGTCAGTTCATGCCGCAAGCAGAGGCATGATGGCAGTAAGTCAGCAGCAGTCTGAGGGCCTCAGTCTGGTAAGACCTTGACACAGGGGCACAGGGGTAAAGGCTTCTCCCACCCAAATCTCTTTGAATTCTCCAGACTCTAATCAGGAAATTACGAAACCCGGAGAATACCAAAAAAATTTGCTTTCTCCATCCGGAAAAACAATTCTGGAGCTCCTCACATATGTGAGACCCCTGTGTACTACAGTAGCAGGGCAATAGATCAGTCCAAGCAGTAGGCAGAAGCATAGTTGATAAAACAGGTCAGGGTCAGTTCACGTGGAAGGCAGTGGCATGGTTATTTGAGGAAGCATGGAAAACGGTCAGCATAGATGATGAAAATGGGGAAATGGTTAAAAATATGGACTAACAGTTTGAGGATGTGTGATAAAGTCAGAAACATTCACCTTGTGGACACTGGTACACTTGTTCACATGCTGTGGAAATGCCCAAAATTGCATAGATATTGGGCGGAAGTGATTAGTACCATTAATAGTATCTGGAATCTTAGACTCACTACAGACCCTAAACTCTGTTTGCTGGGTTGGTTGGATGAGGAACAGTACACACCCCATACATATATTGCCATCCTCAGAACTTTATTCCTAGCTAGGAAACTCATCGCCAGAAAATGGCTATCTATAACGGCCCCCACACATACAGAATGGATTACATCCGTAAATGATTCTCTTATTAGAGAACAACTCACCTATAAGCATAGAGGTAGCCCACAAAAATTTGAATCTATCTGGGAACCCTGGTTAGACACCCCGGGACTGGCTCCATTGCGACTGGTTCAAAATAGAATCTTAGGCGGTAGACCGACATCAATAAATACACCAAGTTAGTTTATGACACTGAAGAAGAAAGTCTGCGATGGAGCAGTGATACAAGAGTGTTGGGACCTGCAAAGATTTAAAGGTTTATGTTGTGTTATACCCAATGGGTACTGTTTGTTATAGAGCATACTTACCGCCTCCCGCTGTTTAAGGGTTAGCGGTAACAAACTCCACTCAGAGGCCCCCCCTTTTTTTTTTTTTTTTGGGACCGAAAGTGGAGAGAAATAGTATCCTATTAAGAGGACATAAAGGTTGTTTTTGTTTTCCTTTTTTTAAAAAAAAAGGGGGGAAATAAAGAATAAAGTAAAAAGAATGAAGAAACACTACCACAAATGCCTTATTACACATATACATCTTTTATTTCTGATATGAAACTACAAAGCATGTTATTATATATGAGTGACACAATGTACAGATATTTGTGGTCAGATAAATATGCTTAATATATGTCCTTAAATACTACTGAAAAACCTTTGTATGGTTCTTTGATTTTTGTTTTTATTTTTTGTTTTTGATTTTCAATAAAAATTATCTGATTTAAAAAAAAGAAACATTCACCAATGCAAAGGCCGGGTTGGGGGGACACTAGGGAAAAATGGTAGCTGGTATCCCTTCGAAATCCTCTTTTGCTGCATACGCAAAATCTTTTTTGGGTCTTCGGCCTGCTTCAGATGGTGGAATGGTGTCTGGGAAGTGGCGCTCATGAAGTCGGCTAACAGCATCAGAGCAAAGGTTTTCTGGGGGGGGTGTCTTTGTTGATAGACGAGGGAACAATTTAATTAACTAATTTTAGGAAAGAGGTGGGGCTTTCTGTGGATTTGGTCTAGATGATATATGCATTACAAATGGCCAAATAATGAATTCATTAAATAAATCGCTACTTTCTTGTACCAGAAATGGGGCCTCCTTGTTGCCAAATAGGGCCGAAGCATTTTATCATTGAAATCCACCCCCCATGTAAAGATTATATTCTTTGACACATGTTGGCTTTTGAATGGGACCTAGTCTTCTGTGAACCTAAACTGTGGTGTCATTATGGATGATGGACATCATGTACACATTCCTGCTATCCTTCCACCTCAAGGCCAGCACTTCGTTGCTTCTCAAAGTTGCTCTTTCCCCCTTCATAGTTTTTTGTTCACTACAGATTGTGGGAAGCCCTTCCTGTTCTTTCTGGAGGTTCCACAGGCAAATCTTTGGGGAAAAAATGTATGCGTGGGCGAATTGTACATAATTTGTCATAATTTGGATGATTTTAGGAGATCACACTGGGTGTTGTTGAAGTGAAGGAAGCACATAATCATCTCATTTCAGGACCTGGACATTATGGCAGAATAAATGGGCTGACTGTGAACACACAGCCAGCGCTGAGGACTTCTAACAGTCCAGATCCATGTGCCAAAGGTACCCTCAAACAGGATCATCCCGCAACTATTAATGCTAGCAGCCCTGATGAAGGGGGAGTCTTTAGTCCCCTGAAACATGTTAGCCTCTTTTTATTGCTGAAACTTCAAATAAAATACAAATTACTTACCTCTTTGATCCTTTATCCTCTTTTCTTCTACCTTACACGCGGAGTCGACTGTAAGGACGCACACCTAGGTAGCAGCTCAGTCCCCAACAGGGCTCCTCACCACCTTTTTCCAAACTGGACACGGACCTCTGGAAACTAATACTTTCCCTCTGCCCACACCACATCAATCTACAACACTGACTGATAGAATCAGTCCAGCACGATCTACACCCATTCTTCTCAACCAGGTGCACTTTATGGGCACTGATGGGTGACAGGTGCACTTTATGGGCACTAATGGGTACTGATGTAGTGACTGTTGGGTGACAGGTGCAATGGGGGGTAGGGGTGATGTGACAGGTTCTCTTTATTGTGCTTGGTGCAGTACAATAAAGACACAGATTGGTAACTCACTGATCTCTGGCTCTTCTCTCCTCACACTGGAAATGGCGTGTGAGAAGAAATGAGCCGGTAACAGCCAGTTACCGGTCTGTGTTTACATTTGTGATCGGCTGTGAATGGATCATGGCTGATCACGTGGTAAACAGCCGCAGGTCATTGGCTGTTTACCATTGTCAGTGATGAGCTGTGTCCCTGGGAACACGCCACCACCAAAATCCCTGCGCAGCATGCTCCCGATTGTGACCATGCGCCATTTAGAAGGTGGAAGGACTATCTGTGATTGGATGTTACTGGATCACGGCCGATCACGTCGTAAACAGCCATGTCCATTTTCTGTTTACCCCTGTTGGTGACAAGCTGTGTTTTGGGGACACGCCGCCACCGTCAGTGCAGGGCTGCGTGCACCCGATCACGCACATGCCCTATTTGAATGTGCCGGCGTCATATGACGTCTGCCCAGAACGAGAGCTGAACCGCTTCTCCGTAATTTGACTGTGGGCGGGCAGCAAGTGGTTAAGCAATTGAATGAACATTTTCCAAGAGTGGTACATACTTTTTGCCAGGGGTTGTATTCCCAAAAAGATAGAATAGGGCCTAGGCTTGTGGCTAGACTGACTTCCAAATCCCGTTCTTTTTCCCTCCCTAAAATTTGCTCTAGCTCAGCTCTCTTACCCAAAATCCTCAATGAATGATGGTGACTTTACAAGACTTCTACGGTAAACTATACAAGGCTGACGACCCAAGTTCACATCTCAGATTAGCTGAATTCCTCTCCCTAAACTGGCCTAAAAATATTGATCCCACTTTGAAAAACTTATAACAGAAGTTGAGAACCTAGATGTTATCAAGGTCCTCAAGAAGGGCTCTGCCCTGGGCCCAGATGGCTTTTCAGTCTGTCACTACAAATCATTTGCCCCCACCCTAATTTAGCTTACATAATGATTCTACCCAAACTGGGCAGAAACCCAAGTGATGTAAGTAACTATCAACCAATCTCTCTGATTAATAATGATTTAAAAAATGTAACTAAACCCTTAACCGATAGACTGTCTGAATTTAATGCTTTGTATTTCCACAAAGGTCAAACAGGCTTAATTCCAGGCTGACCAACTGAAGTTATTTCCTTGCTTCGTTCGCAGTGGAATTGGGGAATTCCGCAAGAAGGCTTCCTGTTATCTATTGATCTACAGAAGGTCTTTGAGATCGTGGCATGGCAATACCTCTTCAAAGTCCTGGAAAGATGGGGTTTTGGTCCTAATTTCCTGGGAACAATACATGCTCTCTACTCCAACCCTTGCCCTCAGGTGAGACTGCAAGGCCACTACTCAAAACCTTTCAACATAACTAAAGGAACGAGACAAGGCTCCCTTCTCACACTCCTAATATTTGCTACTGCCATTGAGGCACTGGCAATAGCTATCAGGGATAACCCTGACATTTGAAGGGTCCACTGCGGCCCTAAAGAACATAAATGCGCATTGTTTTGTGGATGACCTTCTCCTTTTCATATCCTCACCCCTTATCTCAACCCCAATATCTTTAAACTATTACAGGGATTTGGTTTAGATTTTGGTCTCCAGGTTAATATACAGTATTTAAATCTAAGGCATTAAATGTTTAGGTCTCGTCTTCATTGGTCTAGTGTTTACAGAATCACTTCTCGTTCTCCTGGAGCTCCTGCTCCATCCCTTATTTGGGTGTTAGTCTTGCCTCTGGTATTTGCCAATTGTATACGGTTAACTACCCTGCCCTTTATAAAAAGTTAGACGAGGTTCTTAAAAACTGGTCAAATCATGATTTATCCTTGCTAGGTTGGATCAATTCCATTAAAATGACCCTCTTACCACGCCTCCTTTATCTATTTCGGGCTTTACCTATTCCAAGAGAGCACATCTGAATAGTTTTCAGTCTAAAATTATATGCTTCATCTGGGGAAATAAAGGCCATTGCTGTCCTAAAAGTGTGCTCTTTAGATTGAGAACTCAAGGGGGACTTGACCTTCCAAATTGATGGTGGTACTACCAAGCAGCTCAACTAGCACAGATCTCTATTGTATATTCATGGGGTCTCAAACCAGACTGTATTCTAATGGAAAGGCAAGCTGTCCCTAGCCATACTATTGATTTTCTACTGTGGTATCCTTCCAAATTAAGGCCCCCTTTCACCTAATCTCTTACACTCCCTAGCTGTATGCAATATTTTACATAAACAATCCTTGTTAATCTCTGAACTTCGTCTCTTGGCTCACCTTTTCCATAACTCACAATGTCTTTCCAGAATGAACATTATAGCTCTTCAATGGTGGCTAAAAGAAGGATTGTTTTGTATAGGCCATTTTTTCAACTCTATGGGGCCTCTTTTAGTTGGCTATTGTGTTAGTAAACTAGAAATGCCCCAGAGAGGTTCAGACTCTCTCAAACTTCACACTTTTTGCACTCCATTTGGGCTAATAAACCCGACCCCCCCAGGTTAATTACATATGAGCAGTGGTGTTTTAAGATCTTTGACCAGAGGGGAGGCATATCTATAATCTACTTTACACTGGCTGGGGCCTCAGAAAAACCTGCCTATGCACGGAGTTGGGAACTAGACCTGGAAGAGGACTAGGACTTTGACACTTGGCACCAGTGCTTTCATCATTCCTTTAAAGCGGAGTTCCACCCAAAAATGTAACTTCTGCTTTAAGCACTTGTGACCCCCTGACATGCCATATTTGGCATGTCATTTTTTTGGGGGAGGGGAGTGGGTACCTGGTTTTGAGAGGTACCCAGCTTCCACTTCCTCTCCCAGTGCCGCGGCGCTGAGTGGAAGTTCACCTCTCACCCCTGCCTCCCTGCAATCTTCTGGGACACGTCACAGGTCCCAGAAGATTTCCCAGCCATTCAAGACAGTGCAAATTGTGAATGTGCAGTGCAGGCGCCATGGAGAGGAGGGGGAGAGGAGTGAGGCTTCGGGCGGCCGCATCCCTGGACGGTGGGACAGGTGAGTGTCTGTTTATTAAAAGTCAGCAGCTACACTTTTTCTAACTGCTGACTTTTAATTGGGTGGAACTCTGCTTTAAGATCATTGGCACTCCACATGTTTTGAAACTACATTTCCCATGATGCTCATGCACTCTGTTGTGTAGTTGAGGATCATGGGAAATGTAGTTCCAAAACATCTAGGGTGCCAAGGTTTGCCATCACTGCTTTAAGGGAATCATAGTTACATAGTAGGTGAGGTCGAAAAAAGACACAAGTCCATCAAGTCTCATTGTCACGGAATGTCTCATTGATTGAGGCCAATGTTAAATTTTTCACACGCTGGTACCAAGTCCCCCACACGTCTAGCCAAAATTTATCCTGACTTTTCTCTGTGTTTTTGGGGCTGTAATCACATGGGTTCCTTATTTCACACGTGCAGGTCCTGTCCCCGCAATCGAGGATTCTGAAACAAAGTCTTCCAGATGCTATGCAAGGTCACAGGCAAAGCTATCCTGCAACCCCCCTCAAATTGCTCTTCTAAATCAAAGAGTAAAGCACACTCCTAAATACACTCATGCTCCTCTATTCTACATGTTCTTAGGAGCCCAAATCACAATAGCCCAAGACTGGAAACAGCCCTCTGTTTCCTAGGTAGCTGTAAAACAAAAGATATTCTGGATAATGATGCAGGAAAAACTCGTAAGCATCCTACAAGGACAAGGTTCTGAAATATGAACATATTTGGGAACCGTGGGCGGAATACCTAAACACCCCTCTCTATGACATGCCTTCCCATTTCATTAGTTTGCCTACTCCCTCAGTGACTGTCTTTTTTTTAACCTGCACTGCAGGCTCTTCTTTCTCTGGCCTATTGGACTTTTTCTCCTTTTCTTTCCTATGGGTTATACCTACCCTCAGGTACTTTATGACATGGGTTAGGGAGGGTCAAGGCCCTTATCCCTTATTACTGATGTAGGGCTTGGGGACATGCTGGGGTCCTATATCTCAGCTCTCTGATTCTTCCTGAGATGTCGGGGCCTTCTCCTGTCTCTGGTTTCTGTGGAAATCCATGGCTGACTCATTATACTATGCCACCGAGAATGCCCTTATATTCCCTGGGGAACAGGTATCTATCCGACCCCCTCCTATACATAGCCTTTATAAAAGTTTGGGACTCCCATTGAATTTTCTTTGAATAATCATTGTTTACACAATACTGGTTATACTTCAGACCCCTGAAAGACGATATCTGTCTTGTTCATATGTCTCACCTAGCAAGCAGGATCAACTGTGATCATTTCAACTTTAGCATGGTAATAGGGAGACAGTCATTACTTTCCTGCCCATACTTTTGCCCCACTTGGGGCGCATAGTCCATTCCTCAGGGGAGTAGAATACCCCCAGGGTATTTCCGATCATTGGATCACAAAAGTTAGAGCCTATGTTTAGGTCTCAAAGAATATACATTTACTGTTGTCTACCATGTTTGTTTCCTCCTTACATGCTCCATTGGGGGTTCTTTATTACTCACATTTTGTTATTATTGTACCCCATGTCTTTAATTGCTTTGTATGCAAATTCTTTACTGGATAATTTTTTTTATACTTACCAGAAACGCCCTGTTGCTATGTAGTGCTCCTAATCTGCCACTTCCTGGTCCGCAAAGCTCCTCATCACTTTCTCCCTCGCCTGTGCTCCTGCAAAATGTGAGTCATCATTTTCTAGGAGTCTGTGGGCAGTACTGTGAGCAGAAATCACGTTATTTCCCGACAGGAAATTACGCGATTTAAGGCAGTTGCCATAACAACGGCGCCAGACTGTCAGGGCTGGCTCAGCCATTCCTTCTCTGATCTGACCGCTCAGCTGTTGGCTAATTACCAACTCTCATCTCTCTCCACAGTTAACCAGCTGTTGTGGATCTGCTCGTCAGTCCCACCTACTTAAAGATCTCCAGCTCACTTCATTCCTGCCTTCGCCTTGGTCACATCACAAGAAACCATCTCCTGCGTTCCTGTTTAAAGACTGGCTTTGCTGACATCCCTTCTGGCTCCTTATCCTACTGTTCCTCTACTTGGATCCCTGACTTCTGGCCTGGCTGATAACCTGGTTACTGAACTCTGGTTTGGCTGACTGCCCGATCCGGTTACTGGACTCTGGCTATGCTTTGACTACGCTTACTCTATTTACCTTTTTATTTTTATTAATAAACAAATGTGATTTTACTGTACTTCTGTCTCAGTCTGGTTCATGGCTTCTGACACGGACCTTCCTCCGTTGCCACCCGTTGTTATGGCAACTTTCTAAACAATCGGGGCTACGGCCGCATCACGCCTGAGCGATATATCCAGGGGTGCATGCTGGTTACCCAGTATGCACCTCTCCATCGGTAATCCAGGAAGATATTGCGATTGGGCTTCACATGCCCACAATCATCATGGCAACGGTCAGAAGAAGATTTACTAAGTTGTGAGTATAAAATAAATATGTTATCAACATCCACTAGCAAACATATAATATCATTCTATATGTTAATAATGCATTATGCTCGGATACCTTTAAAAAAAAAAAAAAGTCCGAAACTCTGCAATGAGAAGACACGTGGCCACTCTAGGAAATTAGAGAAGCGGTTTAACCTTAAACTATGTAGGGGATTCTTTACTGTTAGAGCAGTAAGGATCAGTGGTGTCAGCGGGAAGTATCAATAGTTTAAAAAAAAACTCTTAGATGGGCATCTTAGTAAGTGCAATATATAGGAATTTGTGAAATTATATTGACATAAACAAACACATACACACACCCACACAGGTTAAACTGGATGGACTGGTGTCTTTATTCAACCTTACCAACTATGTAACTATGTAAATCATAGACACTGGTGCCCACAAGTCCTTACACCTACTAGAAAATCAGAAGCAGGAAGAGGACTTACCTCTTGCCTTGAGGAAGGTGCTGCACCCAGGATCCCAAGTTGTCTAGCTTACAGCCAAATGGGGCTATTTTGTAAATCTGTTAAAAAAACTAGACTCATTTTTGTCTTCTCGCATAAAACTATCCTTTATACAATTATTTTGGATCCTTTTTCAAAATGTGTTACAAGTAGGGACAAGCTTTGGGTTCGGACTGAAGTAGAATTCGATCCAAACCTTACCTGTTCGGTGTTCAGTTAACAGGTCAACTAGATAAGGGGTTTACCCTCCATCTGCAGCATGAAGTGATACATTTCGCAGCGGGAATACTACCACTGCTACATGTGACAGCAGCCCGTCCAGGCTGGTTGTTGGGAAGCCAATGGCTGCTGGCTTCCTAGTGACCAGTGATGCAGCCCCACCCAGCCCATTCAGCTGTCAGAGAGGATTATGACTGACATCTGAATGCAAATAAAGGGGTGAGGATGGTGGCTGCCATCACTGACTGAATATGGCGATGGCTATATTTGGCATATTGACCATAATGACCAATTATGGTCATGGTCATATTTAGTCAATTTCTTCAGACACCATCCCCACCCCCTTGTTTACAAGCCGGCTATCATTCAGAGAGGATTAGTGTCAGGACAGGACATGTCTTTTCTTTCTGCAGGTCTGTGGGCATCGTTCATTGTGAGTGATGACATACATGACAATGGATTTACATCATGGGACTTCTCTTTTTTCAAATTTACTCTTTATTTTTGTATGAATTAAAAAGGTTACTATGTACCCCCCTACTAATTCACACAGGGGGGCAAAAGAAGTCTTCCAGACTCCAATATACCTTCACCTGCAGTTCCCTCACAACCAATATCCGAGGAAGTGCAGAGAATGCTTGAGCTCAATGTCACTGAGGAGTCGCAGAGTGAGTGGTGGATCCCAATCCTGTTGGTACCAAAGCCCAACAGCACCCTGCAATTCTGCAAAGACTTTAGGAATCTTAATGAATTTTACAAGTTTGACACCTATCTGATGCCCCAGGTAGATGAGTTAACAGAGAGATTAGGACTCGCCTGATATATGTCTATGTTAGACCTCACTAAAGGGTATTTGCAGATACCTCCAACTAAGGAAGCCAGGGACAAAACGGCTTTTTCCACACTGGAAGGCCACTTTCAATATAGAGGATTCTATTTGGCTTACACTCTGCTACACTAACCTTTCAAAGGGTAATGAATAAGACACAACGCCCTCATAGACAATTCACCTTGGTCTACCTGGGTAACATTGTCATTTTTAGTGCCCATTGGGAATCCCATCTTTCCAGAGTTCAAGCTGTCTTACATTCTTTGACGAAAGCCAGATTTTTGGTTAATTCTGAGTAATGTTCAATTGGGATGGAGGAAACCAAGTACCTAGGGAATATTGTGAGTAGGAGGCTAAAAAACCCTAAATGAACAAAGTAGAGGCCAAACAAGATTAACCCCACTCACTAACAAAGAAAAAGGTCAGAGCATTTCTGGGCATAGTTGGCTTCTACCCATGGTTTGTCCCAGACTTTACCATCATTGCTGCACCATTGACTGACTTGACAAAAAGCAGGTAGTCAATAATAATACAGTGAAAGCTTTTCTGAAGCTTAGAGTTTGCATTGTGCCAGCATCTAGTGCTCGTGGGTCCTGAATATTCTAAGGAATTCTAAGGAATTTGTGATGCAAACAGATGCCTTGCATGAGGGCTTAGGAGTGGTCTTGCCTCAACTGGTCAATGAGCAAGAGAAAAACTATGCTGGGGCAGAGCGAGTGTCTCACCATAAAGTGGGCAATGGACATTCTGCTATACTACTAGGCAGGAGATTCCTCCTGGTTTCGGACTATGCCCCATTGACCTGGCTGGGACAAAACAAGTAGGTCAATGCCAGGGTGGCCAGGTGGTTCCAACCATATGATTCGTATCGCTCAAGAATTCAATTTTGTGGTAGAACACAGACCTGAGAGACAGCATCTCTTGGGTACATTGTATGGTGTCAAATCCATCACCTCTGCATTTTGGTAGGTGGGATATGTACAGGATGCCAAAGATGGGTCCTGGACAGGCACTGTTTCAACACTATTTTGTTTGTGGTCCCCTTAAGGGGGATGATTTGTGTTCAGTTGGTGTACTCAGGGGTTCTCACTCATGTAAGATAAAGGTGTTCTGGGATGGTCCAATCAGAGAGAGGGAATGACTGATTTAAAATCCTCTCTGGGTTGATAATGCCCTATTTGGAACATGGAATTTGGAGAGTCAGAGAAATAGTCGGGTGGGAAAGAACCTTCACCTCAGATTACGGGGACTCTGGTCCCAGCACTTAAAGACACAAAGCTCGTAGAGCAGGTGTGGAGTAGGAAGCAGTTTTGAGAGGAGACAAGTCTCTGAAGGGCTCCATGTCTCCTGGAAGCAGCTGCAAAGGGCTTGGATTGGACATTTCTTTCTGTGGGACATCATAAAACATTTAATGTAAAAATGGCTTAATGTAGCTTAATGTGTACTAAACCTCAATCAATCTTTTCACAAACCACCTTACCAAACCTACCCGGGAAGTTTCATGGATTTTTGTCTCCAACCAGGCAAATTAGTGACATTAAGCTTTTTTGGGAAACTTAATGTACAAAAAAGATGTTAGATTGTTTGGTAAAACATAACAAAAAATATTCACATTAACCACTAGCCAATCAACTGTGGCAAGTTGGCTCGGCTGGGCAAATCACTGTAGCTGTACGTCGCTCCTTTATGACGACACAGCAGGCGCGTGCACGTGCCTGCCCCATGTCCCCGGAGCCGATGTGCGTGTGTGTGTGTGAACACATAAATCCCGGTTCTCTCGGGGGAGAGGAGACAGATCATGTGTTCATACTAAGTATAAACAGCGCTCTCTCTCATCCACTAGTCGGTCCCATCCCCCCACAGTTAGAACACACACAGGGAACACAGTTAGCCCCATGATCGCCCCCTAGTGTTAACCCCTTCCCTTCCAGTGTCATTTATACAGAAATCAATGGCTATTTTTAGCTCTGATCGCTGTATAAATGTCAATGGTCCCAAAATAGTGTCAATAGTGACCGATCTGTCCGCCGCAATGTCGCAGTCCTGATAAGAATCACAGATCGTCGCCATTACTAGTAAAAAAAATAATAATAAACATGACATAAATCTATCCCCTATTTTGTAGATGCTATATCTTTTGCGCAAACCAGTCAATATACGCTTATTGTGATTTTTTTTACTAAAAATATGTAGAAGAATACATATCGGCCTAAACTGAGGAAAATTATTTTTTTTAAAAATTGGGATATTTATTATAGCAAAAACTACAAAATATTGTACAAAATATTTTTTGCAAAATTGTTGCTTTTTTTTTGTTTATAGCGCAAAAAATAAAAACCGCAGAGGTGATCAAATACCACCAAAAGAAAGCTCTATTTGTGGGGAAAAAAAAGCAATCAATTTTGTTTGGGTACAACGTCGCACGACTGCGCAATTGTCAGTTAAAGTGATGCAGTGCCGTATCGCAAAAAATGGCTTGGTCAGAAAGGGGGCAAATTCTTCCAGGGCACAGAGCCCCAGCCCGGCCCCACCCCCTCTCTCACCTGATTGGCTAGCTGACTTTGATTGACAGCAGTGGGAGCCAATGGCGCTGCTGCTGTGTTTCAGCCAATCAGGAAAGAGAATCTCGGATGGGTTAAGACACTCGTGGACATCGCTGGACAGAGAGGGACCTCAGGTAAGCGTTAGGGGGGCTGCTGCACACAGAAGGTTTTTTATCTTAATGCATAGAATGCACCTTCTGCCTTTACAACCACTTTAATGCAGCTTAATGTGCAAAAAATAACTTCTATGTAAACTAATTTTCACCAAACTTTACACAATAGAAGAATCTATCTATGCCAACATATTATAACATATTTTTTCATAATCCCAAAACATGTGGCTTAATGTAACAGGAGCTTAATGTTACATTAAGCCAAATGTTTTAGGATTGTTGGTAAATGTGAATAAGTTTTGTTATGTTTTAACAATTGACTTGGATTTATGATGTTGGCATAGATACAGTGCCTTGCAAAAGTATTCAGCCCTCTTGGCATTTTTTGCATTGTTGCCTCACAACCTGGAATTACCATGGATTGTTTGAGGATTTGCATCATTTAATTTACAGAACACGCCCACAACTTTGAACATTTTTTATTTATTTTTTTATTGTGAAGCAAACAACAAAAAGGACAAAATAACAGAAGAAGTCAATGTGCATAACTATTCACTCCCTAAAGTCAATACTTTGTAGAGCCACCTTTTGCGGCTATCACAGCTCCATTATCCAGAGACTTGGATAAGTCTCTATGAGCTTGCCACATCTTACCACTGGGATTTTTGCCCATTCCTCCTTGCAAAACTGCACCAGCTCCTTCAAGTCGGATGGTTTGCACTTGTGAACAGCGATCTTTAAGTCTGACCACAGATTTTCTATTGAATTGAGGTCTGGGCTTTGACTAGGCCATTCCAACAAATTTACATGTTTCCACTTAAACCATTCAAGTGTTGCTTTAGCAGTGTGTGTGGGGTCATTGTCCTGCTGGAAGGTGAACCTCCATCCTAGCCTCAAATCACACACAGAGTGGTACAGGTTTTGCTCAAGAATATCCCTGTATTTTATTTAGCAGCATCCATCTTTCAACTCTGACCAGTTTCCCAGTCCCGACTGCTGAAAAACATCCCCACAGCATGATGCTGCCACCACCATGTTTCACAGTGGGGATGGTGTTCTTTGGGAGATGTGATGGGTTTGCGCCAGACATAGCGTTTTCTTTGATGGCCAAAAAGTTCAGTTTTAGTCTCATCAGACCAGAGCACCTTCCTCCATACATTTTGGGAGTCTCCCAAATGTCTTTTCGCAAACTCAAAATGTGCCATTTTGTATTTTCCTGAAAGTAATGGCTTTCTTCTGGCCACTCTGCCATAAAGCCCAACTCTATGGAGCGAACGGCTTATTGTCGTCCTATGTACAGATACTCCAGTCTCTGCTGTGGAACTCTGTAGCTCCTCCAGGGTTACCTTAGGTCTCTGTGCTCCTCTCTGATTAATGTCCTCCTTGCCCGGTCTGTGAGTTTTAGTGAGCGGCCGTCTCTTGGCAGGTTTGCTGTTGTGCCATGTTCTTTCCATTTGGTTATGATAGATTTGATGGGGCTCCTAGGGATCGTTAAAGATTTGGATATTTTTTTATAACCTAACCCCGACTTGTACTTCTCAACAACATTGTCCTTTACTTGTTTGGAGAGTTTCTTGGTCTTCATGGCAGTGTTTGGTTAGTGGTGCCTCTTGCTTAGGTGTTGCAGCCTCTGGCGCCTTTCAAAAAGGTGTGTATATGTAGATAATGTGACACTTAGATTGCACACAGGTGGACATCATTTCACTAATTATGTGACTTCTGAAGGTAATTGGTGGCACCAGAGCTTTCTATGGGCTTCATAACAAAGGGGGTGAATACATACGCACATGCCAATTATCAGTTTTTTATTTCTGAAAAATATGTATGTATATGTATATATATGATGTATATATTTTTCTAATTTTATTTCACCAACTTAGACTATTGTGTTCTGAATATCTAAGCTCACCCATGCCCACTGGCTGGTCTTAGACTCAGAAGGGAGAGGTATTGAAGTCGTGTGATAGGCACTGGATACTGCAAAATAAAGCTGGATTGCCCAATTTTTTCAACAATAATAGCTTTGTTTTTTTGGATGCCTTACCCAACTGAGCTTGTTGTGTTTTTCTTATTTCCTGCAATTTGGGGCATGGTCAATGCCATCTGTCAGACACAAACCAACTGTGAATATGCCTCACAGCTATCGAGATCTTTGACTTTGCAGGACGTTGCACAATAAGCATTTCTTCCCTCTCTTTATATTATTATACTCCATATCTTCCTGTGTGATTAATGTTTGGCGGAGTGATCCAAAGACTATTTCCAAGTGATTAAATACATTCTTGAAGAGAGATATGTTCCATACCCACAGTGAGGAGTGTGCTCACTAGGGATAGGCGAACGGTTTGGCTCGAGCATAAGTTCGGACCGAACCACGAACATCATGCGGTGTCCACAGCAAATTTGAAAGCCGCAGAACCCCGTTAAATTCTATGGGACACTAACATGAAAAACCAAAAGTGCTAATTTTTAAGGCTTATATGCAAGTTATTGTCATAAAAAGTGTTTGGGGACCCAGGTCCTGCCCCAGGGGACATGTATCCATGCAAAAAAAAAAGTTTTAAAATACGGCCATTTTTTTCAGGAGCAGTGATTTTAAGAATGCTTAAAGTGAAATAATAAAAATGAAATATTCCTTTAAATATCATGCCTGGGGGGTGTCTATTGTCTGCCTGTAAAGTAGTGCATCTTTCCCAGGTTTAGAACAGTACCACAGCAAAATTACATTTCTAAAGGAAAAAAAAACTTAAAACTGATTGCGGCTGTAATGTATTGTCGAGTCCAGGCAATATAGATAAAACTCATTGAAAAAAATGGCATGGGTTCTCCCCCAGTCCATTACCAGGCCATTTCCTTTGGGTATGAATATTAAAGGGAACCCTGAACCAAAATTTTTTTAAAAATTGTGTGTGGGTCCCCCCAAAATCCATACCAGGCCATTCGGGTCTGGTATGGATATTAAGGGGAACCCCGCACCAATTTTTTTTTTTAATGGTGTAGGGGTCCCCCTAAAATTCATACTAGACCTGGGTCTGGTATGGATTTTAAGGGGAACCCTGTGTCAAAATTTTTTTAAAAATGGCGTAGGGGTCCCTCCAAAATCTATACCAGACCCTTATCCGAGCACGCAACCTGTGAATTGGTAACGGGTACATTGTACCCCTACCATTTCACAAAAAAAGTGTCAAAAATAGTAAAAAAGACAGGAGACACTTTGGGACAAGTCCTTCATTAAAAAATAAATCTGACGCCACCAGACGAGCCAAAAAAATAAGAAAAAAAATACACACCAGCTCCGCCTCCCCCAGTCCATACCAGTCCTTCTGGTCTGGTATGGATATTAAGGGGAACTCTGTAAGGGGAATTTTGTAAAAAAAAGTTAGCGTGGGGTCACCCCTAAAATCAATACCAGACCCTTTTCTGAGCATGCAGCCTGGAAGTCAGGATGGGGGGGAACGTGCGACCGCCCCCCCTCCCTAATCATACCAGGCCGCAGCCCTCAACATGGGGGGTTGGGGGGACAAGAGCCTCTTCCTGACAACCCTGGGCTGTGGTTGTGGGGGTCTGCGGGCAGGGGGGCTTATCAGAATCTGAAAGATTCCGTCCCCCCATGTGAATGGGTATAGTCACCAAAAATTAAAAACTACAACAGTTTTTGACAATTCCTTTACTAAAAGAGAAAATAAAAAGTGTTCTGCAATGTAAATACTGTTGTACCAGGAGGATTTGGATTTTGTGGGAATTTCAGAGACTTGGTTCAACAGCTCTCATGATTGGCTGGCAACCAGTCAAGGGTATTCCCTTTATCGCAGGGATAAAGGGGGTAAAAAAGGGGGAGGGGTATGCCTAAATATAAAGAATAATTTACAAGTGAATGTGAGAGATGACATCACTAAGAAAGCTAGGGAGGAGGTGGAATCCTTATGGGTAGAGCTCCAAAGGGAAAGGGAAAATAATACTGGACGTATGCTTTAGGGGGAGACGGACTTCCTATCACAATTTGGATTAGCAGCAAGGATGGGAAGTGTTATCATAACAGGGGATTTTAACCACTTGCTGACTGTGTCACACAGATATACTGCGGCACAATGGCTCTCCTGGGCGAAATCCCGTACGGGTATGTTCTACCCATTTTCAACCATCAGAGGGCGCGCATGCACCCGCTGCATGGCTGGGGACCCAATTAACTTGGCCGGTGGTTGCGATCGCCAGCCATGCGCGATTGTGTGCATGAGCGCTTGCACAGGGATTTGTGTGTGTAAACATTTAGAAAAACGAACAAAAGTCCTGGATGGCTTAACTCCAATGTAAAATTGCATATAAAAGTAAAGGAGAAGGCCTTCAAAAAATACAAGGCTGAGGGATCATCATCAGCATTCAGACTTTATAAAGAATGCAACAAGAAATGTAATTAGGGTGCAATTAGGGCAGCTAAGATAGAACACGAAAGATACATAGCGGAGGAGAGCAAAAAAAAATTCCAAGAAATCAAGAAATTATTTAAGTATGTAAACAGTAAAAAAGGGAGGACAAATCATATTGGCCCCATAAAGAATGAGGACGGACATCTGGTTACAAAGGATGGGAAGATGGAGAAGGTATTGAATTTATTCTTCTCCTCAGTCTTCACGAGTGAATCGGGGGGCTTCAGTAACCAAAACTGCAGTGTTTATCCTCATGACACATCACAGGAAGCACCTCCATGGTTAACAGAGGACAGAATTAAAATTAGACTTGGGAAATGAATAAATCACCGGGACCAGATGGCTTGCATCTGAGGGTACTTAGGGAACTCAATCAAGTAATTGCCAGACCATTGTTCCTAATTTTTACTGATAGTCTACTGACTGGAATGGTACCAGCTGATTGGAGAAAAGCCAATGTAGCACCAATATTTAAAAAAGGGCCCAAAATACATCCCTGGAAATTACAGACCAGTTAGCCTAACATCAATAGTATGCAAACTCTTGGAGAGGATGATAAGGAACTATATACAAGATTTTAGTAATAAGAACGGTATAATTAGCAGTAATCAGCATGGATTCATGAAGAATCGTTCTTGCCAAACCAATCTATTAACCTTCTATGAGGAGGTGAGTTGCCATCGAGATAAAGGAAGGCCCGTAGATGTGGTGTATCTGGATTTTGCAAAAGCATTTGACACAGTTACCCATAAACGTTTACTGTACAAAGTAAGGTCTGTTGACATGGACCATAGGGTGAGTACATAGATTGAAAACTGGCTACAAGGGTGAGTTCAGAGGGTGTTGATAAATGGGGAGTACTCAGAATTGCCAGAGGTGGGTCGTGGGGTCCCCCAGGGTTCTGTGCTGGGACCAATCCTATTTAATTTGTTCATAAACGATCTGGAGGGTGGGGTAAACAGTTCAATCTCTGTATTTTCGAATGATACTAAGCTAAGCAGGGCAATAACTTCCCTGCATGATGTGGAAACCTTGCAAAAAGATCTGAACAAATTAATGGGGTGGGAAACTACATGGCAGATAAGGTTTAATGTAGAAAAATGTAAAATAATGCATTTGGGTGCCAAAAATATGAATGCAATCTATACACTGGGGGGAGAACCTCTGGGGGAATCTAGGATGGAAAAGGACCTGGGGGTCCTAGTAGATGACAGGCTCAGCAATGGCATGCAATGCCAAGCTGTTGCTAGCAAAGCAAACAGAATATTGGCATGCATTAAAAAGGGAATAAACTCCAGAGATAAAAGGATAATTCTCTCTAGATAGAGAAAAGTAGGGCCTGAAAAAAGAAAATGATTTTGAATGGATAGACTTCTTAACAGCTTTCACTCTACCCAAGAAAGATATATAAGGAGGCTACCCACAATTTAGTCATATCTCTGATTTTCACTAAAATGGGAAGAAATTGTGAGTTAGGGGTGATAAGTATTGCCGAATACCATAATGACTGCAGTGACCATGCAAATTGATGGCTATATTAACTGTGGAGAAAGGTCAATGGGCATTGCCACAGATTTGGTTAGGTTCAGCCCCAGACCCAAGAGAGTGTGAAACGTCTATAATATTGAAATGAGATATGGGAGAGAGGTCATGGACTGTGACAAAACCACTAAAACACCATCAGTACAGATGCTAAGTTTATACTTGGCTTTCTCTTTGGTATAACCTTTGATATTAACATAACTCACAATGGCCAAAGGTTCCTTGGTGAGCAAAAGTTCACAGCCTTGGCAGGTGCCTCCCCACACTGCTACTAGTTACAGTCCCCATTGAGCGCAAAATGAGAAAACCTTTTTATCTGCAGCAGGCATTTGTGGAACCCCAGCAATAACAGTAACCTGCTCTCTAGTGTTAACCAAAGTTTTTTGGGCCGTGTCCAACAACCTGGGACACGGATCCAAGTCAGGATGCACCAGACTAGAGGAAATTTCACCCATCATGACCTGTAGTGGAAAGGAATACTTCCACTCAGAGGTAAATATAGTCTTGAGACTTGGAACATGAGCACCAACAACAGCACACTATTATTCACATTGTCAAAATTATCAACATTAGTGGGGTTTGTTGTGGGCGACTCTGGACCGGACCCCTCATAATTGGGCCCTGAAAGAACCAGGGCCTGTAATTTTCTTGATTGTCTAGAAAGTCCATTCTGTACCTGTTCCCATAGTTCAAGAAACAATGGACAGTCCCATCCCACTATGATGTCATATATCAGATTGCTCACCACCCCAACCTCTTGTGTCAGAAAGATACAGCCATGGACAACGGAACTAGGGGGTACTCCCTGGTGTCCCCATGGATACTAGCTACCTACCCACACTTCACACTAAAACTGATCTTCAACCAGGTTGAGATGTGTGGTACATGCTCTCTGTACATAAAAAAATGCTTTCCTGCCAGCCTGGACCCAGTTCCAGGGTCTGGCAGGGCTTTCTTCATAGGTGTTATAGCTGGTTTTGCTGCCCTTGGTGCCAGTTCTTGACAGGGCAAAGCAGGTCCTCCACCACAGGTATACCTCTTGACCATCTAGACCAGCTGATCCATTGTTGTGGGGTCTCCATGACTCACCCAGGGCTGCAGGTCATCTGGTAGGGACCAGTCCTGCAGTCACCTATTCCATCATTTAAGGACCCATCAATTTCTCTGGTTTGCAGCTCTTTTTTGATCAGCTGAGGGGACCTTGGTGGCCAGTCAGGGTGGTATTTCCAGTAATGAATCTCTGGGCGCATACCACATTTAGTCACCCCAAGTTGGGCCAGGATCTCTGCCTTCAACCACTGATAATTCTGGAGGCCCTCCAGACTCAGGTCAAAGTTGGCCTTTTTTAGATCACCAGTAGGGATGAGCCGAACACCCCCCGGTTCGGTTCGCACCAGAACCCGCGAACGGACCGAAAGTTCGCACGAACGTTAGAACCCCATTGACGTCTATGGGACTCGAACGTTCGAAATCAAAAGTGCTCATTTTAAAGGCTAATTTGCATGGTATTGTCCTAAAAAGGGTTTGGGGACCCGGGTCCTACCCCAGGGGACATGTATCAATGCAAAAAAAACTTTTAAAAACGTCCGTTTTTTCGGGAGCAGTGATTTTAATGATGCTTAAAGTAAAAAAAAAAAAGTGAAATATTCCTTTAAATATCGTACCTGGGGGGTGTCTATAGTATGCCTGTAAAGTGACGCGTGTTTCCCATGTTTAGAACAGTCCCTGCACCAAATGTCATTTTTAAAGGAAAAAATCTCATTTAAAACTGCTTGCGGGTTTAATGTCATGTCGGGTCATGGCAATATGGATGAAAATCAGTGAGACAAACGGCATGGGTACCCCCCAGTCCATTACCAGTCCCTTTGGGTCTTGTATGGATATTAAGGGGAACCCCGCACCCAAATTAAAATAAGGAAAGGTGTGGGGCCACCAGGCCCTATATACTCTGAACAGCAGTATACAGGCGGTGCAAACAAGACAGGGACTGTAGGTTTGTTGTTAAGTAGAATCTGTTTGTAATTTTGAACATTTTTAACGTGTTTAGCTCCAGCCAAAAAATCTTTTCTAAGCTTTTTGGAAAACATAGGGAAGGGTTATCACCCCTGTGACATTTGTTTTGCTGTCTTTCCTCCTCTTCAGAAGATTTCACCTCACTTTTTTGTCCCAATGAAAAATGTTTTTTGAAAATTTGGGTTTTTTTGTGGAACAAGGATTGGAAAGCATCAGTGGAAAGGAGAACTTGTTTTCCCATATTAACTCTTACAGGAGAGAATTTCCCTTCCTAGGGGTAGATTTCATCTCACTTCCTGTTGTCTCCTTCCGTTTGCAAGTAGGACTCGTTTGTAAGTTAGATGTTTGAAAGTAGGGTCCTGCCCTATATACTCAGCAGAAATTTGGGCCTTAGGTGTTGCTGTGGCCACAACACTGTAAGCCCTCACAGGGCCCTGCTGTGAAATATTAGATCAAGAATTGTAATTACATGCCCCTGTTGAACAGGAGCTGAAAAATTAGGCCTTAGGCACTGGTGCTGGTGCCACAACACTGCAACCCCTCACAGACACTCTAGTTGGAACGCAGGAACGAGCCCTGCTGCAAATTATTGCTTCAAAAATTGTAATTACACGCCCCTGTTAGACAGGGGCAGAAAAATTGGGCCTTAGGCACTGGTGCTGGTGCCACAACACTGCAACCCCTCACAGACACTCTAGTTGGAACGCAGGAACGAGCCCTGCTGCAAAGTATTGCATCAAAAATTGTAATTACACGCCCCTGTTAGACAGGGGCAGAAAAATTGGGCCTTAGGCACTGGTGCTGGTGCCACAACACTGCAACCCCTCACAGACACTCTAGTTGGAACGCAGGAACGAGCCCTGCTGCAAAGTATTGCATCAAAAATTGTAATTACACGCCCCTGTTAGACAGGGGCAGAAAAATTGGGCCCTAGGCACTGGTGCTGGTGCCACAACACTGCAACCCCTCACAGACACTCTAGTTGGAATGCAGGAACGAGCCCTGCTGCAAAGTATTACATCAAAAATTGTAATTACACGCCCCTGTTAAACAGGGGCTGAAAAATTGTGCCTTAGGCACTGGTGGTGGCGCCCAGAACCAAAAATGTTCTTACAAGCTATCAGCGTGATGATTGAGGAGGAAGAGGATAATTACTCAGGGATAGTCACTCAGCATCAGCATAGGCAGTCTTTGAAGGGATCTGAGATTTCAAAAAAAATTATTCGGTTACATCAGCATCAGGTGCTTGGTAGCTGGTGGTGATCCAAGACTCATTCATTTTTATGAAGGTCAGCCGATCGACCGAGTCGGTGGACAGACGCACCCTGTGATCGGTTACCACGCCTCCAGCAGCACTGAATGTGCGTTCCGAAAGAACGCTGGATGCAGGACAGGCCAGTAGCTCAATTGCATACTGTGCAAGCTCTGGCCAGTGATCCATCCTCAAGACCCAGTAACCCAGAGGATTTTCGGTGGGAAAGGTGTCCAAGTCTGATCTTGCCCCTAGGTATTCCTGCACCATGTAAAACAGACGCTGGCGATGGTTGCTGGAACCGATCATACCTTGGGGCTGCGGACCAAAAAATTGTCTGAACGCATTGGTCAGACGGCCACCTTCTCCACCGCTCCTTCTTTGACTGACCGAAGCCTCAGCAACACGTTGTCCAGAAACAGGAGTTTGTAACCTCCCAGTCTCTGGGAACGCGTTGCACAGACCTTTCTGCAAGGCCTCCCGAAGATGTTTCATCCTCTGCTCCCTCTGCGATGGCAAGATAAGGTCCGCAACCTTACCCTTGTAACGTGGATCAAGGAGGGTTGCCAGCCAGTATTGGTCCTTCTCCTTGATACCACGAATACGAGGATCCTTACGCAGGCTTTGCAGGATCAGGGAGGCCATGCAGCGTAGGTTTGCTGAGGCATTCGGTCCGGAGTCCTCTGGGTCACTAAGAACGACATGGTCCGCAGCCACCTCCTCCCAGCCACGTACAAGTCCATGTGTTTCTTGGGACTGATCCCTTAAAGACTGCTGCTGATGCTGAGTGCCAGGCTCCACCTCCATACTGACACAATCTTCCTCCTCCTCCTCTTCCTCCTCGTCCTCTTCCTGTGTGATCGGCGGGCACGCAGGAACACTGTCTGGATAAAGGGGGCCTTGAGAGCTAAGGAAGTCCTCCTCTTCCTGCCTCTGCTCTGCCTCAAGTGCCCTGTCCATTATTCCACGCAGCGTGTGCTCCAACAGGTGGACAAGGGGGACAGTGTCACTGATGCATGCACTGTCACTGCTCACCATCCTCGTGGCCTCCTCGAATGGTGACAGGACAGTGCATGCATCCCTGATCATGGCCCACTGGCGTGGGGAAAAAAAACCAAGCTCCCCTGACCCTGTCCTGGTGCCATAGTCGCACAGGTACTCATTGATGGCCCTCTGCTGCGTGTGCAGCCGCTGCAGCATGGCCAACGTTGAGTTCCACCTGGTGGGCATGTCACAGATTAGGCGGTTCTTGGGCAGGTTAAACTCCTTTTGGAGGTCCGTCAGCCGAGCACTGGCATTATATGACCGGCGGAAATGCACACAGACTTTCCTGGCCTGCCTCAGGACATCCTGTAAGCCCGGGTACCTGCCCAAGAACCGCTGCACCACCAAGTTAAGGACGTGAGCCAAACAGGGCACATGGGTCATTTGTCCCTGTCGGAGGGCAGAGAGGAGGTTGGTGCCATTGTCGCAAACCACCATTCCTGCCTTAAGTTGGCGTGGCGTCAACCACCTCTGAACCTGCCCCTGCAGAGCTGACAGAACCTCTGCCCCAGTGTGGCTCCTGTCCCCCAAGCACACCAGCTCAAGCACCGCATGGCATCTTTTGGCCTGCGTACTTGCGTAGCCCCTTGAACGCCTACGGAGCACCGCTGGTTCCGAGGAAGAGGCCATGGAGGAAGAAGAAGAGGAGGGGGTGGAGGAGAGAGGTGTGTCACAATCAGCATTTTGGAGGCGTGGTGGCGGAACAACCTCCAACACTACTGCACCTTGTCCTGCATCCTTCCCAGCTGCCAGCAGAGTCACCCAATGCGCCGTGAAACTTAGGTAACGTCCCTGTCCATGCCTGCTGGACCATGAGTCAGCGGTAATATGCACCTTACCGCTGACCGCCCTGTCCAGCGAGGCATGGACATTGCCTTCCACATGCCGGTAGAGAGCCGGAATCGCCTTCCGTGAGAAAAAGTGGCGTTTGGGTACCTGCCACTGAGGAACCGCACATTCCACAAACTCACGGAAGGGGGCAGAGTCTACCAACTGAAAAGGCAGCAGTTGAAGTGCTAGCAATTTTGCCAAGCTAGCATTCAACCGCTGGGCATGTGGATGGCTGGGAGCAAACTTCTTTCGGCGGTGCAGCAGCTGGGGCAGGGAAATTTGCCTGGTACAATCTGACGTCGGTGTACCAAAAGCAGATTGCCCACAAGTACTTGGCTGTGACACACCTAATTCTACACCTTCATTCCTCTCACTGCAGGTCTCAGAGAGGACTGAAGGTCTAGTGGGGTTGGAAATCTCAGCTGATGAGGAGCAAGGAGAGATCCTCTTTGTTCTTTGGTGTGGGTCTTTTAGATACGCTTGCCAACGAACTGCATGGCAGGTCAACATATGTCTGGTCAAGCATGTGGTACCCAAGCGGGAGATATTTTGGCCACGCGAGATACGCTTGAGACATATGTTGCAAATAGCAGCGGTGCGATCTGATGCACTCGTCTCAAAAAAGGCCCACACCAAAGAACTTTTTGAATAACGCGCAGAGACTGCAGCGCCCTGCACATGTGGAGCTTTGGGGTGTGATGCAGTCAATGTGCTGCCCTTAGGCTGGCCCCTGGAGGGCATCCTGCCTCGTTGGTGATGTGCCGCCGCCTCCTCCTCCTCCTCCTCCTCCTCTCTCCTATCAGGCACCCACGTTGAGTCAGTGACCTCATCATCCCCTCCCTCCTCATCACTGGAGCAAACCTGGCAGTATGCTGCAGCAGGGGGAGCATGACTGCCAGATTGCTGTCCTTCTTGGGCACCCCCTCTGTCCGCGCTCATGTTACTGCCTTCATCGAGCTCAGTATCGTCATCAGAGCCTTCCAAACGCTGGGCATCCTCCTGGAGCATGTACCCAACACTGTGGTCAAACAGTTCGAGGGAATCCTCATGAGGACATGGTGGAGCTAGGGAAGGAGTCACTGATGACATTGAGCTGAGGGAAGAGGCCGCTGCTTTGCCAGACAAAGCACCCTGGGCATGGGTGAGAGAGGATGAGGAGGATGAGGACGGCTTGGTCATCCACTCGACCAAGTCTTCCGCATGTTGCGGCTCAACATGGCCAGCTGCCGAAAAAAAGGCCAAGCGTGTCCCATGGCCACGTGCTGATGAGGATGCACCGTCTCCACGACCAGCACTAGACACAGAGCCTGCTTGCCCTCTCTTATTGGCTTGTGACTGTCTGCCTCTCCTTCTTGGCCTTCCAGACATACTAATGGCCTGTAGCTGCACTAAGCTGGGATAGAACACCTGTAATTTTCTTCAAGTAGCTTTATATACTGTAACCAGACAAGCCTTCCTGTCAGTAGGAAGATAACAGGAACGGATCTAGCTGAACACTGTGAGCAGGACGCACTGTACTAAATGTAAATAGTCTAGCTGCCTGACCGTGGTACTAATAGGATCAAATAGAACACCTGTAATTTTCTTCAGGTAGCTTTATATACTGTAACCAGACAAGCCTGCCTGTCAGTAGGAAGATAACAGGAACGGATCTAGCTGTACACTGTGAGCAGGACGCACTGTACTAAATGTAAATAGTCTAGCTGCCTGACCGTGGTACTAATAGGATCAAATAGAACACCTGTAATTTTCTTCAGGTAGCTTTATATACTGTAACCAGACAAGCCTGCCTGTCAGTAGGAAGATAACAGGAACGGATCTAGCTGTACACTGTGAGCAGGACGCACTGTACTAAATGTAAATAGTCTAGCTGCCTGACCGTGGTACTAATAGGATCAAATAGAACACCTGTAATTTTCTTCAGGTAACTTTATATACTGTAACCAGACAAGCCTGCCTGTCAGTAGGAAGATAACAGGAACGGATCTAGCTGAACACTGTGAGCAGGACGCACTGTACTAAATGTAAATAGTCTAGCTGCCTGACCGTGGTACTAATAGGATCAAATAGAACACCTGTAATTTTCTTCAGGTAGCTTTATATACTGTAACCAGACAAGCCTGCCGGTCAGTAGGAATTTAACAGGAACGGATCTAGCTGAACACTGTGAGCAGGACGCACTGCACTAAATGTAAATAGCAGGAACGGATCTAGCTGAACACTGTGAGCAGGACGCACTGCACTAAATGTAAATAGTCTAGAAGATAACAGGAACGGATCTAGCTGAACACTGTGAGCAGGACGCACTGCACTAAATGTAAATAGTCTAGAAGATAACAGGAACGGATCTAGCTGAACACTGTGAGCAGGACGCACTGCACTAAATGTAAATAGCAGGAACGGCTCTAGCTGAACACTGTGCGCAGGACGCACTGCACTAAATGTAAATAGCAGGAACGGATCTAGCTGAACACTGTGAGCAGGACGCACTGCACTAAATGTAAATAGCAGGAACGGATCTAGCTGAACACTGTGAGCAGGACGCACTGCACTAAATGTAAATAGCAGGAACGGATCTAGCTGAACACTGTGAGCAGGACGCACTGCACTAAATGTAAATAGCAGGAACGGATCTAGCTGAACACTGTGAGCAGGACGCACTGCACTAAATGTAAATTGCAGGAACGGATCTAGCTGAACACTGTGAGCAGGACGCACTGCACTAAATGTAAATAGTCTAGAAGATAACAGGAACGGATCTAGCTGAACACTGTGAGCAGGACGCACTGCACTAAATGTAAATAGCAGGAACGGATCTAGCTGAACACTGTGAGCAGGACGCACTGCACTAAATGTAAATAGCAGGAACGGATCTAGCTGAACACTGTGAGCAGGACGCACTGCACTAAATGTAAATAGCAGGAACGGATCTAGCTGAACACTGTGAGCAGGACGCACTGCACTAAATGTAAATTGCAGGAACGGATCTAGCTGAACACTGTGAGCAGGACGCACTGCACTAAATGTAAATAGTCTAGAAGATAACAGGAACGGATCTAGCTGAACACTGTGAGCAGGACGCACTGCACTAAATGTAAATAGCAGGAACGGATCTAGCTGAACACTGTGAGCAGGACGCACTGCATTAAATGTAAATAGTCTAGATAGAAGATAACAGGAACGGATCTAGCTAAACTGAATACAGTGTATATATATATATGCAACACCTGGGATGCATATATATACACAATACACTGTAAGTGCAGCTAACTGACTGACTGTTCTGCCTAATCTATCTAACTCAAATCAAATGACACTGTCTCTCTCTCTCTCTATCTCTCAGCACACCGGAACACACACTACACAGGGCCGCCGTGCAGGCGGCCTTATATAGTGTGGGGTGTGTACTAAATCCCCTGAGCCATAATTGGCCAAAGCCACCCTGGCTTTGGCCAATTACAGCTCTCTCTACTGACAGCGCTGTGATTGGCCAAGCATGCGGGTCATAGTGCATGCTTGGCCAATCATCAGCCAGCAATGCACTGCGATGCCGCAGTGAATTATGGGCCGTGACGCGCCACACGAATTTAGCGCGAACGGCCCATAACGTTCGCAATTCGGCGATCGATCGAACAGCCGATGTTCGAGTCGAACATGGGTTCGACTCGAACACGAAGCTCATCCCTAATCACCAGTATGGAAAGGGGCAACAATGCCAGCCCATTGGCCTTGAGACCACTCCTTTCTCTCTCTCTTTCTGCTATCCTCTCAAAAGTGGTTATAAACACTTGTGCTTGGAAACACATAGCATAGCACATAGCATGACATTACATGACAAAACATGAGTTTTACATAAAGCTTTTCTAATGGTCTTCTTTGTCATCTAAAAAGTTCTATTGATTTAGTAAAAACTATTTTTCTTTATTTTTTTATACTGTAAGAGATGCTGTATAGAATGATCACCCATCCGCCCACTGAGTACAATATATTGCTTATCAATCATAAAGATCCAACATATATCAAAACCTACATCAGGGTTTCTGTACTTGGGAGAAAAAGGAGAAAATTATTTGGTGAAAATATTTGAAAAAGTATTATAGGTTGCTCATAAATCAAACTAAAACTGATTTTTTTTCAGATTTTTCTCTATTTGTTAGCTTTAACTGTATATAATCTGATCTGGGTATTTATAAAAACTTTGTTCTAATTAATAGCCCTGTAGGTGCATAAAAATGGTAAACAAATATTTTGAGGATAACCAAAGTGTATTGAAACTGCTACATTTGGTTTGTGGGGTACAATGACCCCTGGTCATGTAAGGGTAAGTACAACCACGTGCACCCAACATGTTTACATTTTATAAAGGACATTGCTGAATTTTTTAAACAACTGAAAATGGCACAGAAATAAAAAGTGTCAATGTTCACAATTACATTTTCACCATGATGCCTGGATTAATTTTAGGTGAAAATACGACTTCATAAGTGCCTCCATAAGGTCCTTGTTCCTCAGGCTGTAGATCAGAGGATTCAGCAAGGGGTTAATGAGGGAAGTTATGACTGTAAACAGTTTATTTAAATTGACTATATCATTGGAAGAGGGGACCAAGTAAATAAAAATGAAGCAGCCATAAAAGATGAAGACCACGGTGAGGTGTGATGTGCAGGTGGAGAATGCTTTCCTCTTTCCAGTCTTGCTATGGATTCTAAGGATGGTACTGAAAATATAGATATAGGGAAAAAAGGTCAAAAGAAAGGCTCCCAATCCTGTACTACCACCTAATACAAATATGACCATCATGTTTATGAAGGGGTCAGTACATGTAATTTGATATAAGTGTGGGACGTCACAAAAGAAGTTGTGGATGGAAGATGTTCTGCAGAAGGACAACCTGAGCAAAAATAAAGTATAAACCAAAGAGATGGAATATCCTGCAACCCAGATCAGAGAGGCCATTTGAATACAGACTCTCCAAGACATAATTAGTTTGTAATGTAGAGGGTGGCAGATGGCAATGTATCGGTCGTAGGACATTGCTGAGAGCAAGAAAAGTTCTGAGCAAACAAATGAGATGTAGAAAAAGACTTGGGTTATACAGGCAGGAATGGATATTGATCGGCTTTTTGTGACCAAATCAAAGAACATCCTTGGTGAGGTCACTGATGAATAGCACAAGTCCAGAAATGCCAAGTTGGCAAGAAAAAAATACATTGGGTTGTGCAGATGGTAGTCAGTGAGGACCAAGAAAAAAATAAGAAGGTTTGTGAAAAGAGTCATCAGATAGATCAGAAGGAAGAGCACAAAAAGTGCATTCATGGTCTGTGGATGGTCTGATAGACCCACAAGAGTGAAAGAGGAAATCTCTGTCAGATTTCTCATATTATTATTTTTTTCTCTGTTTAAATGTATCACTATAGAAGAATTATAAAATTATGAATCTGGGGATGAATTGGAAAACCTGTACGGTGTACCTTCACAGTGCATTAAGGTTTACATGTAGGCATTTCTAGCACTGAATGATTTATTATTTTATAAAATGTCGGCATTCCCGCAGGATAAAGCTTTGCGTTGTTAGAACACAAAGCTGAAAGTCTCATTATTGATCTCTAAAGATGTAATTTATAACACCTTGGGAACCCCTTTTCTATAATTGAGAACAGTCTTTAAAATTTGAATTTAGAATCCACAGAAAGTGTTTTTACCTTTTGGTCACCTATTTTATTATGTTGGCTAGTGGAGAAAGTGATCTAAAACACTATAAAAGGAGCATTGCTTTTCTTTTTGCTTCCATCATTTTGTAGCTACATTTTATAAGGGCTGCCAAAAAAAACTTAATTGAATCACACAGTTGATAGGCAGTAAGGAAAGTAAATATTGTCCAGGGTCAACACAGTTTGGTAGAAGCAACAACAGTCCAAAATGCAGAAACACAAGACACAGGTAGCTGTCTTACTGAAAATCATTAGGTCTGGCGCTACATGGTACAGAGGTGAGACAGCTTAGCTCCCACTAAGCCTGCTGAAATCAGCATATAAAACTGCTCCAGGAGCTCACCCGCAGCCGACTCACCTATCACCAGTGCTGGGCACATTAATGGACCGGTTCATTGAACGATCCTGCCCGCAAACACAGCACAGCCAGACTGACAGCTCAGAGCTGCCCGTTGCCAAGACCAGCATGGCGGGACCCGTAGCCATGGAGGATCTCCCTGAGTAGAACTCCCGGCTCCCTCTCAACTCTGAACCATTTCTCTCAGCAGCTCCGTGCGCCCCTGCAGTGACCGATCCTGCATATGCCCGAATTGCTGAAGCTGTGGCAGCCCTTCTCACCCCCACCATCTCTTCAGCAGTGGAGGCGGCTGTCACACAGGGCATGGCTCAGCTTCAGAAGGAGCTGGGAAAGCAGCTGCAGTGCATACAGGAAACAGAGCACCTCATTCATAGAGGATGAAATGCTTCAAGCATCCAACACTTTCCATGCGCATGATGAAGCTTTACAGGCTATCCAGGATAAGTTAGAAGACCTGGAAAACTGTTCCAGGCGGAGCAATTTGCATATTATTGGCATCCCAGAATCAGTCAAGGCTAACGAATTGGCAAAGCTGTGCTCCTCCGCCATCTCCAAGGCACTGGGGTTCGACACACAGTGCATAGTGGAAAGGGCGCATATGCTGGGTCCTCTTATTGAAAACAGATCATCTCCAAGGCCAGTCATCACCCGCTACCTGAATTATGCAGACAAACAGCTTATACTACAAAAGTTTAGGCAACAACGCACCCTGCAAGTTGATGGCCATAATCTCTTATTGTTTGCAGACTACTCTGCAGAGGTGTCCCGCAAATGCAAAGCTTTCGGCCAGGTCTGCTCTGTTCTTTTTCAACAACACCTCAAATTTTCCCTCGCCTACCCCGCCATCCTACTTCTCACGACATCAGATGGCCAGCACATGACATTTCACTCCCCTTTAGAGGGGGAGCAGTACCTCAGATCTTTAAATCTAAAGCCTTCAGAGAAAATGCCACCAGCCAGGAAGGAGTCCCTCTCTTGCAAGGATCAACGCAGCCCACGAAAAAATGCTCCCAAGAAGATTAAGTTTGGATATTTTTCTAGCCGCAGGCGATTATACTGACTCTCGGAGGGAGCCCAAGGTCAGCTCCTTGTGTTTTTTCTTTTTTTGACCCAGGTCTATCCACAGATCTGGTAACCTCCTGGCAATTCTGAGGTTGCATTTCTACTCACTGTAACGGACCTGATGATCCAACTAGAACCTGGTCTTCTGTTTCTTGGTTATATTGGTTACTTAAGTTTACTGTTACCTATATATTACCCTGTTTATGGCACTGGAAGGGATGCTCTACCTGAGGGTGCAGTCTATTTGTACTACCTATGCCTCACACCGCTCCTGTAGAGCATCTTCTCTACTTGCCAGTGGACTAGAGCTTTAGGGACCTAGAGCCTAGTGATACACAGTGTGGAAAAAAGTGAAGCCAGTGATACAGACATTTTATAGTTTTGTTGTTTATTCCCTTTTATTGACCTTTCTGAACCTCCTCCATCCTCTTCTGGATTTTCCCATCTGCCTACCTTTCCCCTCACTTTTTACGGGTAGCATCACACTCCTTTTCTGCCCATGGTTTTGGTCTTCTGGGAGTACCTATTCCACTAGCTAAAAACCCATTACCCCTCCCAATGGCCACCAAAAAAATATGTCAAAGGTCTTCGCTCCCCTATAAAACGCATGAAGGTACTACGTCACCTTAAACGCTTACGGGGTGACATTGCCCTACTCCAGGAAACCCATTTATCAGAAATAGACTTCTTCCATCTCAAAAAACTTTGGGTAGGGGAGGTGGTGGGGTCCCCAGCTGTAGGCCCAAAAGTAGGAGTTATCATACTGCTGCACAAAAGCCTTCCTTGTACTATTCAGTCAGTAATTTGTGATGACCTTGGTCGTAAAGTCTCCTTAGACCTTCAGTTTTCATCCCGTATTATCCAGATAACCAACATCTCTGCCCCAAACTCTCCCAGCTCATCCTTTTTCAAAGACACACCTGCGTAGATCATGCAACACCCACTGCCCCTTCACATTGTAGGAGGTGATTTTAATATGGTAATGCACCCAGATGAAGACCATAGATCACGTAAACCCCATAGGGCTAGGTCAGGAGCCACACTTACACATGCAGACTACCCACTATCTCATATGGTGTCCGCATTGAACATGCTAGACCCCTGGCACCTTAGTCACTCTACAGACAGAGAATTCACTTTCTACTGCGCTTCTCAAGACTCCCTGGCCAGACTAGATTACTTGTTCTGCTCCCCCTTCTTCTCCCATCCATCTGTAATTCTACTATACATGATATGGCCATTTCATATCACTCTGAGATATCTCTAACCATAGACATTCTTCAAACATTCAAGCGACCCCTAAAATTTGGAAATTACCCAATTACTTAGCACAAGATGAGGACTCCCTACATACCATACGTACGACATGGTCGGACTATGTCTCTCTTAACCAAGAGCATATGAGTGATCCTATTTTATTCTGGGAAGCAGGAAAGGTATTCCTTTGAGGCAAAATTATTGCCTATACTTCCTCTTTTAAGAAAGCCACATCGCAAAAATACAAACAGGCTAGTGAAACCCTCTGTCAAGCCCAATGTAATTTAGCAAGTTCTGACTCGCCAGAACACAAAACTGCTTGGCACAAGGCCACACACGCTCTTTGGATCTATGGGTAGATCAGCAAGAACGGTTAAAACAGTCCTTTCTAGATGTGCAACTTCATAAATTTGGCAATAAACCTGGCAAACTACTTTCTAGGCTCACCAAAGGCGCTTATAAACCAACACATATCATGGCACTTAAAGACAGCGCAGGCCAACTTACACAGTCCCCACAAGAAATTTCTACAATTCTAGAAGCCTATTATACGGCTATATATTCCAAAGATCCAGTAGACAAAGACACAGCCCACTCATTTCTAGATGGCATAGTACTTCCCAATGTCCCAGCTAAATGATCTCAATGCACCCATATACCCAGAGGAAATAACTTTCACAATTAAAATGTTGGCGAATAGCAAAGCCCCTGGTCCTGATGGGTATTCTGCCGAGTTCTTTAAGGCAATCAGTGAAGACATCCTCCTCAGCCTCCAATCCCTTTACAATGCAATGTGTAATGGAGACAGATATATGCCTACAGGTTCTCAGGCCTATATTAAAGTCCTTGCCAAGAGAGGGAAGGACCCCTCCCTTCCTGGTTCTTACCAGCCAATCTCCTTACTTAATCTGGATGCCAAAATACTGTCCAAAATTATTGCTTCCAGCCTAGCTCCTTTACTTCCTTCTTTAATTCACCCGGCTCAGGCTGGCTTTGTCACCAGCCACTCTGCAACCTCCAACATCTGCAAAGTTCTGGCAGCCCTTGAGTATGCCAAATCTCATCCATCAGAATATTATAACATTGGACAGCAATTATAAAACTGACGCAGAAAAGGCCTTTGACAATGTCAATCTCAACTGGTTTTTCACAGTCTTATTTAAATTTGGTTTCACGGGACGTGTCCTTGACTTCTTGCAGAACATATACTCCAACCCATCGGCCCAGATTATCACCTCCGGAGGCATCTCAGGTAATATTCCCCTCCATAAAGGCACAAGACAGGGGTGCCCCCTATCACCCCTTTTGCCCAGCTTGGCCTTGGAACCTCTTTCGAGATACCTGCTAACCTTCGCCCTCCTCTACGGTATCAAAATTGGTTCAAGGGAGTATGGCATTGTTTGCTGACAATATGTTGATCTTTACTTCAAACCCATACTCCGATCTTGATACCCTACGATCAGTTTTAGACATCTTTCGTACCTGCTCTGATCTACGGGTAAACTATGACAAGAGTGAAGTTCTGCCCCTTACTCAATCCGTCTCTTCGCGATGGGATGCATCTTCCCTGTTTCCACTAGCCCAATAATTTATTGTTTATTTAGATATCAGGCTAGGGAAAGAACCCTTTTCACTCTATCACCTCAACTTCCCCCCATTGTTCACTAAAATTATGAAAGAGCTGGAGGCCTGGATGACTCTACCTTTTTCGTGCTTCGGAAGATGCCACCTAGTTAAAATGGTGAGTTTTCCTCACCTTCTATACCCTCTACAAACTATCCCCCCCCTTGAAACATTAAGAAGTGCAAAAACTCAATAAGGCTATTACTTCCCTTCTATGGTGTAAGAAAAGACCTTGCATTGCTTTGTCTAAGCTGCATCCTCCCAAAGGCAAAGGAGGAGCTAACCTCCATGATATTAGAATGTATAACTTGACATGTTTGCTTAGGTATGGATTAGATTGGGTGTCTCAGTCTTCCATTTATGCCAATTATACTTTAGAATCTAGTCTAGCCTCTCCTTACCATCTCTCTGGTATTTTACATAGTAAAATACAACCCCTCCCAAAGGACTTACAAAATAACATTCTAATCCGCGACACGGTTATTGCCTGGTGGGAGATCAGGAAAAAGCTTCATCTGCCTCCGACATCTCTTGATCCAAGGCAATCCCATGTTTCCTCAAGCAATGAAATACAAGGTTATGACATTTGGCGCATTAAGGGCTTGGTAAAAACAACCTCTTTATTCCACCTGGATACAATGAAACCAAAACCCTTCTATGAGTTAATGATCGAGTTTCAACTTCCTTCAATGCACCTTCTATATCATAACCAGGAGCTTTCATACACAACTTACAGCTGCCAGGATGCTTCAAAAAGATTCCGTCTATCCATGATTGATCGTCTGCTTAACAAATGCACCTACCCTATCTCCGATATTTACAAATCATTACGTTCAGACATTAATACCAATACGGCCAAAGTACTCTTTAAGAACTGGCACAAGGGCCTTCCAGAGGTTTACTTGTGTGACAAATTTCTGGAAGGCTATCTGAAACTCTGTAAGTGCATCATTAATGAAACATGGAGAGAAACTCAGTTCAAATTAATCCATAGAGCCTTCATCCCGTTTCTTTCCTCAAATTCACCATCACACTTGGCAGCATATCCACAATGTGGATCCAAAAAACCCTCACTCTTCCACCGCTTTTGGCTCTGCCCTCCAATCTCCACCTTTTGGGACCATATCATCACCTTCATACATAGAATCACAGAATTACTCATTCCCAAGACACCTCAGCTATTGCTATTTAGTTACAGCTTACCCAAACATCCACACCCTGAAGAACTCAGGATATGTATATCTCAATGGACCCACCTCTGCCTCCTAGCGGCCCGTAAAAATATTTTTAAAGTATGGACTACCTCTCACCCACCTACCATTTCTGCAGTGTAGAAAGACCTCATGACACTGTCCTATCAAGAAAAACTTGACACTGTACTGCAAAACTATGCTCCCACTAAGCAATTCTATATAAGATGGCGTTCATTTATCAAGCATACTTTCTCACAGCCCGAGATTAGGACTTTATTGACTTCCTTCCAGTACACCGAATGGTATCTGAAGGCCAACATGACCGACTCCCTGGGCAAACTGAAACTTGCAAGCCAATAATGCCCGGTAATATACTTGACTGTCTATATTATTTCTGACTCCTAATGATCTACACTGTCTATTGTATTTTTTCTGTGAGTACTCTCAGTTTTGTTCTGCTAGAAGTCATCCAACCCTCCTGTTAACTCTCTCTCCATGTTCCATGCCAGAAAGTTTTACTATATAATAGTTAACACAATACAATTATTCTCTATATCGTTACACTTGTTATTGAACAAAATCCAGCTCAACTTATTATCTTTACCTTCTTATCTTTACCTATGCTTACCCGATTGTCATGATATACTGTTCATCTATTTAAACTACCACTGTATCTTTTATGCATTAAACTCTGAATAAACATTAATAAAAAACAAAAAACAACAAAAAAACCCCACATTGGTCATTGTACCACATACACTTGCGATATTTATCACGTAACAGCCCATGCACTAACATTTGGCGCCCGGACGATCAGAACAGTTTTTGTTACATGTTTTGTGTTTTGTGTTTGTGAGTCCTGTATGCACTGTGATTGACAGTGTTCATGTTTATCTGAGTGATCCTTTGAAGCTGGAAATTAAATTTTTTTTAGAATGCAACACTTTGCAATACAGTTATTACTGAAGTTTACATTTTTCCATTAAAAAAAAAAATAATCGTTAGAGGTTCATTCCTTACATTGGGGTGGCTAATAATTGGCCAGTGGTCAATGGACGGAAGCACCAACAAGCCTAAAACTGGAGACATGAGTCACAGGGAGGTGTCATTCTAAAAATAAATAGAGCTGCAGCCCTTAGGTATGGAGTGGTGAAAACTGGCCACCAAAGTTTGAAGGCCGCACCAAGTGAAGCCAGAAATCTTCTTAAACAAACTCATGCTGCAGCCCTTGGGTTTGGGTGGGAAACAAATTAACACAGCATACAGTACACCAGGGGCATGTAGTAGGGGGAAATCAAAGATGAAGGTTCCAAAATTAGTACATTAGTTGAGAAGTTGACCATGTGTCCCATTTGTTATGGAATTATTGAATGGTTTAATGGATAGAGGGATGAATTCTCTTTATAAGAATTAGCGAGTCTCTGTTATAGACTTCAGCTACGGAGGTTTATTGTGAATGGCAATGTAAGGTGATAACCTATTGTATCACACTGAACAGGAGATGTAAGAAGTTTCTCATGATGATAAGAGACAGGGGCGGAATAGGGGCAAACAATAAACATATAGGAAGAGTTAGCTTAATGGGTTGTACTGTCTACTAGGCAGCTAAAGCCATAACTAGCTGCAACAGTGTGCTTAGCATTGGACAGCTTCAAAAATGTTTTCAAAGAACCCAGCACTCTGAGATACTTCAGGAAAATCGTGTGAAGTTTTTGAGGGGTCATATACCATCTTCTGTGTCATTGTACTGCAATCTTGTGTATTTAAACCTCCATTCCCAGACGTTGCCTTTTACGGGGAAATGCTTCGGCAGGAGTCGAGAGCTGTGACGTTATTATGATCCAGAGCTGTTGGTGATTCCACGGTCGGATTATCCTTTCTCTACTGCTGGATTGTTTCTGTTTTGCTGTAAGTGCAAAATTCTAGCTTATTAAACATTCAAGTTTGACACATTACGTGATGAGTCTTCCTTCTGTTTGAATCCTATGCATGTACCGAGTGTAAGGTGCGGAGGGAATCTGGATCGGAGTGCACGGGGCTGAGACGCTGGTTTTTGGGCTTTTGGATCCATCTGCCACGGGGGGTTGGAACATCCACTGGATAAAGCTACATATGAGATATCCACACAACGAAAAACAAAACTGCCCATTGCTCTGTGCTTCTCCCGAAGAAGCAAGACTTTGCTAGCGAAACACATCGAGACCCAGCACAGCTGTCCTAGACTGTTGTCAGTCACTTTCATGACATATCCAGGTCTTACGGAAAGGTTTATTATATGAATGTAAAATCTACTAATATGTTGATGTCTATCATATATTTTTTGTTCTGTACTAAGTGTTGTTTTTAAATGTTTGTTAATAAATTGTTTACAAATTTTGCTCTGTGCGTTTGGTGTGTACTCTTTTAAAAGTCCCATGCGCAATTTTGTTTTTTGTTGTGTGCATACTATTGGGGACTGAGTGTCACCTCTACCCATCTCACACCAGCTCTTCTTTTCTTTGTAATATTCATATGAGATATCTACTCTATGCGTATCATGATCTCCTATAATTAAGAGATCCTATGGATCTGGTAAGAGGCACATTTAATCATTCCAGTGGTGATACACGGATTTATCGTTACTTGTTACTGGGAGCGGTGCACAGCACAATATCCTGTTGGAACATGATATGAACACATATTTTGGATGGATATATATGGATATTTAATTTATTTTATTTTTTTTATGGAGTTTTTCGTTGACATTAGGTATTAATATATTCAGGATTGGACATTATATAATTTTTGACACATTATATGAACATTTTTGATGGACACATATGGACACTTGTCTGAATTGACTTTATTGATTGTTATGCCGCGTACACACGGTCGGACTTTTCGTCTACAAAAGTCCAACGGACGCTGACGGACTAAAGCTGGCCGGTAATCCGATCGTGTGTGGGCTTCTCCGGACTTTCAACGGACT